>NW_026851283.1:0-445417 GCF_030913485.1 Colletotrichum godetiae | reverse complement strand
AACTAACAACGTCGCGAATGCCTACACCACCTCGAACTCGACTCGGAGACGTAAGCCGAGAGCGGCGACCCCACGGATGCTACGCGTTGCGCAGGGCAACGTCGGAAAGATCTCCCCGGCGCACACGGCTTTCCTGCAGCTCTGCTGGGAGGCTCAGATAGATGTGGTCCTCGTCCAGGAACCCTGGACGGGCTGGAAGGACGGAAACGTGCAACTGAACACGCACCCGGGTTTCGACTCTTTCGTCCCGGTCGACTTCTGGGACAGCGAAGGAACCAGACCAAGAGTATTGACCTACACACGCAAAGGGATAGGGATGACGGTGGAGCAGCAGAGGCCTGTCCACACGAGAGACGTACTGTGGCTGGTGGTCGACAAAACGACGACTATCGTCAACGTGTACAGACAACCCCGCGACCCCCACAGCCGCACAACAGGGATACTGCTAGAACTCAAACCCCCGGAGCGAGCTTTGATCGCGGGTGACTTCAACGCGCATCACTACTCTTGGGAGCCCGGGACGAGGAACGGGAACCGGGGAGATGACATCGCAGGCTGGGCAGACGGCCACAATCTCTCTCTTATCAGCGAAGTTGGGGTGGCAACCCAGGATTGCGGACATGTCCTGGACCTGGCTTTCTCTAATATCCCTTTTGCGCACGCGCAGGTCAGCCCACAGCTACACCCGGGAGCTGACCACGAGGCCATCGTGGCCGTCATACCACTACTCAAACGCCCAGTGTCACAGGGAGAGGGCCACCCGCAGCCACGGCCACTGTCAGTGCCCGACTCGGCGCTGCCTCGGCTGAGAGACCTGATCGAAGGGGGGCTAGCTGCGATGCCCAATCTGGGGGATCAACCTACTCCGGAAGACCTGGACGGGCAGGCAAGTCACATCGTCGAGCTCTTCTCCCGAGCCATTGAGGCGGTCGGCAAGAAGAGAGGAAACATGGTAAAGGCGCGGCTTGGTGGACGGAGGAATGCGCAGAGGCCCACAGAGCATACCGTGCTGCCCGCAACCAACAAGCCTGGGAGACGGAGCAAGATGCGCACCTTTATCTAATGGAGAAACGAAAGGCGTTCCTGAGCACGGTGAGGAAGGCTAAGCGAGCATACTGGGCCGGAAAGATCGATGGAGTCGCTTCAGACCGGGACCTGTACCAGATCATGGGTTGGCGGAAGGCGAGCCTACTGACCAGAGCACCCCCATTGGTTGTGGACAACCAGACGATCGAGGATACTAACGAAAAGGCTCAAGCGCTTCGGGGAGCCCTTCTCGACAGGTTTAGTGCGGAAGATGACGCACCGGGTGACCCGTTTGACGTACCCGTCGTCCCGAGGCGAGCGATTACTTGGCAGGACAATGTTAGCGGAGAAGAAGTGAAGACGGCCACCTTAACAAAGACAACGACCCCTGGTGTGGACGGCATCACAACACGCCTCCTCCAGGCATGCTGGGATGTCATCTCGGAACCGGTCAGGCAGCTATTCCAGTCCTGTATGCGGGCCGGCCACTTTCCTCTGCCCTTCCGCAGAGCTGAGGTGGTCATGATCCAGAAGGCCGGCAGGGATGCCTCCAAGCCCGGGTCCTGGCGGCCGATCGCGCTCCTCTCGTGCCTGGGCAAGGGACTAGAGCGACTGATAGCCAGAAGGATGGCGTCCCTGGCGATTGTCGAGCGCATCATCAGTCCGCAACAGATCGGGGCTCTACAAGGCAGGTCAGCCGTCGATCTGACGACCTGCCTCACCCACGACATCGAGATGGCCCTCCTAAAAGGACTCACGGCGACACTTCTGACTATGGACGTAAAAGGGGCGTTCGACTCCGTCCTTCGGAACCGGCTCGTCATTAGACTGCGTCAGCAGGGATGGCCACATGGCCTGACCAGACTGATCTTTAGCTTCTGCTGCAACCGCACCGCTAGAGTCCGACTGGAAGAAAGCACAACGGAGTACTTCCCGCTGTCATGCGGGCTGCCTCAGGGGTCACCACTATCTCCCATTGCCTTTCTGCTCTACATCGCAGAGATACTTGAAGACGACCCGAACGCGCGATTCGGGTACGCGGACGACATCGCCACTCTGGCCATCAGCCCCTCCCTGGAGAGCAACGTCGCAATACTCAACCGAAGCGCAGCCGGCATTCTCAGATGGGGCTTGGAGAACAAGGTCTCCTTTGACCCGAGCAAGTGCGAGGTCATCCACTTTACTAGGAAGCACGGCCAGCCAGCGGAGCTGCCAGAGGTCCGGGCGGGGGATTTGGTGGTCAAGGCCTCGACGAAACCTGTACGCTGGCTGGGTGTCTGGTTCGACAAGAGACTGTCCTTCCGGCACCATGTCGACGCAAAAGTAGCTGCAGCAAAGAGGGCAGCTCAACATCTGAGACAGCTTACGAACACAAAGAGGGGACTCCCAGCGGCCGCCGTGCGAAAAGCCGTCGTCTCCTGCGTACTGCCGATCGCGCTCTTCGGCGCCGAAACATGGTACGCAGGTATCACGAAGCCGGCTTCGAGACGCCAAGCGGAGACAGACACGAATCCGCCTCTCCAAGGAAGACCCGTCAACACAGGCCAAAAGGGGCTCGTGCAGAAGATCGACAGCGTCATTACAGCGGCAGCAAGGGCCGTTCTGCCTGTCTGGAGGACAACGCCAACCAGTAGCCTCCTCCGAGACGCCGGCTTACCGTCAGCCAAAGTCGCCTTAGAGGGCGTCCGCTTACGGGCCGCAGTCCGACTACAGAGGATTGATCGCCGACACCCGCTAGTCGCGCGGCTCTCCCAGCAGGGACAGCAACAGACGAGACTACAACGGACGGCTGAACTTCTGCCAAGATGCGGAAGACCAGCGTTCCTTCAATCACAGTACCTGCCAAGCTCACAGGATCAGATAGTAGTTCAATGCAAAGAAGAGGCTGCGAAAGCTTTCGAGCGCTGGCTAAAGACAGTACCGGAAAGCCATATGATCGTCTTCTCGGACGGCTCCAGGGCGACGAACGGAGCCGTGGGGTACGGCTTCGTCATCTACCGAGACTCCAAACGCATAGCACAAGGGTGCGGCCGACTCGGACTAGCAGAAGTGTTCGACGCCGAGGTCGAAGGGGCGCGAACCGGCCTCAGAAGGGCTCTGCTCACCAATCGCGGTCATCCAATCCACATATGTATCGACAACACCAGCGTTATACAAGGCATCCGCGGCAAGGCGCCGGACTCGTCACAAGACGCGTTCCTCGAAATCCAAGAAGCGGCCAGGATATTTGATATACGGACGCACTGGTCCCCGGGACACCAGGGCATCGAAGGAAACGAGGCCGCGGACCGGCTGGCCAAAGAAGGAACGACACTGCCGGCGCGGATGGGTCAAATGGCAACACTAGCGGGCATCAAGCGGCTTGCAAGGGAAAAATTACAAAGCCAGCACAGGAGATGGTGGTATAAAGAGCGAAGGCCGCGGTACGCGGACTTGGGGCTTGAGGCAGCTCTGTCCAGCCCTCCTGAACTGGCCTTGCCGCGGGCTACGTTACATCACCTGCTGGCGGCACGATCGGGTCACGGGGACTTCGAGCAATATCACCGACGTTTCAACCACGACGACGCTCTAATGATGTGCTCTTGTGGAGAGGCGAAAGACGTGGACCACCTGGTCTACTGTCGACTAACGCTGGCGAGGAGGCAACGGTGGCCGACCCTCCACTCTCGCAGTATGCCCGAGCCCATAGGCCCTATGGGATCTCTCGAGGCCTACTTCAAGAGATTAATCACCGACCCACGAGGCTTCGAGGCCTTTCTCCGCGTGACGGACTTCTTCCAGAAGATCTGTCTGCGGTAGCAGCATCCACACCTACGTAGATGTGAGTGCGGACTACAAAGAACCTCCCGATTCCAAGGGACGATTTGGGAAAGAATGAAACTGGGGCACCAGCGGGAACCGGGGACAGACAGAACGCGTAGTGGCCACAAGGCATGATTTGGAGGACGATGTAAAGAGACGACGTACTGTAGAGTAGGTAGCCTTGGCTCACGGCCCTCCACGCCATATACCCTTCGGGAGGTCTGCGGTAAGGGCTCTAGCCCGGCCGCCACGGCGTTAAATACAACAACAACAACAACAACAACAACACTGAAGAAGCGCACTCAGGAGGACTGGCTCGGATTCCATGATGTTCTAATCATTTGTGGAATGCAGTGTGGGATTCGCGGGTCTGACGCACACTAGGTGCCTCCCTTTATTGAAGTTCGAAGCTATGTTGTTGGTGTTGGAGCTAAACACAGTGAGGCAATAAATGTTCAGAATTGAGGGGAGAATCACGTGAGGACTTGGCTTCTATGGCTGGATGAGACTTAGCTGCTCTCTGACAGCCGAGAGACCTCCGAGTGACACGACTTCTCCTCAAAAATAGTCTGGTTTGTAGCCCAACATGCGGTCCGGCCAATAGGCTCGACCGTGGTCTTCTGTGACTTTGTCACCTTCTCTTCCTCTTCTCGATGCCTCGATGCTGCGCTGTCTCGACGCTTCTCTCTTACTCACGTGAGTGGAGGCTGTTCCACCTAATGTCCCTGAGGTTACAGTGATCATGTCAATATCGGACCGCCCTCAAATTACTCTTTCGGCATAAAGCGAGCTTCTAGTTCTGTTGGGCTGAGTCAAATCCGGGCTCTTGTAGCAGGTCCATCATCGCCGTATTGGTGTAAAAGAAATCCTCCAATTGGGCAGCGTTCGTCATCCACATCATCGGGTTCCCAGGCCTCAAGCTCTCATCCATGGCATCGATGCCGACGCCCGCGATCCCAGACGTAGGGACCACTTCTGGTGCTGTGCTTGTAATCTGGGCGAACGCGGTGGGTTGCTGTTGTTGCTGCTGATGTCCCCCTTCAGCAGATCCTTTCGGCGGGAATCCCAAGGCTGCTAAGTAAGCATCCATCTCGGCGCTGGCTTGGGTCTGTCGTGACTGAGGGGTCGACGCGCGGAACTCGACGAAGCGGAGAGCGACGCTGTAGAGGACTTGGAAGAGGCGGCACATCTTTGCTGCTGCGTCGGACATTTTTGATGTCTCTTGCAAGAAAACCACGAAGGAATGCAGTCGCGCCAAGTCTTCCTTGTCTTGGGTTTCGATCACCTGACAGAAAAGAACGATAAAGGGAATAAATGGTGCAAACAGCACAGTCCTGTACAGAGAAAAGGTCGTGTTAAACGCAGTGATACACCGTGTGATTGTATATTTGACTGACCAGTGAATATAGGTTGCAAAATAAACATCGTGGGACTTGCGCATGATGGCAACGCATTCTTGATGTTTTTCCAGTGCTGCTCGTGCAGCCTTGATGCATTCAGGACTGAATGTTGTTGGCGATCCTTCCACTCTTGGGGCAGCACGATAAACCAGAGTCAGAAGTGAGAGCCGCAAAACGTAATCTGAAGACAGGTAGAACTCGGCAAAGTGCTCCTCCACCCCATCTTTGGCAAATGCCTGATAGTTGGCCTATCTTCCGTAAGTCAAGCCAACCATAATATGAAGATAACCTCGGACTTACAGTGGTTTCTTGCGTCTTTTGATCGATGTCATGGAGAAGGGAAACCAGCTCATGCACCCGCGTCTGGCGAACGTGGTACGGTTGGATCATCGAGTCGGGGCTGTAAAGCAACTCATAAATCTGGCCCTGACACTTTGCTGTTCGAATCCACAATACTAAGTATGGAAGTATCGGGCTTGCAACTGGTTCTTTCAGTGATGGTAGAGGCATAGTGATGTGCCAGTCTGGAATTGTTGATGCTCTGCCGAGGCGAAGTGATAGACTTTTGTCGATGTAGTAGACGTTCCAGAAGAGGAATTGATGCCAGTGCATTCCGTGAACTGTCGGCTTGCCCTCATCTTTTGTGTTCTTCAGAGACTCTGCTCGATGATATCCAAGTGTTTGACATAGTTCTGATGCTTTGGAGGATAGGGTCCAAGCAAGGGTAGGTTTTGAGATCTCAACAGCGTGGAACGTCTTCCAAGGAGTCAGCTCTGTTCAGTGTTCTTGTTGGTGTAAAGTCCGATACTTACTCCAAATAAAAGCGCGACAATCACATCAGAAGATGCCGGCAGGTGAAGGGGAAGGTTCGCCAAACACGTTTCCAGATTCACGCGGCATATTCTGTCAAAAGTCAGCCCGCTGTCGCTTTTCAGATAATTCAACATTGGCTTTGCTTACTTGGCATATTCAAAATATTCTTTTTGTTCATCCACCGAGACTTGCGCAGCGTAGTCTGTGAACAGTGAATAAAGCCCTCCATTCACAGTGATATAGTCATATTCCGAGTAGTTGTCTGAAAAATAGACATTAAGACAGAGGTCCGGGAACCGACGGGAGGGCAAAAAGTCGTATATCCAAGCCATGCCCGTAAGACGTTGACCTAAAAGCCAATCAGGCGGTAAGCGAGTGAAACAAAACTCCCAAGGCTTTCCCATGGAGCTTACTTTTTGCGATTCTGATAGTGTGCACAGCCTTCTCTATGGGCGGCAACTCGATGCCCTGAGCCCGAACCCGAGTGAACGGCTTCGCGTGAGGATATGTCATCTCCCCCGCCGCAGCCGGTTGCTTCAAGGCATTGACGATTTGTGACAACGCGTCAAGAGTTTCGCCAAGATCTAGACTTGAGTCTTGCAGTGACTCTGTGCTCACGACCTTTTGCAAAAACTCGGTAGCAAACACAGAGTGCGCTGCGAGAGAAGAATCTCCCTCGACTATGCCACCTTCGCCTTCGTCTGATTGAATGGTGTGACTTGCAGTTGTCGCAGGCGTCGAAGTAGATGAGACACGTTGAGCTGAGCATGGTAGGCCTTCGACTTGAGGTGTAGCGGCTGTGGCCATTGCAAAATTCAGTAGCTCGGCTCGACTTGTATTATCAGAAGATGGATTAACTTTCATGTCCTGCAGGAGGCGGATGACCGTCTCGAGCCGACGGTCAATTTGATCAATTTTGCGCTCACTGGGTCAAACAAGTTAGTTGAAACTGTATAACAACATATTTGAAGCTTCGAACTAGTGCAATGATCGCATATGGGCTGATCAAATAGCGAACACTGTGTTGGATGGCATGCTTGCTTACTATTGTGGGGTAATGAGAATTCTGGTTCGCTTCTCCTTGGGCTTGTTGTCGGCATGTGTACACTCGATCTTGGCGTGTGTGCAATATGAACAAGGCGATTCTCTGTTGCAGCGGATCTGTAATCAGGTCAACTTCTGCTTCGTTTCGAAAACGGTTGGGTCAAGGTCGAAAAGCTGAGAAGTCGTGTTCTTCTTGACTTAAGGCGATGGGTACAAGTAATTAAAGCATTGGGTGTTAATGGTTCTCAATAAGCAAACTCACCTTGCGAGCACGGCAAGCGTCACACTAGTTATTTCTGTCAATTCAGTCCAGTTTCCAGATACCATCTGCATCACTTACAGCCCTACGAATAGCAATCTGAGGATTCGCCGAGGATGGCTCAGGTGCTTCTTCCGGCGCATCGTCAGGCCCGTCCTCGTGACCGCTGGCATCCAGCTGGCTGTCGTCCATGTCTCTCCTTCCGCTAAGCGATAGGCCTATGGCAAAGGTCCTTCGGAGGCCACTACTCGTCGATCTCGTAGGCGAGTCGTCGGTGTGCAAGCGGACGATGCGGGAGCCGACGAGTGTACAACAAAGATTTTGAGAACTTGAATTTGTTGTCGGAAGAGGCGAGGTCGGGTCCCGAAATATGAGAAAACTGCTGACAATGCGCCTTCACCCAACTAGGAAGCATTTGCACATGTTTCGTTTTTTATCGTTATTTCTTTCCTCGCGTGCTGTTTCGGAGGCCGCGCGACCCGGCCAAGTCCGCGGGCTGTCGGCTGGATACAATACCCCAATGTGGTAAGTAATGGGTCCGAAGTCTATTTATACGCTGTCGATAGCCACGCTGAAGCTTTCGTCTGAACAAACTAGTTCAGAAACTTCAGTTCTTTACCGTAGAAACTCGAGCAACTCGAACTTGCGCTAGCCCGTGCCAGCCCTGCTAGCGGCCCACACTAAGCCCTTTCGAGGGATCAGTTTTATCCGATTATATAATCGACTAAACCGTATACGGAAGGCGGTAAGTGATTATTTTCCATTTTTTACTCCTACCCAACTGCCCACTTCCACCGATTTGACCACCAATTATACTGTCAATTATACCTCCAATTACACCTCCACCACGGGCCTCGTCGACGTGCCCACGATGCCCTCACGACGGGCCCTTGCCGAGAAGGATTCGAATACGGCAAAAGTGCCAATTACACCTCCAGCAGCTAAGCGCCGCGGGCCTGCTCCTACCCCCATCAAAGACCGGAAATATACACCGCGAAGTGGCCCAATCAAGCGCCGCCAGCACCACTATACCCACGATACCAAAGTCAACGTCCTGATGTTTTTAGAGCATCACCACGTGAGGAAGCTCGACGAAGAGTCGATTTGCCCCCCGAGGCTGCGCCAGGGCGAGACCGAGCTCCCAGGGATATACAGACGTCCCACATACCAGGAAGCCGCAGATTGGTTCAAAGTCCCTCGAAGCACGGTTATCTCCTGGTATCAGAACCGCGAGTCAATCGTCAATCGGTCCTCCAACTACGCCTACCACCCTCAGTGGCCAGAGCTCGAGACAGCGCTATACGGCGCCTTCCGCCAGCGACGAAGTGAGGGAAAGCTCGTTAGTACCAGTTGGTTCAAAAGGACCGCTAAGCGGATTTTCGCCCAGCAGAACCCGAACAGCAAACATCTTTTTATTTTTTCCCCCGGTTGGTTTCGTGGCTTCCAGAATCGTATGAGAATTACCCGACGTCGACTTACCAAACAGGCAACGAAGTTACCCACTGAGTACTTCAAAGTTGTCAACAGCTTTCTTTCCTTTATCCGACGAGTTAATCAAATGGCCCTGGCTAAGGTGAAGCGGTCTAACGTCGGAGATTTACTCGGAAGTCCAGCCCGTCGATTTCCTAACTCGCGAATTCTCAACCTCGACGAGACCCCAGTTCCTTTCGAATACCTAGACGGTTACACATACGACGACGTCGGGGCCAAAACCGTGGCTGGCAAGAGCGACCGCAGCGGTTGGGGCAAGCGGCAGGCCACATTAATACTCTACATCTTCGCCGACGGCATACAACGAATTAAACCGAAAATAATATTCCACGGCAAGCCCGCAGAGGAAGGGGGTCAATTATGGAAAAAAGAGGGCCTATTATACGCAGAAGGAGTGACAGTTGAGTTCAACAAGACTGCCTACAACAATGAGTACTTGTTCAAAAGATGGATTGAAGAGGAATTGGTAGCGCTGACTAAGGGAGACGAGTACCTATTGGTAATGGATGTCGCTTCCTTCCATAAGACAGATTCCATCCTTGCGCTATTACGTCAGCACCACATCACACCCTGCCTCATACCGCCAGGGACCACTTCCCTCCTCCAACCTCTCGATACCGCAGTCAATAAGCCCTTCAAGCAGTGGCTTTCAGAAGCAACCGACGCTTACGTACTCGACGAGGAAGAAAAAGCGCTGAATAAGCAGGAGGAGCTCAAGTGGGAGACGGGTATGAAGAGAAGAATGGTCACCAAAACAGTCGAGACGGCAGCCGCTAAATTGGCCCACGAGAAGGGCTCAATGGTCAGCCAGGCCTTCCTGCAGTGCGGAATATCTATTCGGCCCGATGGCAGCCAGGTCGACGAGATCCGGATCAAAGACGTGCCCGCCGAGGCCATCGATTACACTGGGTGGGAGCTCTTCGACGTAGAAGCCCACATTGAGCAGGAGACGCTGCAAGAGGAGATTCCAGACTTCGCTGTTCTGAACGACGGGTTAGAGTACATTTTCACAGCAGAGGAAGTCCGTGATGGCATCAATGGGCAGTTCGTCGACCCGACAGTCCAACCGCCGTATGAATAGGGGCCCGTTGGAGGCAGTGGGCCAGGGGACAGTCAGGGGCTCGGTTGCTTACGTACGACTGCTTCCAATTGACACTTTTGCCCTTTTTGCCAATTCGACGAGAAAAGCTCAAAACCGACGAGAAAGCCAAAATAATTATTGAATTATATCAATTGTGGGTCCGGCCTCGACGGCGAGCTCTCATTGGTCAGATCGATCGAAATGTTAACCTACGCCAAAAATAGGTGGCGGCCGCATTTAACCACTTTAGGCAGTATTACGATTCTGCCAGAGCGCTAGCAGGGCTGGCACGGGCTAGCGCAAGTTCGAGTTGCTCGAGTTTCTACGGTAGTCAAAGCTCCGCTATATAGGGTTTCGCTGCCTACATTAGCTTACTGTAATATTCCGCGATCGATCAATGGTTGGCGGTCAAACTTCTCCTCCGTAGCGGCGTGGTCGATGGTAAGAGCCTGACGCCCGGCGTGTTATTATGCCCTGGGTTAGAAGATGATTGACCGATTGGCAGAGTTGAGGAAATTCATGTGCAAAAATGGTGAAGAGGAAAAAACACCTTAAGACAAGCTTCTTTTTCAAACAAAGACTCCCCAAGAAAGCACTCTTACTCGAACTGATTTATAACAAGGCTCAACGAAGTCACTCACGCGGTTCCCAGAGTATTACAGCTGATGGCTGTATTGGTTCTCGAGTCAGTCCCCACTCATAGAGCCAAATTTGGTGATGATTGTGTTACAATTGGTCTCTTGAAGGAGCAGAACTTGCTCTAAGGGATGAGTGGTGGATCTGTCATACTCTTGTATCGATCTCCCGATATTTCTAATAGTCTTTGTAAATCGGCAGTGACTTGAACCCATATTCCTCAACCGGAACATGATTCGCCGGTGGACCAGCGAATCTTGCGACAAAGGAAAACAGCCCTGAAGAGTAGAGAACAAACATGATCGCGTTCAACAGCCAAACTCCCCAGACCGTCTCAGGATGGAGCAGGTGAGGCATACCGGGTGCCAACTTTTGTGCGCGAACAACAGTAGGGCGCATCTTCTCTTCGTAGTCGCTAAAGGCAGCCTCCAGGTTATTCGAATGCTGTAGAATCGCGCCCGCCAGGTTATAAGCGCCGCTCATCGCCAAAGTCGTTCCCATTCCGGATAGAGGAGAAGCACAATATCCAGCGTCACCCAGAAGTACAACCCTTCCTTTGCTCCATCTGTCCATCTTGATCTGACAGACAGTGTCATAGTAGAAATCATCCGTGGCAATCATTTCCTTGATGACGCGATCAGTTTCCCATCCGAGACCCTGGAAATACTCTTGCAGAAGGGTCTTTTGAGCATCCGTGCTTCCACCTTTTCGCTCGGCAGCAGCCCGTAGCCGTTCATCTTTCTCGTTGACAACAGCCATGAAGACCGTTGTTCTGTCGTCCACGCCAGATGGTCGAATCATTATGCCTCGGCGCCCAGGCGCATGGAACCAACGACGCCATGCCGAATCAGTCGGACCACGGGGCATGCTGAAGAAGCCTCCGTACATCCCTAGCCTCTTCCTCCTGTCTTCCTCGCCCTTCTCGCCCCAAGCAAGAATGCGCGTTCGACTTTGGACACCATCTGCTCCGACTACCAAGTCAAAAGTTCGCCTCTCACCGCTCTTGGCGAAGTGGACGTGGACCTTGTCTCCATCCTGCTCTAGGTCATCAAGAGAATCACCAAAGATGTACTCGATGCCAGTGCCGCCGTCAGCCTGAACATCCTTGTTGACTTTCTGGCTCTGCTCGAGCAGTAACTGTGACAATCGTCCTCTCAATATTTCAATGTCACTAGTCGGCGTTTGCGTCATCCCGCTTTTGTCCGCCCCGAAGGCTGCCCAAACTCGGTTCTCCTTGTCGACTAACTGCACCCCTTCTTCGCCAGTGGTAGCCGCCCGAATGGCAGGTTCAAGCCCGAGCTTGCGAATGATGGTTACACCAGCGCCTCGAACGTCGATATTTTGGCCTTGGGGGCGAAAGACGGGCGCTCTTTCCAGGATAGTGATGCGCGGCTTCTCGGACGTAGGTACCGGCGACATCAGCAAGAACGTGGCTAGTGTCGGTCCGGCTATACTGCAGCCCACGATCAAGATATTGAGAGGGGCCATAATGGTAGGATCACTGTCTAACTGCTGCCCCTAGGATCATTAATGCCAAGCATGGGGTTGCCAAGGCCTTTTAAAAGATAACGGGCGATGGCGCCTGAGGTTTGTCTAAGGAACGAACACAGAGAGGTTGTGAATCTAATACGTCATTTGGCTGTTATCGAGATCCTACCGGCAGTTGTCTTCCGTGGGATGCCACTGAGTTCATTCCGGGCACTCCTTTGTGCGGTGGCTGCCTAAGCACTAGCTAAATGTGGTAGGGCTCGGTTGAAACACACTACTACGGACAACTTGATATTCATTCACATTCTCGAATCAGTCCAAAGCACTATTATATTGCTCTCAATTTCCATGATACGCTACCCATTGAACCTGACGCATTCTAGTACATGTGACCGGCCTCGTATCCGATGTTCTAGGAAAATGATGACTCCAACAATCAGATGTGATCTAATCCCATGTGGTTACACTTAAATGAGAAGCGGTCACGAAAATACATAGGCGTTCCGGACTCTTGGACTCGCACGTGGGTAATACGGTGTTGACCGCAGTCGTAGCTTGGTCAAGGTTCGTTGATAGTGCAAGAGCTTTTTGATCGAAAATCTGGAAGCATTACACATGCTATTATCAAACTACTTACCTATCGATGAACAAACACTTTGTATACACAGATCTTGAGAACCCTTTCGTTTAATAAGTGTTCTCGGACTCGGTGTTTTCAAGCGATACTCAAATTCCGCGGTTGTCTTCAAAAACCATCGTAAAGCACATGTAAGTCCTCTTACTCAACCTTAACCACAATCTTCCCAACAAAGCCCTGAGCAAGCATAGCTTTATAGGCCAGTTTGGCATCGTTCCACTCGAAAGCTTTCGCAATGATTGGATTGATCTTGTGTTTCTCAACAAAAGCACTCAGATCCTGGAGCATGCCTAGGCTGTCATACATCAAGCCTCGAACTGAGATAACAGGTTAGACACGAAAACTGGGGGTTTGGAGTTATCTTACTCGTCTTGGCACCAAAGATAAACTCCGGAATTAGATCATGTTTTTCGGGAGCAGACATGAATCCAATGGCTGATACTAGGCCATCCTGTCGCAGCGCACGCAAAGACTCTGCAATGGTCGAAGCGCCAACAACGTCAAGGACTTGGTCAGCGCCACGGCCGTTGGTCAAAGTGAGAATCTTTCTGCTCCAGGTGGGGTTATTCTTGTAGTTGATTGCATGCTATGCACCAAGTTTCCGAAGAAGATCAAGTTTCTCCTCCGACACTGAGAAGGGGATGACCTCAGCCCCGGCAGCCACGGCGATCTAATGAGCGTAAGCCAAAGTCGAAGAGTATGCCATGTTACATGGCACAACTAATCTGTAACCCAGCAACACTAACACCACCGGTACCCTGGATCACCACGGTGTCTCCCTTTATGAGTTGCTGTGGGCCTCCAAACAGCGCGTTCCAAGCCGAAACGTATGGGCCGCTGAGAGCTGCAGCTTCCTCAAATGTCAAGTGAGAGGGTAAGGGGGCCAGCGCATCCTCGTCGAACACAGCATACTGTTGCAAGACTCCATCAATGTTCTTCCCACCGAGTCCGAGTTTGATGTCGAAGGCGCCTTGAGTTTGGCCAGCTTTCTAAGACGAGTTGGTGGCGTTGATGACCTTGTCGCCGACCTTCCATCGTCGAGGCCTCCGCCAAGGGAGACAGTATCCGAAGTCAATACTAGGAGGTCTCGGTAGTTGAGAGAGGCAGCGTGGATTCGGACAAGAATCTGGGCCTCCTTAGGGCTGGGTTTGGGCACTTCCTCGAGTGAGAGGTTTTGATCGATGCCTTCATTAGTGCAAGCTCCCTGAACTGTGTTCCGGATGCGCCAGGCTTTGGAATGATCTTGAGACATTCTTTTGAACTTTGTGCTTACTCTTTTCTGAATTTCCGTGTCTTTCCGAGAAAATACCTAGGTAGCGGAAAGAAGGTGTTCCTACAGAGTCAAGGAGCGTGAAAAAGTAAGTGATTTTAATTGCACTTTGAGGACACGCATTCGATCTTATGTTTACTCCATTCTCAGAAATTCTACTTCATGGTCCATTGTCTTTTATTTTAAACAACTTCACCGGCTTATACTGCGGTCCGTTTACTACGACCGCGAGAGGGTGAGATTCTCGTAATCCGGAGTTCCACGGACCAGTAAGCAACCGCTCACGTTTCTGCCGCAGGCGAAAGATAAATCATCACCCACACCACTACGGTAGGCCGTGGCTATTACAGCCAGACTATGCTATGGCAAGTCTCTATATACAGCTACGTACCTTCATAATCATATTTTGGACACCGATCCACGGACTACCGTGATCGAGCCAGTGTCAACAGTGGCGGGTCCAATAACGTTATATCCCCCCCTCCCCCCACCAAGAGCCTTGGAGTGCTTTGGTGGCACGGCCGTACTGGGGCAGTGTGCCTTCCCCTACGCCCTCACACAGTGGCGAACACCTCCCGAAGCACTCCAAACTAGACAACTGTCACGGCACTCGTGACTCGTCGCCATGTGCACGCAGAGATAGTATAGGATGAATTCAGCGGGGGGATTGGTGTTATCGTTGGTATCGTAGGGGAGAACGGTGAAGATGGAGACGGTGATGGTGGAGGTTCAAGATTGTCGATCGTGTAGACTCCATTGACTTGTAGCCAGAGGATAAGTAGTTCAATTTCGTCTGTGCTGTGCCCAATCCTGGGCAAGATTGTGTGCGAACGGAGGATGTCAAGGATCAGCCGCGAGGGACTCAAAGGCCTGCGCCTATCTTTATTACCGTTTAGCTGGTTCGGGATGTGGCGATAGCAAAACCGTCTGGTGAAAGGTAAAGAGTCTCTCCGCCGCCAGAAACGCAAGGTACTGACATCCCTGTGATACGGATATCTACAGATAGGCTTGCTTTGAGTTGATCAAGGGGCAAGAGGATTGGCCAATGCCTTTACCTGCAACCCAGACTCGGCTACCCACATCTTGTCGGCAGCAAACAGACATCATGATTTTTGATCTGGTCCCTCTCGTTTTTTGAGAAGTCCACGTTTTCTGTTCAGGTCCACTCACTTCGTCGCCAACTGATTTCACAATGGAGGCAGCCGGTCTAGCTTCGAGTATACTAACGTTCATTGACGTGTCTTACAAGATAGCCAAAGGAACCTACGAGATTTACCAGTCTGCGACTGGGGTCACTGCCGAGAACGCCCATGTCAGTAATATCATCACCGACCTGGAAGACGCCGCCGCAGGACTGGGCACAGTTTTCAAAGGACATCATGCCGAGTTAGAAAACTTATCAAACCAGTGCCGAACCTTATCAGTCGATCTGTTGAAGCTTCTTGGAAGACTAGAGAGACGTGAAAAGAAGCTCTCTCACAGTTTCAAGGCCGCAATTGTTTGCGCGCGGAAGCAGAAAGATATCGCTTCGATTGAGAAGAGGCTGGACCAGTACCGACAACAGATCATGCTCCATCTTACACTCAACACTTAGTGAGCAAACTCAAAGCACTCAGCAAAACGACCACTGACTCAAATTTTCGCAGCCGAGATGAATCGCCAATCAAGGCCCGACTCGACCGAATACGAGACGACAGCAGTCACTTCGCAAATGAGCACGCTGCCAAGCTGGATGCACTGCAAAATCAACTTTCCAAAGTGCTAGGGGGTGTGGAGAGAGCCAATTCGCGACTGTTCTTGGACAAGCAGGTCTCAAGAGTTCAGGAGTCCAACAAGGCATACCTGAGCCCTATCAACGGACTCCACCGAGACGAATCTGCCGAAGAAGCATCCCACAGAACAACCCACGATGATGGGCATGCGCCACGGGCCACTGATCTGGGATATCTTGCAAGACTTCTCAATGACTTGAAAACGTGTGCCAATACCATCGAAGTGGAGAACAAAATACTCCAGAACTTGTACTTTGATACAATTTTCCAGAGAGAGCGCAGCATCTCCGAGGCTACATCAAATACCTTCGGATGGACAGTCAAGAGTCTTCTATCACCTGCGATTTCAAGATCAGCTGATACGGATCAATTGCGTTCTACCAAAGAGTCCAGACGATTCTCTTCCTCCAGCTCCTCGTCAGAAACAAGCGATAGAACCGTGGTTGAGCACGCTTTCAACACTTGGAAGGAGAAACTACTTCTAGAGACTCAGAGACGGGAGGCTATGGCTAGATCCCTGCATTCCTTCCTGAAAGATGAAGGAGAGGTCTTCTTCATTTGCGGCAAAGCAGGCAGTGGAAAGTCAACGCTCATGAAGTTTCTTAGTCAGCACTCCAGCGTGAGAGAAACCCTGGCAAGTTGCGCCAATGGACGAAAGCTCGTTCTCATCAACACTTTCTTCTGGAGTTCTGGCGACCCTTTGCAGAAATCTCTGGAAGGACTCTACCGCACCATACTCTTTCACACGTTGAGGCAGTGTCCCGAATTGCTCGAAACATTCATCTCGACTCTGGCCGGCACAGCCTCCTCCTCTCTGTCGGCAGCCATGTCACTGTCTGAGTTGAAGGCGGCCTTCAGTCGAATGCAGTTGCTCGAGGACGCCGCAAGCTACTTCTTCTGCTACTTTATTGATGGGCTCGATGAATATGAGGGAGACTCTCTCGATCACAAACATCTTGCAGAGATGCTAAGAGCATGGGCTCGGGCTGATAACGTCAAGGTGGTATGCTCTGCCCGGCCATCCGCGGTCACTCTCGACATTTTTGGCGCCAGCAATACGTTCTTTGAGCTTCACGACTTGACAAAGGCCGATATATATGCTTTTGCCAAAACTCAATTCGAGGAGCATTTAAGAGAGCCTGCCTTCGAAACAGGTCAGGCAGCATGTCTAGGCATGCTTCAGACGATAGCGGAACGCGCCGATGGCGTCTTCCTCTGGGCCAGCCTTGTCGTCCGGGCTTTGTTGAACGCAGTTTTGGAACACGAAGACGAGTTTTCGATTCGTAGGAGGTTGGAAGAGTGCCCGCAAAGTCTCAGCCAACTTTTCCGTCAGATGCTCGATGCCATTGATCCTTCTCCATCAGTGAGATTACGTTCAGAGTTCCTCTTACAGCTGGTAGCAAGCCGAGAGGCTCCCATAGTCCATTTCAACGCCCTCACTCTCTCATGGCTGGATGAATCTCGGACTTTCCAAGCTCTCCTGGGTTTACCCAAGCGCTCGAATCACGAGAGGTACACGGCGAGCCGTATTGCAACAGAGCAAAAGAGGGCACGGAGTCAGCTCCACACCTTGACAAGGGGCCTGCTTAATATGGAAACAAACCAAAGCGTGGCATACCTGGTGAGCAACAAATACGGTTATCCGTCCTACTATCGATTCCAGCTTGGCTTTTTCCATCGAACCGTCAAGGACTTTCTTACGGAAGAATGGTTGCCAAGCCTGACCCAACGGCCGCTCATGACGTCTCAGCAAGAGGCGGCAGTAAAGGCGGAGCTGCTTATAGCAGAGATCAAACATTGCCCTGAACCGCACCTCGGCTTGTGGAAAGCAGTCTATCCTGCGTGTTACTTCAACATGTTGGACTTCTTCACGTCTTTCCGACTCTCTCCAATTCGGGAACTTGGTCTTTTTACCGCACTTGTTCAAGAAATGGCGGATGCCGTCTGCGGCACAAATGATGCAAGAGCTGCACGAAGCGAACAACAAGACTCCATACGTTGGTTATCACACAATATGCTAGTCCCGGAGCGTGAGCAACCGCACTACAAAGATCCACCTGAGTTGGCACTTTTTTCGTTTCTGCACCTCGCTGCGACTCTTGGGTTGACTGAGTACGTCAAGGAGAGTATTGCGAGTGTGGAAAGTCCGACTGCGGTTGACACATCTGACATCAACCTACTGTTATCAGGCGCTTACTCGGCAAATCTGGCTTTAATAGATTTCCTACTTCAGAAAGACTGGCATCCGAGTGATCTCATTTCAAGCCGTGGTCTCAAATCTTCCTCGATGCCGGAAGGAGGCCTTGTAAGTGTCTGGGAGGCCTTCTTGCACTCAGTCGCATGTCTTTTGACCACTTTCTGCGCTAGCGAGTTTCGAGGCCCTGTTTGGAAAGCCGTGCCACTAGTAGACTGCGACGAGCTGTTGAACGATAATTTCGCAATAGTCGAAAGCTTCCTACGCTCCGGTGCAGATCCCAGAGTGGAGATCCTTGTTCGCGATCAGGATAATGCAACCGATCTTGCACATCCTGAACAAGAAACACAAGCCCGAAGACTCGCTAGGCCAGCCTATAGGGTATCCCTTTCTCACATTGTGCAACTGGTTCAGCCTAAAAACATAGTAGCACTCCAGACTCTTTCAACCAATAGGGCGAAGTCTAAGCGGAACGTCATTCGCAAGATGCTGAGTCACAGGACGATGAGACAGCCGAGACATCAAGTCGAACTCGCGGGATATCCTATGGTTACTATGGATTATCTCTTCACGGCGAAATGGGAAGTTACAGGTCTTGTTTCGCTGGGAGCGGATCATGTTTATATCAATTTCGGGAATGCGGGGTTCGTAACCAGGAGGGATTGACTACACAAGCTCTTCAGAGCGCCACCTTGAGTCATTGTGGAGGCATCTTAAAGCAATGGTTTCGCAGGGTATTTATAGAGTTCCATTACTTTGTCAGTGGCAATGTTGTCAGCCACTATCGCGGTAGACCAGACAGAGCTGGACCTATTCCGGTGATGTTTCATACACGATCTGTACACTAGAAGACCTGGCCCTTGGTCTGTTGCACCTTCGCCACATTGACATTCTTCCACAAAAAGACGCAAGCAAGCGCCAGGGGCATGAAAGCCGCACCGCAAATAACCATGTGACGCTGAACATCTCCATAAGCATGCACAATACCAGCGCGAGCCGGAGTTCCCCAAGCATAAGAAAGCTGAACCTTGATGTCCCCGTAAATCGTCACGGCCTCGCCCTTTGTGTCCTCGGGGAGGTACTTGATCAAGAAATTGAGGAACTCATTCGTCCAGATGGCACCCGAGATGGCACGGCCGATGGAGCGACCGACCGAGGTAGCCAGGCCGATGAGGGCCAACATCACGCTGACTTCGTTGTGCTTGACCACGGACATGACGGCGAGCTGCTCGCAGATTATAATTGTACCGGCGGATACGGCCTTGAGGATCTGGCACATGATGATGTAGCCGATGTAGGTGTCCGGGGTCCGGAAGTAGATGAGGAGGCCGGTTGAGAGGCAGGCGACGGGGATGGCGGCGCAGGCAATCCACTTGTAGTGGTTGGTCTGGCGAATAAGACTGGGCCGTATTAGTACTGTATTTCTTGTGTAGAAGTCAGATAGGTATAGCTTACAGTCCTACGATAGGTCCCCAGGTGCAGGATGCAATGGTGTAGATGTTGCCGATGAAACCAGCTTGGCTGATACTCTGACGGTGGACAACCTGCAAGTAAGATGAGAAGAAGGAGTCCCACGAGCTATTTGAAGAAGTCAGCCATCGTAGTCCGTGAAATGCGTTGTGAGAGTATTTACCTGAAACTTAGACCGATAATCCCAGCCACCGCAGCCGATCCCAAGATAGTCCGGTCCTTGAGGTTGACCCACGGCACAAGAGGCGTAGTCGCGTACTTCTTCTCCCAGAAGCCGAAGAGAACGAGACAGAAGATACCGAGAATAATCATGGCAATGATGTGGCCAGCAGCCCATTTCTTGGCCGTGTAGGAGACCAAGCTGAACGGCAGAAGGAAGAGGGAGAAACCGAACATGATGAGGAACATGCCGATGACTAAAGCTGGATTAGTTGTTGCCTTTCACTGTTGCTTGTCTCTGAAATCTTACCATCAAACTCGGTGCAATAGAAGAAGAAGGACTCCTTCAGAGACCGTCCACTCTGCTTCAGCTCCGGTCCTTGGCCCAACTTCTTGGCCTTGCGAAGGTTCCACCACAACATGATCGTAATCATAGATCCAAAGGCAGGGAAAATGATGGCGAACGACCCAAAGGCCCACCGGAAGCTACTTTGGGTGTAGAATAGCTGGGCAACAATAGGTCCGGCAAATGCGTTGGCAATGTACGCCGTCGAGTTAAGCGTGTAGATAATCATTCGGTTCCGAATAGATGTGGTGTCGGAGATAAGGACGGTATGGATGTAGCCAATGCCACCACTTCCGACGGCCCAGAAGACCTAGTTTTATGGGGTCAGTAACAAACCGGGCAAAGAAAGAGCAGGCCACGAACCTGTGCAGCGGCATATGTCTCCACGTTGCGGCAGACAGCCATCAACATCAGACCGAAACAGCAGAGGAGATGGGCTAGCATGTAGCCTTCCATACGACCAAAGATATTGAGAATCTTGGCGAGCGGCAACTGTGAGACACCACCAGCCAGGCCTGAGACGATACCGGTCGTGGCGGTGAGGCCATGACGGCGGAAGGATGAAGTCACGTAGGGTCCGAGGTTGCTGTTCATCTGCTGTTGCATCGAATGGGTGTAGGACGTAACCCAGATCCTAGGAAGAGCAACTGTGTCAGTCGGGGGCAATCCCATTGCTGGAGTATTAACCTGACTTACAAGATGTAGGTAAAGATGAGTGCTCTCCAGGTCCAAGCCGTGGTGATGGCCTGGATCTTCTTGACACCATTCTGCGCCTCCTCCTTCTCGTCCTCAACATCGTTATCGGCACTGATCTCAGTCGTTGTCTTTCCAGGTGTCTTTTCGTCAAGGCTCTGAGTCTGGCTCTCGGCCGCAGCCTGCTGAACGAAAGGGGAGCTCATGATGGGCTACTCTTGTCACGGTATGCCTGCCTTCTGGTGCGGGTATGCTCTGAGGTGGCGGGAAGTCACTCTCATCGACCTCACCTTACAAGAGCGAAGACCCACGGGTTATGTACTCGACTCACCATGCAGAGCAAGTCACAAAGGAGGAAACGATTTTCACGAAAAGAAGCTTAACACGAAAGAGCCAGCAGAATGTTACGTAAATCCACTCTGCCAATCCATGGTTAGTACCTGCAGCGGAACTGACAGACCGAACGAGACCAACTTTTCAAGGGTCTTTTTGGTTCAATATGACTGTCATGGACGACAAAATACCGGCATCGGACGAGATTGTACGGCACAGCGAGTAAAAAGAAAAAAACCTTCACATGGACCATGGCCGGGCGTCTTGGTCCCCTCATCGAGCAGCATGTCAGGCTGCCCAGTCTCCCCCCGGGTCTGCACGAACGAGCTCCACACGCCATGACTTGGCACTGGGCAGCATCCTTTCGTTGGTTGACTGTTGGCTGACCGGGCGAATCTATGGCCGCGAAAGGGTGTCCTAAAGCGGTATTTACGAGCCTGCTCCTTTAGATGTGGTCCCGCCAAGTGGGACATAAGACGTCGTATTAAAGACTTTGCGCGCCATCTGCAACCAGAAGCGACCATCGTGTAGCCTAAGAGGTCCCGTCTCCTTCGCGCAGGGCGGTTCCCGCGCTGGCCAACGAGCGGGCGGGATGCTGGGTCTCCGAAGGTCGTATCGCGCCGGCTTGGCGTGTGCGGTTGGCAACGGATCAGATAAAAAAATCTTTGTTGCTTGGCCCGCATGCAAGAGCGGATCTGATAAGATGAAAAGGGGGCACTCATCGGTGGGAGCCCGGGATCTGGGTGGCTCTAGGTTCTAACCGAGGGCATCTTCGGGATCCATTCGCAAAAAGGCACATGGGGCGAGAGGTGACATTTTCCTGCAACGTTATTCTGCGGCTGGCTTCATCATCTATTGGTCATGGAAGTAAGCTTATACCTGGGTGGGTTCAGATGGAACTATTTGCAGGTGGCGCGTGCTGGGAAGTTGACTGACAACTGAGTAAGTCGTGTAACCTGATTCTATCTGAGGTCACTTCATGATGCCATAGAGGACTTTACAGATTGTTTTGCCACGAGATGCAGGAGATATACTTCTCTCTCAGGTTGGTCAACTTCGGCATAATTTTTTCAAGCACCGCCGTGGGTGCGGCCCTTGTGATTAATACACGAAGATTTGCAGCTCAAGAACCAAGTCATTGGGATCCCTCGATGTTGAGATGGGGCAGAGCGGCAAGACTCCACTTAGACTGATAGGCAGCGATAGCGTAAAGCAAGGTTACGGGCAGACCATTATGGATACACGCCTGCGCCTTTTTCGGAATTATATTGAGAACGCTCCCCAAACTCGGCCGAGTTGAGTCGCGATTCTAAGGGTTAGCCAACGTTACAGACCTAACAACGAACAAAAGTTGAAGCGAGACATGTCTGTGGAGACTCGTTCTCGGATGCCTCGTCGGAATTCATATCCCGGGTGTCAGAATAGCATGCGATCTCTGTTGCAGACTTGTAGTCTTGGTGATGGTCTCGGAGACTGGCTGGAAGATTCCAAATTTGTGGATGAGCTCGTCCCACAAACTATTCTGTCTTCCCAATCTCGAATCTGACAACTTGAATCACTTTATGGAGGGGGCCAAGCATGCTGCCTCGCACAATATGATTGAAGTTGAACCAGCAAGGGAACCGAGACGCCGTTGGTTTAAGCGCAGTCATCGGAAGCAGTCTGACAGCCTTTTCTCGGCTTTACGACTGGAGGCTTTGATAATGGTCCCAGTGGTGATTTCCGTTATGGTGAAATTCACCTCTCTGTAGCATCAAATGCCCGGAAGGATTGTTGTCGAAGGGACTCGTGCAACGGCGGTCGCAACAAAGTTCACGTTGCCGATGGATGCGCTAAACCACTTTCGGGACGCTGAAAATCCCAGCCAACGACGAGTGGAGCCCCTTTTTGTCACTCCCACCTTCGTCTTACCTCACGCATCTCCGGCTGATCAAGCTCGACAGTCAAGATCAAAGGCCAAGGTGAATAATCTACCAACTACTGAATTCAGAGCATCTAACTGACCCGCCATAGGACCTTGGCCGATTTGAGCTGAGGCGCTCAGTCTGCCGTTGGACCCCAGCACCCCGTCAGGACGTTACCCCCGCGTAGATCCTCCACCCGTAACAGCACCCAAAAAAAACCATGGCCAACATCTTCCGCCAAGCCATCTCATGGCTCTACACCATCCTCGCCGTCTCCATACTCGGAACCTGGACCCTCCTTATCCTCGGCGGCGTCGGCCTCACGGCCGTAGACTCGGACCCAGGCCTCCTCCCTCTCATTGCCTTCCCCTCCCTCCTCACCTTTCTCGTCGCATAGCTCATCGTCGCCGCATCGCCCCCTACAGCAATCCAGCAGCCAACACCAGCAAACGCCCGGAATGCCGCCGCCACGGCTGCCGCGGGCGGCGGTAACCTCGCAACCTGGCTCGCAACAGCAGACTACGGCTCCCCCCACGGCGCCCTCGTCCTCCTCCTCTTCTCGGTGACCTGGCTCCTACACCTCGCGCGTGTAGTCTTCGCCCTCTTCCTCGTCGTCCTCATGGGCGCCTTCTTTGTCTTTGCGTCCTCGCTCGACGCAGCCGATAAAGAGGAGACGGAGGCCGGCGGCGAAGGTCTCTTCTCTGACGATGGCGCGCGCAAGAACTTTACTACCGCGCTCGCCGAGTTTGAGGAGAAGGCGGGGATCGGACTGGGCGATTACCTCGTTGATAACCCGTGGGTTGTCTTCCAGGTCGTTGCCGCGCTTTGGGGCATGATGAATCTGTTGCTTATGTATATCACGGTGTATGCTCTTGGGGCGTTGAGAAAGGTGTTGACGACGCCGCTTGAGGCTTGGGCGAGGGGTGGTCAGGAGGTGGCGGCCTCTGCTCTTGTGGCTGCGGGGACTCCGGCGGCAGCTGCAGCAGCAGCAGCAGCAGCAGAGACGAGGTCTCCGGTAGTAGTCGTTGAGAAGGAAAGGGTGGTCGTGCCGGCCGAAGCGCAACCGACGAATTGAGTGATGGCGGACACGAAAGAGAGAACGGGGTGGACATCTAGATGAGCAAGGTGGAGAGCAAAAGGAGGACGATTCGTATCTGGATCTGTAGCTTCCCGTCGCCAAGCCGGGCCGGTGAACAAGCTCGGACCGGGAGAGGGTGCGTGGGGACTACGGACTCAGCTCCGGGTGGGTCTCCGGCAGCTGCCCGTCCAACTTCTCCCCCGGTGAGGCAAACGGGACAGGACAGGGAAGGAGCAAACCACATATAGGTACCTGCCCTCAATGAAATATACTAGACCCAGTGACCCTAAACCAGCCCGCGCCCGATCAAGAAGCGCTTGCCCTCTGCTCTCAGTATCTCTCAATCAACCAAGGCAACCGTGGTGCAGTGGTTTAGCATTCCAGCCTCCCATCTAGGGAACCAGCTGGAGACCTGGGTTCGAACCCCGGCGGTTGCAATCACTCCTTTTTGAATCGTTGCAATAGTTCTATTATAGCAAGGGAGCTTTTCCCCTTTTGATCAGCTTGGCTCAGAGGCCGTGGCTATCCTTCACGTCCTCCTCCGAGCTTTTACAAGTCACATCCTAATTTCTCCCAAGGATTAAGAAGATAATAGAAAAGAAAGAGTTCACCCCCTCGGTGCTGAACTGAGGGGTACATCTCTTGATGCTCATGCTGGCATTCGAACTCGGGCGGTCTGTCGTCGATTAGGCTGTTGGCGGAATTTGATTATTGACCTTAGACCACTCCACCACCCAGCCAGTTTGACCTGACCCGTCGACCTAGACGGGCGCCTTCTGGCTGGTGACAGGAAGGGAATTGAGATGAATTATATTCCCTTCTCGTCGCAGCATGTGGAAGGTACGGTCTGGTCGTACTTGCCTGGCAGCCAGCACTCCTTGAAACCTTCCATATCATCTCAATGACGCCCATCAATGACACGAATGGTAGACTACAGCAAGGTCATGAAGGGTGTCTTTAAAGCAGGTGATGAATATTGTCGTCGTTTTGTTTCATGATGGAGCCAAAACGTGCCTTCCAGGCATCCCATCTGCGCAATATCAATGCCAAGGCTTCACTAGACTAGACGGCGTGGTTTTGCCATGTGACGACCCTGCCACTGGGCCTCCTTCGATCATTGATATCGGCTTCACTTGTTCTCGGTAAATGAACTCAACCAGAATTATCATTAAATCAACTACCTCCAGTCTACTTCTACTTCTTCTACGTGATCTAGTTGTTCCGTGTACCCAAATCCCTCTGGCAAAGTAACCCCAATCCACGCCATGCATCGCAAAACACGCACACCTGCTCTTCCACTAGCCTCCCTCTGCCTCCTCATATACTAGCAGCCTCCAAGATTCGACAAGCCTCGACAATCTTCTCCGTAATCCCATCGACATTCGTCCAAGCAAACATATCAAAATGACTCCCCTCCGTCAGCAGCACCTCCTCCACAAATCCAGGACAATACCCATCCCACCCAAGCTTCTCATCCCCGCGATACACATCCACAGAGCTGATACCCTCCACCGGCATCGGCACATGTTCCTTAGCCTTGACAAGCACAGCCCGCGGCGGCCTCTCCCACACAACCTCAGCCGTCTCCTTCTCCTCCTTGGAGACGTAAAAGTCCTTTTCCACGTCTCCGCCGTCTGCCGCTCCCGCTCCCGCCGTCGTCTTCTCCTCTCCGTCATCATACCCGGCAGCCTTGGGAACCGACACCTCCGCCTCGCCCGCAGCCCCGCACCTAGGCATCTTCCACACCCTCACCACCTGCCCCGCCATCTTCATCGCCCTCTTCGCGAGCCTCACATTCTTTGGCTCCTCCGTCTCCCTCTTCTCGTCCTCCACAAACCTCCCAATCTTCAGACTCGATCCCTCGGGCCAGACGGGGTAGACGCTATCCACCATCACCAACCCCATAATCTCGATATCGCGATCCTCATCCCCGATAAGCCTCGCAATCTCTAACGAAAGCAATCCGCCCAGACTCCACCCGCCCAACAGAATCCGCCTCCTCTTCAGTCTTGCCCCATCGGCGGTGGTGGTGTATGAGTACGGCGCTTGGGCGGGGTACTCCCTCCCCTTTGTGACGGTGGTCCGAATCATTTGGAGGTAGGCGGCCGCCATCTCCGGGACGCCGCCTTCCCATGGGACACCGGAGTGAAAGCGCGGGTTCGCGATGCCAAAGACGGCGCGGCCCGCGAGCTGGGAGAGGCAGTGGTAGGCGAAAGTTGTGCCGCCGCCGTCGTGGATGAGGATGAGGGGCGTGAGGGCCTGGCCGCGCGGGGTGGCGGGCTGGATGACTTCGCATTCTTTTGGGGCTGGATGGGTGCGCATTTTTATTTATTTATTAACGTTTCTGAGGTTGTCCACCTCTTTGGATGTTTCTGGGTGCGTTGGGGTGGTTGTGAGAGTGAGGTAGGGTGAGTGAGATGACGGGATCGCGGGCCGATCTTGAGATCGCAATCGGAAAGTGCTAATTCTCACAGTACGGAGCCGATGCGGAGATTTTTGACTCTCTCTTTTCCTTCGCAGACTGGTAATCGTAAGCTGACCAAGGCAGATTGATGTGATTAAGGTGAGTTGTAAGAAGAGAAGAAGGATCTCCGCGACGTGATAAGAGCGAGGAGGCAGTTTTCAGTGAGATTAAGGATGACTGAAGGGTGAGTGAGAAAAAAAAAAAGGCAAAAGAAAAGATGAGATGAGATTTGCGCACGTCGCAGAGTCGCTACTGCGCCCACCTTTACAGTTACAGGCTCATAAGCACATGCAAGAACGGACGCCGCAGATACAGCAGCGCCCAATAGCCTGGCTTCCCTAGATTCCTTGACGCACTCAGCAGCCCCAGTTTCCTTACAGTCTGCAGCGGGGCGCGAGGGGGAGGGGGGGATTCCATTCCCTTCCGCATCGGCGTTCGGCGGTCCCGTCTTCGGAGGGGGAGGGGGACCCACCGGTTCGGAGGTTTTTTGGGTTGAGGTGCTGCACTTATTTGTCGCCGAGTCGGGGGCCGAGCATCATTCTTTCCTGGTAGTTATAGGACTAGGTAAACATTAGAGTATTCCATTCTACTGAGGATGGATTGTTTCGCACTCCTAGGATTGAACTGCAATGATTTCCGTCTGAGAAAGGAACCGAGGCACAAGTCGATTCCCCTGTACTTGCAACATGACACTGCCTTAGATCATCAGCACAAGAAGATATGCCCAGGTGACTTCTCTTCCATCACCTCTTCATAACGTGATTCCATTTGATGCAATCTAGTTTAGATCTACCCACATCGTCCACTCGCAAAACTCCCTCAGGCCCTGAGCGAATACTTCAACAATAGCTTTTCCCTTGGCTTGGACGCCGAGTGCCTGTTGCGATCCACCGAATCCTGGGGCACCCTCGCCATCTTGTTCCCCTTGGCGTCCACCAGGTGATAATCGAACCTCGCGACGAAGAGCGCCGTCGTGACAGCCATTTCCATTTTCGCAAACTGTTTCCAAAATTGTCAGCAAATATGTCCACGCAAAAGAGTTGATGGAACCCTCTCTCTCTCTCTCTCTCTCTCTATAAGGCGAAGGCATCTCGGCAAAATAAAAAACACCAAACATGGAAAGCAACCAAGACAAGAGAAAAGAAAATAACTCACCCTCATCCCAAGACACGGGTGCCTTCCAGCACCCCACCCAATAAACGCATGCGGATCCTTCTTATCCTCCTCCCGCCCAGGCAAATATCTTCCCGGATCCCACCGCAACGGCTCCGGAAAGAACCCCGGATCCATATGCGTCGTATCAAAATGATACACCACATACGAATCATGCGGCACGACCTCACCACTGGCCCCAATAGCAACATCCTTCCCGCTCCCATTATACCGGAAACCGCACCCCGTAATCGTATGCCGAATCGTCTCCTTCAACCCCAAATCAATCATTGGGAACTCGGCCTCCCACGTCTCCATATCAAGCCTTCCCAGAATCTGCTCGGGCGTCTCCTCCTCGGACCGACGATGCTTCGCAATCACACCGTCAACCTCCCTCTGAATCTCCTCGTACCACCTCTCCTCCGTCGCCAGGAAGCACAACAGGTACGCGGCGTTGATCCCGCTATTAATCAACCCCGCAAACAGCGCGCCCACGATAAACGCAACCATCTCGACCGTGCTATCCCCATTCTCCATCAAATACTGCAGCGCATCGCTCCCCGGAACCCCGCGGTCCTTTCGTTCTTTAATCACCTTTTCCAGAATCATGTACATCTGCGCACCGCTGTACACCCTCCTCAAGTGCCCCACCGTCGGCATCCAAGGAAACATCACCTTTGTCGCCGTGCTCGCGCCATCGATCCCCTCGAAAATCCGCAGCACGCGCTGAAGCAGGTCCTCGTCTTCCGCAATCTCGTCGCAGCCCACCATGCGCATGGTGAGCTTGAAGACGAGGCGGTACATGTCTTCGAACGGGTCGCTGATGCCCTCCGTTGCGCCGATGCTACCGGCCGCTATGGGGAGTGTGGTCTTGCCGATGCGGGACGCGAGTTCGTCCATCGTGTCGCGCGTGTCTTTGATGAGCAGCGGGAGGCGCGTGTCGAGGAGTTCTTTGCGGAGGAGCTTGACGAGGTTGCGGTTGAATTTTACGCCGAAGCTGTCTTCTTCGGCTTGGCTGTTTTTGGCTACGTCGATGCGCGGGGTCGCGTTGAAGAGGGCGCCGTATCTGTAATGTATGTGTTAGCCGATCTCGCAATCCTCGAATCATCCGTATCACGAAACCAACGACTACCCTGCTCCCAACATCAAAAGCCAGGAGACGAAGGAGACTCACCCCTTTGTAAAATCCAAATCCCGACTCTCAAAAAACACATGCCGCCCAGCATCCCCCGACAACCCAACGATCCTCATCTTGCCAAAATAAAAACTCCAGTTCCCGAACCGCCCAAACCGCGCCCCCTCGCTCAGGAAATTCCCCCGGTCCGTAAAGAAGCGCGGCGTCCCGAGCACGGGGTACCCGCGAAACACCTTTGGCGCATTCCGCGGAAAGGAAGGACGGTAGGCGAGGAAGCCGACGGCGTAGGCGAGACCCGTGAGGAGGAGGACCCAGATGGAGGTCGGCCAGGTTTGCGGATTGAGGAGGGTTTGTTTTGCTGCTGTTGCCAGGGACATTGTTGGCGGCGATGTTTTCTTCCCCGTTCTGCGGTAGCCTGATCTTGTTCGGTGTTTTGTTGCCTGGTTCTTTCTCGCGAGGAGTAGACACCTCTCTCGTAGATCGTCTTCTTTATCTGGCGATGTTTCTTTCCCAAAGGCTTCCAGAGGGCCCGACGAGGAAGATGAGATGAAAGCTCCGTGGCAAGAAGATGGAAAAAACAGAGTTGACAATGAAGGAGGAGCAACGATTAAGGTAAGAGAGGAGTAAGAGACAGGAACGATATCAGTCTGCGTAATAAGAGCAGATGAAAGTGGGTGTGGCCCAGCTGAGACGAGTCCGTTCGAAACGCTCGGGCAGAGAGAGAGAGAGGAGCGAGGAAGATGGGACTAACACCAAGCGACCAACTACTCACCAGCTACCCACCATCTACCCTGCCACCAAAAAAACTCATAGACATCAGCACTTTTCCCTAATGGCTTGGATTCTGGCGCTAAGGCAAGCGTGGCAAAGCTGCCAGACGAAGGAACTTTGGGAACCTTTGTCCTAGTCTTCGACCTCACCACGACCCCTCATTCTGTCTCGAGCAGACATACGGGTAGATCCCTACTCCAGCAACGCACCATCCTAGAAGAGGGAACACTCCAAACATTTCCAGCTGTGGCTTTTTCCCGCGCAAGCTTTCCTGGGGTTCCCGCCTGACCGCATCAGGTCCCTGGATTCTTGAGTGTACCGGTATGATGCTAAATGGTTTGGCTAGACGATGTCGTGCCGGCGTGGCAAAAGAAAAAGCCAAATCAAAAGCTCCAGGAAAGCATTCCTCAAGGAATTCAAGGATGTAAGCTCCGGCCACGGAAGAATAAAACTCTCTCCCCCCTCCGCGCGCCCGCGAGTCCTCGGTCCCTCTTGACGGATCCAGAATATCGAAGCGGGAAATTGCGCAAGCTTGCGTACACAGTAAGATCCGTGACGATGGACGACGGGCTCTTGACGTTTCTGGATCCATTGAGATGCTCACAAACACGAAACTCCCCATTGGGCATAGACCCAGGCCCAGGATCTGGTCAAACAGTCCACCGCGATCTGCTTCCCTCCCTCGGCGACCTGCATTCCATCACGCAGGACCTAGCTCGAGTAGCTAGCTAGCTAACTAGCTAACTTGCCGTACGTGCGTGCTTGCCTTGGTATTGTCAGACGTAGTCTTGATAGCTGCAGCAAGCAGCCGCCGGACCTCCTCGCCTCGGTGCTTTTGGAGTGGCAGGGAGAGAGCTTGAGAAGCAGGCAACCAAACGCCGAGAAACATACAAGGCATCAATGAACCCCCGCCGGATCAGCCGCTAGTGGCAGACGGCGCACGGCAGATGCGTTAGCCGAAGGTGAAACTTTCCAACCGTTGAGGGGGGGGGGAGGAAGGCAGGGGACCGGGGTGTTACTACGGTGTTCGCGCTGCATATTCCTTTCCGTTTGGAGATGCCAACAGCCGGAGCTTGTCTTGCGTATTCGCTCTCTTAAACGAGGTAGACGAGCGGGCGCGCATACCGGTATCACAATAGGCGTCGTTCACCGCCCTCAGATACTTGTCGATGCATCGGTTGGAAATACTCGGACATGGCGCTTCTCAGAACAGTCCCTGTATCCCCATCATCTGATATCCGGAATGCCATTGCGTCTAGAAACGTGCAGCTTCGTATACCTCGCAATCTCTCGTTTATTCATAGGCTCTTCAGTCTTCTCCCAGGTCCTAGGAAACTCTGTATAACCTCCCCCACCCGTTACTACCGCCCCACGCAATCCCATAGAACTGATGTATACTACCTACTCCGTCCAAGAAAGACAGACTTTACATCTGCGCCGGGATTTGAACCAAACAATCAACGGTTCCCCCTCCCGTTTCTTCCTTTCCTTTCCCCCAATTACCCTCCGATTTGCATTTGTCCAGACAGCCGCAATACCTACCCGTTCATCACCAAACCACCAACCGTCATATCCATCTACGATTCTACGCTCCCGCGGGTCGCGTGAATAAACCTCCCGAGTGGGAGGACTAGTAATAATCCCGGAACCTCGTCTCTAATACCCCCTCTGCCCCTCCTCACATCTTCCATTGTGGGCAAAACATTGGCCACGTTCAATTCTATCCATCATCTCAACTCAAGCTCCTCTGAATACTCTTCGTGACTTATCCCCAGCACACGGGTCTCACCCGCCAGTGACGCACAGCACAGATAGACCTATCCGAGACTAACCGGCGAGAACACTTGATATTTCACACCAAAATAGCACCCCAATCTAATAGCTCAAGCGAGCATGAACATCTAAAGCCAAGTCAAGACTTCGGGCTCTTGAAATCGTATACTTCTAATAGACCTAAAGGAAAAGGGGGTATCGTCTAACAATACATGCTATGCCACCATTCAACTCATTCCAGAAACCTCAACCATCCGACCAAGGTCTCCTATTCACATTGTTCATCGAACAGTACCGAGGGGCAGCATCTTCGCTCCCCATCACGGGACCAACTCCAACATCTACACCACAGCGCAGTCCAACAACACATCTGTCCTGCAACCCCAGGCCACCAACTTTACTAGACAGCTTCCCAATCCATAGCCTCAACCATGAAATCAAACTCATCCTCCTCCATCTCAACAACCTCACCCCCACCACCTTGACCACCACCGACCCCCACCTCCGCCTGCACCCACTGCTCCGCAACCGCATACCCAGCATCGAACCCGGCAAAGATGTACCTAAAAATCCTGTCCAGGTCATAACTCTCCAACGGCGCCGTCCCAGCCCTCTCCCTCGCCGCCATGCTAGCCCCCACGGGCCTACCCGTTTTCCCCTTGCCGTCTGGGTCGGTCGGATCCTCGGCATACTTCCACCGATTCCGCAGCTCCTTGGCTCTCAACAGCTGGAACACCACCTCGCCGCTCCCCAGCGCCTCATGAAGCGGGTTATCCTCCTTCTCCAGCGCGGCAATCACGTTCTGGTGGTACGTATGCGTCGCCTGCTGTGTCCCGTTCCCCTGCTTGGTCATCGTGGTCGTGGTAACCCACCCGTCCCTCGAAATCGTAATCCCAAACACCCCCATCAGATGCACCAACGCTCGCTCCAGCAACATGTAATACTCGTAAAAGTCGAGCTTGAACATGAGCTCCGCCTCCTCGGCGTCCGTCTCGCCCCCGTACAGTGGGGATCCAGGCCGTGCTATGGCGTGGTGGTATCCGTGGCTCAGGTACGGTAGCTTCCATTTCAGTCGGCGGACGATTTGGATGTATCGCTTGAACTCCTGCTGCGACGAGGGGCCGCCGATCGGTCGAGGTATGTGAGGGGGAGTTGTGGTGGTGTTGCCGTTGCTGTTGGGTGTAGCTACGGGCGTCGAGGCAGTCGAGGCAGTCGAGGCAGTCGAGGCAGTCGAGGCAGTCGAGGCAGTCGAGGCAGTCGTGGCTTGTCGGTAGGCGCCGTTCTTGATCGGGGAGGGCGGTCGTGGTGCCGCGGGTGTGATGACGGACGAGACAAACTGGTTTGGCTGGTATTTGTACGAGGGCTGGGCTTTGCCTCGGGCGGCCCAGATGGAGTTGCCCAAACCCTTCTTGGGTTTCGAGATGGTGTTCATTTCGAATCTTGGGGCGTCGGCCGTGTGGGCGTGTGTACGCAGTCGTTACTTCTTTTTCGTTTTCGGGGTCAATGGCGGTCGCTTTTGTCGCAGAGGGGTTATCCGTGCAGGGAATCAAGGCTGCCCAGTAATGTGTATGAACGGGCAACACAGGAAATGTATTTGAATTCCAAGAAATCAACAGAAGGCTCAACACCAAGCTGGTACAAGAATCGTCGCGGGGATGCTAGTTCGATGGCATTGGCGGATGCACACAAACAATAGATCGTAGAGACTGATGGTTAGAAAGAATGTTTGCGAGTAACAACGTTGCCGCTGATACATCAATCGACAAAGATGCTGGTCAAAGGAGTCGGCGGCCTCCTTTGGGTTTCACGTCGTTGTTGGTCTGGTCGGCGTCAATCGACCTTGTCGGAAAAGAGAAGTCAAGACGTTGTCTGGTGGTGGTGGTGGTGGTGGTGTTGAATAGGTACCTAGAGGATGGTGGGGTTGGAACGGTATGTGCACAGGTTCCGGGCAGGTGCAGCGGGGAGACGCGCCTGACGCGTGCCAATGGAAGGTACCCATGGAAGGTGCTTAGGTCACCTCAGGTACGTCACTTGGGCCTTTCATTGTTGTATCCCTGAAAGGCGGGGAGACCTTTGTCGGCAGGAACCTCGTGGTGCCTTACCTCAGCGCCCCAAGGTCCCCTAAAGCATAGGTAGGTACTCCAATCAACACACCATCTCCAAGTGCCTCACCAATATCACCACCCTCATTCTCCAAGTCCATGTGTACAAAGTGCCCTCGGGCTTGTATTGTATGTCGAAATCGTACTCGTACGTATTTCTAGGATATACAGCTTCAACAATGCCCCGTCAACCACGCAATAAATCCTCCAACGCCGGTCCCGGTTACGGTGACTCTCATCCAAGAACGCCTTCATCAGCCATCCGGCCGGTCTACTACGCCTTCTTCGTAGCCTTGGCAGTGCCAATATGGGTATTATGAACCTGCTTCGCATTAGCATCATGGTCTTACACCAGATTGTTGATCGCGAACTCACTTTGGTAGCAAAACGCAAACTCGTCACCGTCTCCTTCAGATGCGCCTCCAACGGGCTGACCATCACAAACATGAGCGTCTTGCTATTGCCTCCGAGAGAGTACTGAAGCAGATGCGTCAACTTCGAGTTGCGATATGGAATGTGCCCGCTCTTCTTGCCGAGTGCCTCAATCACATCCCCGAGACACGACAGAGACTTGTTGATGTTCTGTGTCTCCCTCATCCTGGCGCCCTCGGCCTGCGAGTGTTTGAGCCGCTCAGAGCCAGCAAGATCCACCAGGTTCAGCGTACCCTCGCAACGCTCTCCCGTTGCCGAGTTGTAGCCAGACAGCTTCAGGATGAAGACGCTGTGCGAACGCGACGACCTCTCGTTGGCCTTGGTAGCCGCCACCGATCGGTTGTTCTGCGCCTCAGCAAGCATCACCTCGACCGTGTCGGCTGAATCAAGAGACACCGTCTTGCAGTTGAGCACTGCTGTCTGCTTGCGTGCGTCGTCGTGCCGAATCTCGAGCTTGCGCCCCTTGCCGTCTGATTCACGGCTGTTGGGTGTCAACAAGTCGTTGAGTTCCTCGTTGTATACTTCAATGAAGGAGCCCTCCATCTTGTACGTCCACTGCTTCTCCTTCAATTTGGTAACCGTGTCGTAAATCATGTGTGTCGCGCGAGGAATCATGCCGTCTGCCGAAGACATGGTGTGCGTCTTGCCAGATCCCGTCTGGCCGTAGCAAAAGATGCACACGTTGTATCCGTCAAGTGCACTCTGCACAAGCTGCGAGATCTCATCAAAAACGTCTTGGTTCTGGGCTGAAGGGTCAAACACCCTGTCAAACTCAAAGTTGATGTTCTTGTTCGAGACGTCACCGAAACTGTTCACTTCCTGTGTCTGCAGTGCAATTTCTGCAGATGTCTTCTCGTCGGGGAACGTGACCTTTGCCGGCGAACCCTCTGATGGGCTCAGTACAGGACGGACTCTGCACATGACGCGGATGTTGCCCTTGAGCTCCTGGTACTTGTTGAAAAGAACGCGACGCTCCGTCTCCTCCTTGATGAGCTTCTCCTCGGCCACCTGAGCAGCCTTGAGCGCTTCCTGGAGTCTGGCTTCCATGTTGGAGAAGGAGTCTGACTGAGCCTTACTGTCAGACTCAAGGAATTCGACATGAGACTTGAGCGAGTTGATCTTGGCCTCCAGGGTGACGTTGGAGGCAGAGAGCTCCGAAATGCTAGCTTCAAGACCCTTCTTGAGACTCTGCTCGCGGTCCAAATCTCCCTTGAGAGTCTCTACGACGCCTCTCATTTCTGATACCTCTCGGTCCTTCTTTTGGAGGATGGTGTTGAGGTCTTGTTGCTCGTGACCAAGTCGCGTCCGTAAATCTGACACCTCCCTCGACTTCTGGTGGCGTTCCTCTTCAATCTCGGCCTTGAAATGTCGGTCAAGAGCATCCAAAGCCTCACGGTGACTCTTCTCCGCTCGTTGTGTATCATCCTTGAGCTCGCGCCGCAGCTCATCGAGCTCATGGCGGTGTTTCCGGGCCTCATCCTCGAGCTCATACTTGTGGCTGCGTTTCTCCGTCTCGGATTCAATTGTTAGTTTTTGCATCTGGTCGCGCATGTTGTTGATCTCATTTTGGAAATTTCCGTTGCGGTCTTCGAGTTTGTCTCGTTCCGCTTCGAGTTCCGATACTGCCAGCCGATTAGTTCAGTCCGCGCTAGCTCGTCGTCCGAACTACTCACTTCTCTTCTTGTACATCTCCACTCGCTCGTCCATCAGCTCCTTGTCGGAGAGCATGACAGTCATTGACTCCTTCACCTGTTTGAACTGCGAGTCAAGCTCGGCAACCCTGCCCTCGACATCCCAGCCTACGAATTGAGTCAAGTTAGAATCTTTTGTAAGAAAGTGAGGTCTAGGAGGAGAAGGGGATCTGGCTGGGGACCTTGAGTCCTTGATGGCCAGAATTGTTTCCTCGAGTCTTTCCATCATGGCCCTCGATCGCTTAGAATCTGGTGAAGGGGTGACAGGATCGGTCATGCGACTGGCCTGCCTCTTCTTGGGCGACAGATCTGGCGGTTTCATGAGGGCCTTTCGTGATGACGCGCGCATGGTGACGTTGTCCACTTGCGCGTTCTTCGCCATAGTCGAGATTGAACTGATGCTGGTATCTCCATGTTGACTGAAAACCACTTGATCTTCATCTTGTGCTGAGCTTGTAGTACTGGCGTCGTCCTTGATGGATAGTGCGCCAAACCGACTGCTGAGAGAAACTTCTCTGTGCGAATGCATTTGTGACGTGTGACTGGCATGTCTAGCCTTGCTAGGCTGAAATTCAAGGGGTCGCGGAAAGTTCAGTCGCTGGGATTGCAGAGCCGTACCATGCTGTTGTTCTATTGGTCCATCAAACTCTTCCTCTGATCGATGACCGTATGCCGTGCGCGGTCTCGTATGCGGGTTGGCGTTTCGGGTCCGGGGCTGTCCGTGTACCGACTTTGAATGAGCAAGGGAGGATTTCGCGCGTTCATGGCCATGGGGGCCGACGCTCGCGGAGAAGTTGCTGGTCTGATTGTATCGTGATGTCGTCGTTCCATTTCGAGGTCTGATATTATCTGGGTTTTTGAGCTACTGCGAGTCAGCATGCGAGCTACATCTGGTTGTTTTGAGCGAGCATTGGGCGGTACACAACGCAGCTCATCCCTGTCGTCCGTCTTGTCGTCGTATTCCATGGCCGGGTAGCATTTGCCCTCTTCGACCTCGGCGTCTAGGAGGAGTCGAATGCCGCTACGTGGGTTGTCGCTGTCGCTTTGCATTCCGAGCCACAGTTGTAGTCTACCGGAGACGCAGCGCATGTACGTTGGCGCAGAGACTGAAGAACCGTTCCGAGGACGAGAGCGTGGTCGACTGAGGGCGTCTTCGTCCCAGGGAAGCGGGAAGGACGCAAGCAGCCTTTGCCAAAAGTATGGTCGAGGAACGGACTGGATAGTTGCTCGCCAGATTTGCCGTATAGAGCGAAAAAGATGCACCGCTATCCACAGAATCATCCGAAAACCATTAAGCCGGAGAACGATGCTGGAGGCCGTAGTCGACTCGGGGGCCATGTCCAAGGAGAAGCTCGACGCAGGATTGCCGGGGATGAGAATGCGAGGTGCACGATTCACAGAGACGCAACACAACGAAACCGGGGACCTACCTCTGCCAACGTCGACCCGGGCACCCGCCTGACAGAAGGCGCTCTGGCGATGCCAGAAGCACCCGCGCCTGCCGCCGCCGAGGATGAGTGCTTGGTCGGGTATTCGCCTGCCCTCTCGGCGAGGGTCTTGTGGTGCTTGGTAGCCGAATGCTCAGCTATAGAAGGCACGGTCAGCAGTTGCCGCCACCGCGACCACGACGACGTATCCCACCGCCGCCGCAGCCCGGGAGGATAGTAGGACCAACCTGGCTTCGGGACCTCCCTCTTCAAGTTCATCGCGCTGTTGAGCGAGCCGATCTTGGATGCGCCCGGCGGCGGTATCATGGACGGGTGCGCGCGCGTGTTGCTTTGCGATTCGTTCATTTCGGACAGGCCTGAGGAGAAGGCGCCTGGTCGCGGGAGGTTACTCTGAGGTCGGATGACGGAGGACCGGAAGTGGTGTTGCTGTGAAAGTGAATGTTGTCAGCTGGGCGCCTTGCTCTATGGTGGGTTTGCTGCATCATGGCCTTTGCGACCATTGTCAAAGCTTCATTTCCCGCGTCCGAAAGAGAGACATACCGTATTCTCCGCAGTGTCCATGTTGAGGATGCTGTCTACGCGACGAGCTACAACAGGTATGATGATGTGGGACACGAGGAGCAGCGCTCCGGTTCTGGACGCGGTGGGAGAAGACGTTGTGAAGTTGGAGCAGGCATACAACAAGGAGCAGCGACACTCGAGAAAAGAGTCCACAGCTATGATTGCAATATGGGGAGGGGTGTGGGTTGTGAGCGTGGGATTTGTTTGCTGGGCTTCCCAATCGGGGGCTGTGGAGGTGCATCACCAGGGTCTGAGTGTTTACTGTGAATTGTGTACACACTCAAGGGACTCTGCACATACAACTGCGACAGCCGGGGTGTGGATGGCTGCCCGGGGCAACGGGAATTGTGCAACGCTGACATAATCCATCACTCAGAGCACTTAGGTAACCAGGCTGGCTACATCTGGGTTGTCACTTCCCGCATTCCTGCCTCAGGCCTGAAGAGATCACAAGTCCGAGGTTTTGCCTGATGACAGCTTACCTCAGCAAGATTAGGTTCTCAGGCATGAACTGACGGGAGAGCGGGGCCGCTGCTGTCCAGATTTGGTAAGCGGTCGCGCAACAGCTCCTCTTCCCACTCCGTGCCTAGTGTAATGCATCCCATCCCGCAGCCAGGCGCAACCGCAACGTGGTGGTCTTTTTTATTTTTTTTATTTTTTAATATTTCACATGTCACTGCTGGCCGCCGCCGCACCATGACGTTGGGAAGCTCATTCGCCAGCTCACGTCGCATCTAAGATTTGTTTGTCTTGCTGCTCCCCAACGGACCAGGAATTCGGTGCTGGGAGACCACACAAGTTACGTGACACGAGAGCAGCAACAACTCCCGAGTCTCACTCCATTTTCTGTTCATTAGCTTTCCCCCTCCTTCTGCTGCTTGACTGTTCTTCTCAACGTCCTTGCGTTGGTCCGTATTCCGCCCTTTCTTACGCCAAGTTCCGACTAAACATCACGACCTTTGCGATCCGGAGCCTCATGTCGCCGTGATTCTTCAGCCTACCTACCCTCCGCTCTCCCGGTCAGCTCGGACTTATACGACCTCTACATCTCACTGTTACAACTCCACCGCCTCCCACGATGGAGAAGTTTAGCCAGTTCCGCGACAAAGGTCAAGACATCCCATCCACCATCAACATCCTACGGTGAGAACTAACATCCCCCAGGCTCGGGCATCTCGCCCTTCATCCCCGTCAAAACAGCCCTCTCCCCCCTCTCCTCAATCTTCCACACCTTCCTCTTCTTCATCCGCCTCCCCCTCTTCCTCACCTACGCAGCAACATACTTCCTCTTCCTCCAACACCTATGCCCCTTCCTCCCCGTCGCCGTCCGCAAGGTCCTCCTCTGGGGCATGATGGGCATCCCCGGCATCTGGTGGGTCGACCTCCAGCTCGACGGCGTCCGCCGCGGCACCCTCGCCGACCAACCCCCGCAGCGCTTCCCCCACCCCGGGTCCGTCATCGCCGCAAACTTCACCTCCCCCATCGACGCCGTCTACCTCGCCGCAATCTTCGACCCCATCTTTACAATCTCCTACCCAAACACCAGATCCGTCGAGCGAATCTCCCTCCTCCGCGCCGTCTTCTACGCCCTCTCCCCCGTCCGCTTCGCCCCGTCGCCGTCAAACCGAAAACTCACCGACCTCGCCACCCTACAAACCCGCTACCCAGACCGCGTCGTCGCCGTCTTCCCCGAGGGCGGCACCACCAACGGCAAGGGCGTCCTCCCCTTCACACCCTCTCTCCTCGCCGTCAGCCCCGAAGTCCACATCTTCCCCGTCAGTATCCGCTACACTCCCGCCGACGTAACGACCCCGATCCCGGGCCGCTGGTTCAAGTTCCTCTGGGACCTCCTCTCCCGCCCGACGACCTGCATCCGCGTCCGCGTTGCCGAGAGTATCCTCAATTCCTCCGCCGCCCAGACCAACGGCGTCTCGTCTTCTGTGGCTGCTGGCGAGACTGCTCAACGACGAATCGGAGCCGGAGGCGGCGATGCGCCCGCGCTGTCGATCGAGGAACAACGGGTGTTGGATAAGGTTGGCGAGGCTCTCGCGAGGCTGTGTCGGAATAAGCGCGTCGGGTTGACGTTGCGGGATAAGGCTGCGTTCATCGAGGCGTGGAACGGGCGCAAGTGAGCTACCTAAGGCTTTCCCAGAATCACCCATAAACAGCAGGGGACGTGATGGGGTGAAGGGATGTTGGTTCAGGCAGCTTGGTGGCCGTCGTGCTTTTGCGTTTTTGCCAGGGTGTTATTGCATAGCTAGGAGCTTCGGAGGCGCTCGTTGTGCCATGTTTCGATGCGAGTGGAAGTCAAAAAAGCGGCATGGGTCGGGGCTTCTGTTAAAGGGAATCCGCTATGTAAAGGAAAGTGCAGTTTCGACGTTGTGAAGTGTGTCTTTTTCTTGGGACTACGCATACCATAAGTACCTATTGAATTCATGTTCAACTGTCCTTGCCTTTTTGAAAAGCAACACACTCGTTGTTCAATCTACCGAGACTCTCTGTACGATGAACCAACGTGAAACAAAACTCCGATTTTGGACTACCTTTTCCGAAGCCGTACAAGAAGATGGTATAACAGTGTAGAAGAAACCTCTAATAGATAAAAGATGAGGAAACATAACCCCGCCGCTCCCTTTTTGAATTCCGCCAAAGAGAAAATTGACCAAAAAAGAGGAACATCTCCTCCCTCCCCCTCTTTTTCCTTTCTTTCAAGCCCTCGGGACGCCAAAAGCTTAGATCTTGCCGTCTGTGACACATCCAGAGCTGGCATCGCTCACAAGAGCAGAGTACTTCTTCAGCGTACCCTTGGTATACTTGGCCGGCGGTGCCACCCACTTGGCCTTGCGCTCCGCCATCTCGGCATCCGACACATTCGTATCAATCACTCTCTTCTCCGCGTCAATCGTAATCTCATCCCCATCCTGCACCAACCCAATCGGTCCGCCCTCCATCGCCTCAGGCACAATATGTCCAATCAGGAAGCCGTGAGAACCACCAGAGAACCGTCCGTCCGTCAACAGCGCGACATCCTTACCGAGACCGGCGCCCATGATGGCGGAACTGGGCTTCAGCATCTCAGGCATACCGGGGCCGCCCTTGGGTCCCTCGTAGCGGATGATGACGACGGTCTTCTCGCCCTGCTTGATTTCGCCGCGCTCCAGGGCGGCGATAAAGCCGTCCTCCTCGTCGAACACGCGCGCCTTACCCGTGAAGACGAGACCTTCCTTGCCGGTGATCTTACCCACGGATCCGCCGGGCGCGAGCTGGCCGCGCAGGATCTGAATGTGGCCCGTCGGCTTGATTGGGTTGCTGAAGGGGCGGATGATGGGCTGGTCGGCAGGGAAATCGGGCGTGCTTTCGACGTTCTCCTTCATCGTCTTACCGGTGACGGTGATACCCGAGCCGTCGATGAGACCTTCCTTGAGGAGGAACTTGAGGAGGCCGGGCGTGCCGCCGATGCGGTGCATGTCGGCCATGACGTACTTTCCAGAGGGCTTCAGGTCAGCCAGGAAGGGCGTGCGGTCCGAGACGGCCTGGAAGTCGTCAACGGTGAGTTTGATGCCGACGGAATCGGCAATGGCGAGCAAGTGGAGGACGGCGTTGGTGCTGCCTCCAAGGATGTTGACGACAACCATGGCGTTCTCAAAGGCCTGGCGGGTCATGATGTCGCGCGGGCGAATGTCCTCCTTGAGGAGGTTCTTGATGGCGGGACCAATGTTCTCGCACTCGGCCTTCTTGGCAGCGTCCTCGGCGGGACTGCTGGAGCTGTGCGGCATCGTCAAGCCGAGGGTCTCGATGGCGGTGGCCATTGTGTTTGCGGTGTACATGCCTCCGCAGGCACCGCTGCCGGGGCAGGCGTTGCGGATGATGTCGAAGCGCTCCTCCTCTGTGATCTCGCCGGTGATGTACTGGCCGTAGGCCTGGAAGGCGGAGACGATATCAATGGACTCGCCGCTCTTGCTGCAACCGGGCTTGATGGTGCCGCCGTAGACCATGATGCTGGGGCGGTTGACGCGGCCCATGGCAATAGCGACACCGGGCATGTTCTTATCGCAGCCGGGCAGGGAGATGTTTCCGTCGTACCACTGGCCGTTCATGACGGTTTCGATGGAGTCGGCGATGATCTCACGCGACTGGAGGGAGTAGCGCATACCCTTTGTGCCCATGGAGATACCGTCCGAGACACCAATGGTGTTGAACTGGTAGGGGATAAGGCCGGCGTCCTTGACGGACTTGCGGACGAGGTTGGAGAGGTCGAGAAGGTGCATGTTGCAGGGGTTGCCCTCGTACCAGACGGACGAGATACCGACCTGGGCCTTGTTCATGTCATCCTCTGACAAGCCGGTGGCGTACAGCATGGCCTGGGAGGCGCCCTGGGACTTGGGCTGGGTGATATTGGCCGAGACCTTGTTCAGCTTGTCGTCGGCGCGTCGGGGCGCGGTAGAGGAGAGGAGACGTCTGTAAGGGGTTTGAGGTTAGCTATTGTCATTGAAGTCTTTCAATTGGGAGCGCATACGCATGGCTGGCAAAAGTAGGACGCCTTGTCGCAGCTCTGAGAGCTTGTGACTGGCGGGCAATGGACCGGGAGAGCATTTCGTCGAGGGTATCACCGGGAAGCCCCAGGAGACGACACAACGGAACGGGAACGGGGGATGGTGGGGATGGGTATGTAAGAGTGTGTTGAGCTGTTCAATTGAGTTCCAATTGATCTCCTTTTCGAATCTTTCCTCGATTCTTCCCCTTAAATAATGATGCCAGGTGAGTCACGAAGGATTAGAAAAAAGAGGTGCGGTGGAAGAAAGACCCGAGATCACAGGGACAGTCACAGGGACACGGCGAACGACGTTGCGAGCGATGGTTTTTTTGGAGCAGGCCGCTAGCAGAGCCGGGGGGGGGGGGAAACAATTTGGGGCGATGTCGGCTCCTAAAAATTCTGGAGCTCCCCGCCGAGTGCTCCCCGCATTGAAATACCTTGTCGCCCATTGGCCGCAGCTGTGGTCCGACGCTCCGTTCCCCCCCAGGTTTGGCTGCGTTTGCTGCGCAGGTTGAGGTGAGCCACCGGCGTCGGGTGCAAGGTCAGCAAGGTCAGCCACGGTGTGCGACGTCAGTCACAACTTAACCACACCACCGTCACAGCTCGACTGCAAGACGTGGTGGTGCAGCATTTCCTTTTCAATTGAACTTTCATAGAGTCTCTATTGTTTCGAATAAAGATATTCCAAGCCCGTGAGCCGTGAGAAACATCATGGTGTTGTGAAGTCGCTCTCAACTTTGCCTCATCAGATTACCTCATGCTTATTTCCGATAAGCCCGGAATGCTTCCGGTCCCGGAAGAGCCCCAGTTTTCCAGACCGATCCCGCCGGAAGTGGGTCGCGGCTACCCGGCAACGCGTATGCTGCCTCCATAATCCTCTCCTACAATCGCAGCTCAGCTCCCTTAGCTTCACTACGGACAGAGCCGGTGTTACAAATCACACTCCTGGATATCAATTGAGCAAACCACCCATGGCTTAGGGCTTCGTCTTGTGCTCCTCCGTCGAATCCTTCTCCTTGAGGTCCTTCTCCTCCCTCCGTGTCAAAATCTCGTCAATGACGCCCATGCTCTTGGCCTCCTCCGCCGACAAGTAGTTGTCGCGCTCCATCAGGTCGTGGATCTCCTCCAAGCTGTACTTGTCGTGTCCAAACGACTTATTGATGTGTCGCTTCATGATCTCGTTGATCTGTTTTCGGATGCGCTGGATCTGGTTCGCGTAGATGAGGATATCCGACGCCTGGCCCTGCGTCCCGCCCAGGGGCTGGTGGATCATGACGGAGCTGTGAGGTAGGGCGTATCTCTTGCCAGCCTCGCCTCCCGTCAGGAGCAGCGCTGCCATGGAGGAGGCGGCGCCGAGGCAGACTGTTGATACTGGTGACTTGATGTATGTCATTGTGTCGTAAATGGCCAGTCCTTTGGATCTTGGTCAGTATCATGTCTCTCTTGTTGCGCCCTCTAATTGTAGGTTGGGTATGTTCGCGAACCTGATGATACTGAGCCTCCTGGTGAGTTGATGTACATTGTAATCGCCTTGTCGGGGCTATCGGACTCGAGCCACAGAAGCTGTGCTACTATCGATGCGGAAACAGTATCGTCGATCGCGCCATTGAGGCAGACAATGCGTTCCTATATGTGTCAGCTTGGTGCGCGCGACAACTCAAAGTGTCCATAGGGTCGTCGTACCTGAAGCAGCTTGGAAAAGATGTCGTCTACCTGCATGGTCAGCTAAGGGGGCTACCCAATTGCCGAAGCGGTCGCTACTAACATGTTCTCCATCCGCTCGACTGATCAGTTAGCTATCGCGACCTAGATATATTCAAATAGTCATGGGTGGACGAACCGAAACCTCGGTGATGTAGGGCAGAGGGATGTTTCCGACAGGTGGGCTGCTGCCGCCTCCTGCGACGGGGGGGAAACCGAAGCCAGGCAAGTTTGAAAAGGCCCTGACGTGCTGCCGCCGCGAGACGGCCCTCAGGGCTCGGAATAGTGTCCTCTGACAATTCATGGCTGCGGGCGCGAGGTCAAGGTCGCTTGTGTGGTGTTTGCAATGTCAAAGATGCAGAACGGATGCGAAAAGCGGCAATCAACGGCAGTGTGACGTCCGCTGGGAAAGCTGCTTGGCGCCGCACACCCCAAAAACGCCCCCCTGCGCCCTCCCGAGCTCCGAGCTCCCCCACGCGTCCTCGTCTAAGAATTGCCCCGAGGCGCGTAAAGCTCTTTTTCGTCTGCACCGTATTCCTGAGCTGGGCCACCACCCGGGGATCCGTTCCGAATCTTGAAAACCCCGGGCGATTTCCCAACGTCTGTTATAGTACGCACCTATTATCGTCAGCAAGATTCCCCCTTTCGAGTCGATCGAGGACATTCGCGGCCACACTGGCGAAAGTTTGCGACTACTACTTCCTCCTTCGGGGGTCTACCCCTCGATCGCGATGAGGCCATTCCCGGGCCTTCGACGAGTGCTCCAAATTTCACATAGAAAATATGGCTCCCTCCCCCCGACCAAAGCGTGGCTCGAATTTCTGTCCGGGGAGTCAATAAGGGAGACAGAATCCAAGGCAGCGAAAAGGAATCGGCTGATGTCAAGAAAAAGGACAAATGCAAATGCGCCAAAGCGCAAGGCAGAAGAAAGACAGGCGCAATTCACCAGGAGAATACAAGAGGTCATAGGCCACGACGATATCGCCAAAGATGTACGGATCGACAAGGAGAACAAGAAGGTCCGGACCTCGGCGGGCGACCTGCCCATCTCGCCCGTCATGGACCCCGTGTGGATGGACGTACGCACGAGGTATAGGACGCCCAAAACCAGGCCCAAATCCACACACCGGCCTCCTCCCTCATCATCATCGGGGAGAGCGCCGAAGAAGCACAAGTACATAATTAAAATGGGGTGGGATGAGAAGAAGCAGGATAATACAAAGTACATTATCGTGAACAAGAAGCCCAACGGGGGCAGGTTCCGCGTCAAGGTGCAACAGAATCCGTACGGTCAGTAGCGTGCCACCCATCCATTTGCACGAGGAATTTGAGGAGCAAAAATGCTGATACGACTGGCTCCTTGTAGTTCATGCCCTTGCCTCGCCTATCCGATTCTGTCCCGTCACGGGGGCATCTCTGCCGAAATTCTTTCTTCAGAACTTTAAGGCCGTTACGAATCCAGACACCAAGGGTCACTGGTTTATGCCGGGTGACGTCGAAGTATCGTGGACTCATAAACAGGCCATGGAAGACGTATGCGGAGAGCTCGACGATGTGGAGGACGGAGTAGAAAAGCATGACGATGTGGAGGATGGGTCAAGGGAACACGCCGAAGAGAAGCCTAAAGAGCTCGACGATGAAAAGAACGGACTCGAGAAAGCTTTCAGAGAAGAGGCCGAGGCCAAGAAGTCTGACGATGCCGATGATAAGTTCGAAAAGCGTTTTGAAAAGACGGCCGGGTCCATGAAACCTGAAGAGGAGGCAGTCGGATCCAAAGAGCAAAGCGAAGAGGAGCCTCAAAATCCCATCACCCCAGAAGATAACTTTGAGAAACATTTCGAAAAAGAAGTCGGATCCGAGAAGCACAACACAAAGGAGAAGAGCCGCTCTCCAGCGATGTCAAAGAGAAGACCATCCAGAACAGAACCCCTCGAGGATTCCCTCGCAAGGCAAAAAGAAACAGACCAGCTACTCATCGAATCCCCTTCCGCCTACGTGGTCCTTAGGAAGCCCGTCATCGACTCCATGGCAGGAAAACGCGGCAAGACGCCCTTTGGAGATGGGTGGAGGACGCTCCTAGGCAGGAACCAAAAGGTCATGAACTCGGACATTCCCAAGCGTCTGGTGTGGCGCGAAGACATGGGCGACTTTGTCCTCGACAACCTGCGCAAGAATGTCATGAAGAACATTGCTTACTCCGTCGAGATGGACAACCAGAAAAGGTCGTACATTGAGCCCCTCGAGAGGTGGGAAGATGTCCACGAGTCGGAGAAGAGGGGCTGTTTGCTGTGGTATGACAGGGCAAAGGTCCCCACGGAAGAGAGTCAGTGGGATGAATGGATGAAGGAAGGACAGATCAAGCCATTTGCGACCTACGACGTCCCGGACGCAAAGTACGAAAAGAGCCTGCCCATCTACGATATCGGGCGGCTCATGGGGCCAGATTACCTCGCCAAGCTGAGGAAAATGCCCCTGTTCCGCACAAAGTCGCTCTTCGTCGTCAAGAAGAAGCCGTCGACCCCGCTACAGCTTTACCTGTGGAAGCTGCAGGCATACATGGCCGAGTATCCCTCCGCAGAGAAGGTCGCCGAGGAGAGTGCGGAGAAGCGAAGGCTCGCCAGGAAGAGGAGGGAGGAGGAACGCCAGGAGGAACTCGTCCAGGAGCAATTCAGGCTGGAGGAGGAAGCGAGGGAAGGGTACCTAAGGGCCAAGGCCGAGCGAGCGAGGATGATTCAGGAGAGATTTGCGCGGGAGATGCGCGGGGACGACGAGCCCAAGGACAAGGTACCTGAGGCGGAGGTAGAGCTCGAAGCCGAGTTTGGGACCGCCAGCACAGCTACGCCAAAAGGTTCGGCTGCGGTCACGACCAGAGGTGCCTTCGCCACCCAATTCATGTCGACAGCACGAGTTTCAGCACCCAATGCTTGGGGAAGCGTCGCTATTAAACCCATAGGTACGACCAGGATCGACAGGAAGTCTGAAGTCCCCAAACGGCCCACGATCAAAGCCAAAGCCGAATTTACACCGAAGCGCTCGGCCAAAGCTCCCGCCGCGCCCATGACCGCAGCCGACTTCACCGCCCAGCTCACGGCGACACCTCAAGTCGGTTCTGGATCTGACTCTTGGGGCAGTTCCGCCGCCAACCCTATAGCTCCCGCCAAGGCCATCAACAGGACCGATTCGGCTTCGCCTCCTTCGACCAAGGCTGAAGGTGAAGCTACGCTTAAACATGCCGGCACCATAGCTGCTCCTACGTCCAAGGTCGATGCTCAAGAAACAGCGGAATCCAAAGCACGAGCCACAGAGCCAAAGGTGAAGCCAGTTAAGCCACGCTGGTAGGCCTGTGCCGTTTTCTTTCCATCCAGGCAAGTACTTAATAACGAGGGTTCTCTTGGATACAAAAGGGATGAGCGGAAGGTCACATCAGGGTACGTATGCAGTGAAGGCGCGAAGGGGATGGCTACGTCGTCCCAATGTAAGAAGGTGCGGTGAGAGTTGAAGAACTTGATATGGAGCCATATATATACCCATGAAGGGAGACGCTTCCTTGACGTCTCGAAGTGTAGGAATTACCCCAATCAGCAATTTGATCAAATATATTCATCATTCAGGTGACAATAAGGTGGTACCCAGAGGTCTTTCCGTGTGTTACTTGAATTGAGTGATCTTGGGGATGGTCCAAGATCGAGTTAACCAGGCATAGGAGTAATCATCATAGCTGCTAGCTTCCACCACCACTAGGTAGGTTCATGAAATCTCAGACTTCTGCTTCGTGAGGCCCTGCATGAATTTTCTCTTCTTCGGAATCTATCATCACTGCAAAACTCCCCGACATCCTCATGAATAGGCGACCTACTTTTTTCTACTGAACTCTAGATCTTTCCACTTGACATTCACAACTTCCTCACTTCTCATCGCCTCCTTCTCAGTCAGGTCAGAGGCAGAGCACCTGCCTTTAGTAATTATTCGTTCCTGCTCTCACTATCGCCCAAGCTCGCCTTTTTCTCTCATATATAAAGCCAGTCTTCTCCTGGCCTTCTCTGCCTCAACTCTTTCACACTTCCACACTCCCCCACTTCCATATATCCACTACCACTACAGGCCACCCATTCAGACAACCATCTACCTCATTCACACCATTCGTTTAACTATCCCGACACAAGTCAAATCATACCAAGCTATCAAGTGCTTTTCGACTTCCTTGGTATTCAGCTACAAAGTCACTCACCTGCCACCATTCCGACGCGACCTCCTTCTCACATCTATACAACCTCAAAGCCTCCCAACTGTCTTCCTCATCATGGCGAATGTACAAGGAACAATTCTTTCTGACATGAGTCGAAGAGTTGCGAAGAAAGAAGAGGTTAGGGCTTTGGGACAGTTACAGTTGGAAACTGCCAAGCACGCCCTTCAGGCCGATGCAATCGGAAGGACCCAAGAGGGTCTGCAAGATTGGATTGCTAGCTTGAGTAAGTATTCCAGACCATTTCCAAGTTCCAGATCCCCATGAGTTTTACTTACGTATCACCAGATCTCCTGAATGAAGCACCGAAATCCCGAGAGATTTTAGTAGGCGTCATTGGAGAAACCGGCTTGGGAAAGAGTTCCCTAATTAACGCACTTCTTGGCTGCAATATCGTTCCTACAAGCAGCTCAGAGGCATGCACTGCAGCTGTGTGTGTCTTCGGGTGGAACGACGACGTCTCGAATGGCAAAAACTTCCGTGCCCGTATCACATTCAAGTCTTACGAGACAGTTGAAGCAGAGCTGGATGCACTCGAATACGAGTTGAGTGACCTAGACGAGACCATCAAAGCCCAGGGAGAGAACCCAGATCAAGAATTCGAAGAGCGGCGTGCCCAAGCAACCCGGCAGATGAAGAATGTCGCCAACTGGTCGAAGCTCAGTCTAGAGGCAATCAGAAAATCATCTCCTACACAGATCATTGCGAATTCGGCAGCCTTTGCTGACATTTTCACAAGCAGAAGAGGTGACCCGGCGGCTAATACTTTCAAGCTCGTCAAAGCCGTCAAGAAGCAAGACTTCTTAAGCATTTTGAAGCCCTACGTCTCCAGCTCGAAAGAGGTGCCATCGGCCACGAGGTATTGGCCTCTGGTTGAGCAAGTCGAGATATTTTTGAGAGCCGGCATACTTCAGCAAGGTATCAAACTCGTTGATCTGCCAGGTGTGATGGATGCTCTCGAATCTCGCGCCAAGATTGCACGCAGCTATATGTATCGCCTTGAGAAGAGGATTGTTGTGACGCCCTCGACAAGGGCTGCAGACAATAGAGCGGCTGCCGGCCTCGTTCTCACGGATCGCGAAACTATGTTCTTGGACATGGATGACATGCTCAAGGGTGATTCCCTCTGTGTGGCAATAACCAAGGTTGACGACATTGATGACTTAGCCGCGGAAAGCGAGTTTCCCACCCCAGAGATACTTGCAATCTGCGACGAGATCAACATGCGCGATGGAGATGATGACGATGACGCTGAAGAGAGCGGAGACGATACCATCTACGGCAGTACTATGAATATGAGTTGCTCGACAGGTGGGAAGCGCCCCCGCGACGACAAGGTACAGGGTCGAAGTGCCGTGAGACAAAAAGTCGGCAGTGGTGAGGCAGAGAATGGCCTGGCCCATCTTAGCATGGAATCGCTCAAGTCGCTTCGCAAGCACAAGTGCATCGTCGAGCGAAACAAGTTGTTGAAGCAAAGGGTGATGGAGAACCTCTTGTACACCCGAAACAAGAACAAGAAGTCGCTCGCGATGGCGTTAGCCGATACTCAACCTTCGGTCTTCCCTGTCAGTAGTAGAGCGTTTCGGGCTTTCAATTTGAGAGCTGTCACAAGCGACCGTGATGGATTCCCCGACCGAGAATCCACCGGCATCCCCGACTTAGAAAGCTGGCTACACCAAGTTTCTCTCCCGTACCGGGAAGAGTGGGTAGATGGAGACATTCACCATATGCAGGTCCTGTTTGACGCTGTGGATGGATGGAATCAAAATGACCATCATACAGCATACTCTAGACTCTCCAGTGATCAGAGGGTCGAATTGGACAGAAACATGATCGTTCTCTGCAATAATCTCAATGATGTAAGTTCATGACCGATCAACTTGCAGCTCAATGCTAATGGCGTATCAAGTCTATCAATGCAAAGGTTCGCGTTACCCTTCAGAGGAACCTTTCAGCCATGCAGCCATTACGCAAACTCTCTCTGAAGAGGACTCATCTTGCCAGACAGTCGACCTCAAAAGATCAGCCAGAGCTTGAACGAACCGTTGACCTATTTACCCGAGCAGTCAAGGGATGGGAAAGAAAGAATCCCAGAGCAAATGTCGCTGTGTCTTCTCGACACGAGAAGACTTTTTGGTCTACATACCGAGCTTGCGTCAGGAGAAATGGCGGTCCATTCACCCGTCGTGCGAGAAGCGGACAACCAAAGTCAACTATCTTCTGGATGGAAGACGTGTAAGGCCCTACTCAATATCAATATCGATGGCCCGTGTATGCTGATAAAGTAACAGATCCCATGCTTTCTGGCAAGGCCATTTTGATCAATGGGCCTATGAGTTTACTCGTCGAATTCCGGCAATGAAAGCGAAAATTCGAGGATCTGGTCTCAAGGCCTTTGCTGAATGGGTCCGACAACTTTGCAACAACGATGCGCTACCAATCTCTTTCCGAGAGCAGGTGAAGACTAACGCTTTCAAACTGGATCACCTTGTCGAGAAGTACCTGGCAGACGTGCGCGAGCGCGTCACTCAGTTCCAGTCATCATCGAGGGCGAAGAGAGACCCTGTGCAGAGGTCTCTGGCAAATATGATGAAGCCCGGTTTCGAGGCGGCGATCAAGCATACCGGTATGTCATATGGCTATGGCACTCTCACTACGAATGATTGTTACTGACATTGAATCAGGCTCGAGATTGATGGCGAGGCAGGTAGAGGACGTAGTCAATCATGCAAACAACATTGGCTTCACCATGTTCGAGACGGTACGCAACAACTTGGAGAAAGACCTCGCAGCCGACATCAATCACGTTTCTTCAGACATATCGCGTCTTTGGAAACATCCCAACAGGGGCTGTGGTACGCTCATCAAGGCTGAGCTGAACCGCATCGCGAAGCGTCTTTCGGTGAAGAAGATCGAGATGAACCCGTCCACGAGTGTGAGCGCCGAGACAAAGCAGACGCTTCATAGCGTCATCGTTACTTGGCGGTCTGCATGGCACAAAGTCTTCATACGCCTTCCTGACGCGGGCCCCCCTGATGAGTTTGAGGAATTGGATGCTGGTCAGGCTTCTGAGACTGCTGATAAGAGTCGAGAAATGGCCAAGAAAGAGGCTCTTGAGCTGAAAGTCGGTGAGATTCTGACTCAGTCGGAGGATGAGAATGGGGTGCTTCCCCTCGGCGGCGTCAAGACGGAGCCGGCTTGATGAATCAGGATTTGGAAGGGAGGTTCGGGATTTTAGTTTCGGGGATATGGTTGCACGGGGATTTTGCTTTTTTCTTGCTTTGACTTGCGATGCGACACCCTCGAATCTCCTATTACGCTACATGGGATCATCGAGGCCGTACTTCGCTTCATTCTCGCAAGGCCACAGAAGCTCTTCAATGGCAGATTTAGGGCAGGGCGACAGAGAGGACCAAGATCATTATGGACCCCTCAATGGGAGGCAGCGTTGCTTCTTACACACACATAGATAGTTCTTAACTCATGAAAATCAGCAAAAGCTCGCACTTCTGAAATGACCATTGCGGGCTACGGGCAGGACTTTTTGGCCACCTACAAACGATTCTGCCAAAAAAAAAAAAAAAAAAAAAAAAAAAAGCTGCAGATATTCTTACCCGATGACAGTTGTTTTTGGCTCCTCAAGCGCCTCAAAGATGCTGGACTCGTTCAGTTAACCCGAGGAAGCTTCATGTCAATGCCCTTCTGCCTCTCACCACAGTCCCCGCATTCTACAACCACTCCAAGGCAACGCCAACTCCTCACAAGCACTTCAAAAAGCAAGCAGCGAAAGACAAAGAAAAGACCTGGAGGCTGTCAAACACAATACGACAACTCTCAGAATCTCGTCATTCCCAAGTCCCTGGCCCCACTACCGACCCCATCTCTGCCCATCTTCCCGCCCCGCACCTCAAAATCCTCACGAAAACCCTCATCCTCCACAACGGACCCCACGCGCAATCAAACAAGAATTCTCTCTTCCTGCCCCTTCCCCAACCAGAGTTGCTCATGTATCTCGATCATCCAGCGTCGATGGTTTAGTGGTAAAATTCTCCGTTGCCATCCAGCAGCGTCGGGGAGCCGGGGGTTCGATTCCCCCTCGACGCAATGTTTTTGCTTTTATTACTTTGGGGGAAAGGTGGGGTTGTGGCTACTCCTCCGCGAGGGAGGGACCGTAGCTGTTGATGCAAGTACTGATGAACCTTTTTTTATTTTTTATTTTTTTTTAGTCCCGTTCGAGTACTTCAGACGTGGTGATGAGGTCGCAATTCACATCCTGAGAGGCATGTTGCAAGTCCAGATAAGTAGGGAGTTGGTCTGCTGAGGGGTTCTTGATCCTGATCCTGGAGACTCTGTGGTACCAGCTGCTGAACACAACTCAAGAAACGCTTGTGACTTGCATCCGAATAGTTCAAAGCCCGCCTCGGCATTGAGAGAGACGGAAGACCGCAGGCTAGGATGTGCTTTTTTGTGCGAGAAGCAGCGGGTTTGATGCGGCAAGCAACCTCCAAAGAAGACTGGAAATGTGATCAGTATGGAACCATACATCAGTCCAACATACTACCTTCTCGGATCAAAATCTGTCTTATGGTTGGAGACATTGGAGTGAAGTCGTCACACAGATTCAGTGGGGCACGCACTTGTCTGTCAGTGGCACTAGAGTTGACTAAAGCTGAGCGAAGTAGGAAAAACAGCAAAGGCTGACTGACTATGACCAACAGACCATGAAAGAGTGCGAAGTCAGATGGAAAGACCATACTCCGTACTCGCTCCTCGAATAGAGAACAAATGAGGCCTCAAACTGGGATGAACAGCAAATACGATGCCCAGCGCTAGACCCTACGAGTGCGACTTACATCACATGTCTGGCGCAAAAACACATCGTGGACGTGAACAATCTTGGCAGTCAACTCGACACCTCGACATGACATGCAAACCAACGACAACCCAGCGCATTCAAAACTCCCTCAGAAGCTAGAAAACGCACAGCAATCAAAAGACTTGCCCTCATCTCTTCATCGATGCTCAGACAAGGCATCAAGGACTCTCTCGCCCAGCATCCACTAAACCCCCAAACCACCCCCCCCCCCACGCGTCACACGCAACCCGTCTTAAACCCACAGACGTGATCAACAACGAAGATCGCCAAAACCCAAACCACTCCCACGGGTCCCCCTCACGCGAGGCTGTACCTATCTCAAGCCCTCCCCGCCGATCTCACAACCCAACTTGAAGTCGAGCCCAACCCGATTTCCCTCTCAGCCCTAGCAGACGCCAAGCTCACCACAAGATTCAGCCTCAAGCTCCCTGCCGTCCCTCATTCCCCACACCCGCCCAATGACGGCTCCTCCAATGACACCAACTTACAAGCCGCGCCTGCTAACATCGGAAAGATCCGAGAGGAACACCTGCCAGCCGTCCACCGATCCAACCAAAGCTCACGCTATCAGAGAGGGACGGAAGACAGGTACCTAGTCAAAGAGACGGTGCTGACATAGCAAGCTGGAGGCTACCAGTCAACTCCCAGTGCCACTAACCCGGCGACACGAATTACCATCACGCAGATACCGCTTGGTAGCCTCACATGAAGTACCAAACGCGTGCACCCTTCTCCACCAGCTTCAATCGCATCGGCAGGACTCGCTCGGGAGCCTTATCCGGGAAACTGAAGTTCCCCGCCGGACCGAAACGAGGAAACCATGCTCGAGATGTATCCGTACCTTAAATAATCCCCCGTCTATACTCTCCTCGTGGCCTCCAAAAAGATAAGTCCCAGACTACCGCGTGGCGGACGTAGACTTATCGAATCGGCAAGAAAGGGCAGAAAAAGCAAGGCTCACTCGGTTCAACGATATCGTATCCGTAAAAGGAAGGGAAACCATCTACCCTAAATCATAAATGAGACGATTGGAAAGCTTCAAATCAAAGCACCGACCGCCCCGCGACCTTCAACCATCAAATCACCAAAGTTACCAAAAAGCTCGTCATCCCACGCCCATGCACCGCCAACCAGTCCACACGGTCGGTATCCCTAAACTTCGAGCGGATGAGATGAGATGAGATGAGATGGAGGTAGGCACTATCCGCCAACGGGATGGCCCCTGTATCTCTCCAGCACGGTATCCGCAGTCTTGGCTTCAGAATCAAGCAATTTATGCCGTATTCCAAACGTAAAAATCAAGCCTCTCCAACTGGGAACAACGGTCACCCTTTTTTACCTACGGATACACACTCAGGTACTGACAGGTGCGAATCGGTGTGGCCCGTGGGCTGTCTGTCTGTCCGTCCGTCTGGCAGGCAAGCAAACTTGGGACCTTGGGACACACCTTTCATCCTCGGAGATTGGAGAAAACAACAAATAAACTGCTTAATCGCGGCAGATCCAACAAAGAAAAGACTACGAAAATAACAGCGAAGAAACAAGGAAACATCCCAAAGTATCTCCTACGGGACCAACAAAACAACCGGCACGAAAAAGGCAAATAGACATGCGACGAGCAGACAAGAAGCGAAAAGCACATGTCAATTTCGCGGCAATCGCTCCAAATCCCAAGCCCCCCTGGTCGGGATCTGGGGCCGGCCGGCGGTCTCCTTCGTCGCTTGCTCGCTCTTTTCTCCCCTCTATGCGGATACTATTTACCGTTCTGCGGATCCGGATAACCAGAACTCTCGCACACACACTGTCAGATTTGAACAGGTTGAGTTTCCCTTATTTGTTTGTTTAGTGGAGGCTATCTACCCAAATCTAGACCCCTCCCCTCCCCTCGTCCCAGCCCTCGACACGGAGAAGCAATGGTGGTGTGGGTTCGAGCATCGGCCCTGAAGGCTCCCCTGTCTTGGGCTCTATTGTTATGCAGATGCTGACAGCTGGAGAGAGATCCGTTCAGGGCAGGGGGGTTGTTGACAGAGGAAGAAAACATTGGACGGAAATCCCGGCTTGGCAAAGAAACAACGGAAAAAAAGCCATCATGTCTCCGCAGCACTGCAGTACCGCAGTACCGGCAATGTTGGTGTTCATGTCTGCTTCGCCGCCAGCTATCATGACTCTCGTGAAAGGCTGACCAGCAACAGCTTGCCTAGTATTCCAGTCAAAGCTCAAATAATATGCGGCACCATCCGTCCGAGTCAAAGTGGTTCTGATACGGGACAAACGGTGCCGGAAACCCATCAGCCTCCCGACCGAACCGGCTATTCAGTCTTTCGCAGCCTGCCGTCCGGAGCATACCGAAACCGACTTGACAGCCAAGCGGGCCAAGAGCCAGGCGAAAGACGCACCTGTTGCTGGGCATGCGACTCTCGATTCAGGTTCGACAGGAACACCACTCCACCACTCAACTCCATTCATCTGCAAAGCCCATGGCCGGGCTTCCTGCATGCAGCTGCATGTCCTCCGGGTGTGGGAACTCCCCTACAGCTGAATGATGAGGGCGTCGGTGATGGGAATCCGCAAATGGGCGCAAATGTGCGAAAGTGGGAATTCTCTTATCGCGTCATGCCCGCCTGCCCCAGGGCTTCGGAAACGCTCCCCCTCCTCGTCGAACTCGGCTCCGTACCCGTGCCTGAAAGTCGTGTAGATCAGCCCGTTCAGGGCACTCGGTTCGGTTGGTTGGTTTCTCATCCCCTCCGTTTCGGTTTGGCGCGCCGCTCATCTCTCCACACTTGCTCCGTCCCTTCATCTCACCTCAATCACGTCCATCAACACCCACCACCAAACACCTCCGGGTCATCCTATTCGGGGGAATCATCATCAAATCGTTCCTCGCCTTTCTCGGGGAGATTTCCATTGTGCTTTTGAAATCGTTTCATCTTTCGTCTTTCCATTCGTCGCTGGACTACTAATCTCCGCCTCTTCTCGCGTCTCATTGGTATCGGGTTCATCCTCTGCGCCTTTCTCCGTGCGTCAAATGCTATTGTACAATTGTGTCATTCCATAAAAACGTCTGCTCGCTGTGTGTTGATATTGGAAAGCCCCTCCCAGACGCCGGCCATGACATATCATCCATGGCGTTATGCCCTGACCCAAATACTCCGAATAATTATCCAAAAATCCCTGCTCTGTGTTTGGCCTTGGAGGTATCATTGATCCCAATCCTGACAACCCGGGGTAATCGCCTTCGTTTGCCTGCCCGAAGGTGCATTTTGTTTTTCTGCGGCCGTCGCATCGTAGCGTCCTCTTCTCGAATCAGTAAATAAGAAAATATTAAAGAAAAGTAGGGAATGCCACTTGTCCGTGGCTCGTCTGATGGCGAAAGCGGTCTGTGCCAACTAGGTCGATACAACATTACAACCATGGTGATGAGTTTCGCCAAAGAACTTGACAAGTCGATCAAAGTCTCTGCCACGCAACACTTCCCCCGCTCAATTAGATGAGCGAGAACTTGGATTGGGGCATGTGGCCCAAGGCTGCTGCCAAGGCCGAATGTGAGTCGGGGGCATGCTCGGTGTAATGCATGTCCTCCTCGAAATAGGGCAGCACTTTGATGCCGCAGTGTTGCTGGAAGAATTGAGTCCCAATGTCGTATCGCTCCCTGCATCTTCTCTCCCAAGGATCGATCTTGAGGGGGCTGTGGAAACAAAATGTGTTGTGCTCTGCGCCCCGCACCGGAAAAACGAGGCCGCCCTCCTTCATCGCAGTCCATAACTCCAGAGCTTCCAGTCTCGTGTTGTCGGCGTTGGGCCAGGCGGCTTGCATCAGCTGAACAACAGCGTATCGCAAGGCCAAATCCTCTGCACTGCCCTGTCCATGGCGACCTGCTATCTGCCTCCGTAACGGCTGGAGTTCGGAGAGCAGTTTCTCGAGTCTCTCGGGGTTGGCGTGGTTGTAAAAGATGGCCAAGTCGATCCACGTCCTGGCTACGTAAGGGTGGCGCCGTCCGTAGATGGCTTCGAGTTCCTCGGCGATGGTGGGAATACAGCCCCAGACAAGCTCCGATAGTGTGATCGGTCCATGCTTTTGTTGCACTTCGTATAGTGTAGAGAACGTCTGTCGTAGGGGATGCGAGCGCTCAAAGTTTGTCGAAGAATATGCCGCCAGATATTTGCAAAGGGCAGTCATCATGCCCGCATCGCGATGCACCATTCCCAGCAAAAGTTCCTTAATACCCTGGGGTGATAATTGTTTGAGATCCATCTCCAACCGTTTGAATGCCTTCATTAGTTGATGACCACCTGCGTCGTGTTCGCCCATTTCGAATTTCTTATTCGCATCAGCAAACATGTCGCTTGACCCGGCACCCCAAAGCATAATCGATGTCCATCCAACCTGCTTGTCAATTTCGACCTCGAACTGGCGGCAGTGCAAAAATGCTTTCCGCATATTCCCAACAATCGTCTCCTGCGCTCGGAGCAGGTCTGGTGATCGCAGATAGCCCGGAGCGGGCGGCGGTGTCGGGGTACGACATCGCACATATGATGGGAGCTGAGCTGGCGTTTCAAAGTCGACAAGATCGTACTCCGTCACTCCTTTCCTCTTGAGATACGTGCCCAGATTGACGACCCTGCCATTACGAACGAATTCGGACACTTTGCCCTCGGCATCGCGTTGGAACTTCATAGAAAGTAGTCTCTTCACTTCGTCCTCGGTGTTGTTCTTCACAAAGCCCCACTGGGAGAATCTGGTCTTGTACATCTTCGGCCTATGACAGTGAGATAAGATGAGCGGGTGTTGATCTAGAACAGAAACTTACGTTGCTTGGAAGCCATACTGGTCCGCCATGATCTGCATGACCTCTTTCAGGGGGCGACGCTCTTCCAAATACAGATGCTTGATGGTCCCCTTGAAAGACTCCCATGCCTCAGCAGGAACCTGCTCCCGCGATGGCCGACTCCCGGTTGCAGGCTTTGGCGTGGGGGCGATACTGGGTGCTCGAGCATGACCCTGTAAGATGATTAGACGGAATACTTCCCCAAAATTAGAAGACAACATACTGGGAATGATGTGTTAGGCGGAGGGCCGAACGGCGTTTGCATCCCACCGGGGGTGCCGGGAATGTGGCTCGGGGCCGGTGTCGGCGCTGGGCTGAATGTCGACGTCGCTGGGCTGAAGGGTGTGGGAGCAGGACTAAAGGCAGTAGGTGGCGGGCTAAAGGCGTTGGCATTCGGGGGTGGGCTGAAGGTATTCGTGGTTGATAGAGAGCTGAAGGCGTTTGCAGGGGAACTTAAAGCGTTGGCACCTCCGAAGGTTGTTGCCGACTGACTGAATGCACTAGGTTGGGAAGCGAAAGGTTTGGACACTGCGCTGAATGTGTTTGGTTGGGGACTGAAGTTGCTTGCTTGGGTTGCGAAGTGCTTAGTCGTCGTATTGTTGAAGTCATTTGTCGTTGAAAAGTTAAAGGCATTAGCTTGCGACTGAAACCCCTTGTTCGTGGTGTTGTTGAAGTCATTGGTCGTCGGGAAATTGAAGGCGTTGGCTTGTGACTGAAACCCCTTGTTCGACGTGTTGAGGAAAGGATCTAACTGACTGAAGTCGGCAGTTTGTTGCGGTTGTTGGTGCTGTTGCTGTTGCTGTTGCTGTTGCTGTTGTGGCTGCTGCTGGTGTTGGTGTTGGTGTTGTTGGTGCTGTTGTGGTTGTGGTTGATACTGCTGAGGCTGATGATGTACTTGAGGAGGAGGCGCGGGGTTTGAGGGACCAGCAGCAGTAGCCATACGACTATTTCCATCTCCAAATCGTGAATCCGGCGTGAACATGGGAATGTTAGACGGTGCGCGATCCAACACTGGCTTCGTATGTCTGGGCACTGGGGGACGATATGATTCCGGAGCACGGAAGAAATTGGGCGTGGCCGGGCTGTGAGCGACTGGACTTGTCATTCTACTCATTCCTGAGGAGCTCATGTTTGCTGTGCTGCCGTGCATGCTGCCAAAATGTGCCGACGACGGGCTCGCTATTGACGGGCTTGCGACTGAACTTGCCGGACTCATGATCCTGTTACTGCTTGGTGGTGCTGCGCGAATCCCCTCAAACCGCGCAATCAGGTTGGACACCCCGGCGGGGGGACTGAATTCATCGAGTTCCATTCCTTCGTCTTGCTGTGGCGCGTTGTTCATCGAAGACCCAACGTCGAAGCGCGCATGCTGCTGCGCGGCTGGTGAAGTCCAGTCCATGGATGAGTCGAAGTCCCTCCGGACGGTATCTTGTTGCGGCGGCGGACATGTCGAGGGACCGCCAAAGTTGAGTGGAACACCAAACCTAGAGTATGGTTGACCGGATGTGTTGAGAGCGAGGCGGCCATGTTGACTGCCTCCATATTCTGATCCAGAGGGAACACCGCGGGGTGGTTTGTCCCCAGAATGATTGAACATCTCGGCCGCGTCCCGCGTCCCCCGTGGAGCAGAGGTTCGGACCGCTGGCTAGAAAGATGTCAAGACTCGGGACGAGTCAAAGCTCCTCGGTAGGACAGGTGCCTCGTGTCGTCGTCGAATGCGATTCATCCAAGAAGCCCAGCACGCTGCCCTGGTGGCAAGCATCAATTGCCCGTCAAATGGAGGGGGTGCCACTGGGCCTTCAAATGAAAGACGAGAGCGTGGGAGGAGACCAGACAAAAGTGCCCATGATCGTCGCCACATAAAAGAGAAGGTCTCGGTCACTTTGGCTGCCAAGTTAAAAATAGAGCGGCAGAGGAGAAAGCGTCATGGTCCAGTATGGGTAACGAGAGGGTTCGAAAAGATTAAAGACTGACTGAAGGGCCCCCCGACAGTTGACACAGGTCGAGGTCAGGACGGGTCAGGAACAGACAGGTCGGATTAGGATAGGACGGGAAGCCAGAGCTGGAACTGAACGGGCGGAACGACAAGCAATGTTGTCTTGTGCAGCAGCGAGAGATATGGGGGTGGATGGGGGAACAATGGATGGAGGAGCCGTTGCTCCAGGCCAGTTCGTCCTTTCAATTTGGGCTGGTAAAGTGAGTGGTAGGGCTCTCCCGCTTCCTCTCTTTCTCTCTCTCTCTGTCTCTCTTTCTCTCTTTCTCTCTTTCTCTCTTGGTCGAGAGAGACGAAGACCACTTTCCGGTGTTGAACTGGCATTGGTCGGCGGTCGCCAAGTTCCTCCGTGTGGTGAAAGCTGCAGGCAAAAGTTCCTTCGCGTAATTTCCTCAACAAGGAAAGCGAGCGTGGCACATGGGTAGAACAAGCCCGTATCCCGTCCCTTCGGGGCTCTCTTTTTCAGTGATAAGAGGGCCTCCCAGCAGCCAGAACCGTAGCTGGGTCCGTGGAGCTGCGCGAAGGGAGGGGGGTAAAGAAGCGTTACATGGCCAATGGCTGTTCAGACGGTCTTGTAGTCCGGGCGTCTGCTAAACGAATGGGGAACCATTCACAACGCCTTTTGCTGGTCGGAGCGGGCGCTGGCTACCATTTCGACCGAGAGAAGCAAGACGAGTTGGGGGGAACCCTCGACGACGGATGGGGGGCCTGCCTTTGCTATCGAAGCTGGGGGCAAGGCGGTTCGTCCTTCGTCCTACGGTTGACTCTGTGGGTACATGCGCACTCCCTCCGTCCCTCACGCTCGCCCTACTGCGTGTGTGTGCCTCTTTCTCCAGCCTCCGCGTCCAGGAGAGCCCTGGGAATTCGTCCAATGTGTTCGACATGTCGACATTGCTACCATGGCCCTGTGAGAAAGTGCGCGATAGGTAGGCGACTAATTCCAATTTCCAGGGTGGCCAGGAGGCGGGGAATAGGCACAATGGTGCCACCACTGTTCTAGATTAAGAAGGTGAAAGAGCGTCCTGGTCGGCCTAAAAGACGCCAACGACCGAGTCCTGACTCAGACCACCAATCATCGTGCCTGTTTGTAAGTATCCTATCAACTAGGCCTCCCCCTTTTCGGAAAGGCCGTGGTGAGAGAGAGACAAAGTGACAGTGTCGCGAATTGTCACCAACCAAGCATCAGGTTCCAACCGGGCCTCGCTCGCACCCACCGGACAGCCTTCCGACATGTTCCCTCGGTCCAGGTCCACATCGCTGCTGAGATTCAAAGAGCGCCGCTGTCCGCCGTCGACCATCATGGAGGATGGATGGTTTGCTGCTCGCTTTTGGCCCTCGTTAGCCAAGCAACCAAGCCATCCGCCCTGTGAGGGAAAAGCTGGGGGAGCTGCCGCGGGCGGTGGATCAACGCCGTAGAAGCATGGTGCATGTTCCAACGGTCTTCCACCAAGCCAACCTGGTTCCATCCGATAAGCCATTCGTTGAGCACGGCCAATGGTCGAGGTGCTGTCAGAGACACATCCGAACAGCGCCGCTCCAAACTAACCCGTCTGGTCTCTGGAAGGCCGCGATCGCGGGTTTTCCATTTCAGCTACCTTCAATGGGCCGGCGTCGGGACTGGACCAAGAACCGGCTTGGGGGCGAGTTTCCGCGGAATGGCCGCAAGACAAAGCAGATCTCTGTCTAAGGACGCCACAATTCAGACTCAAGTGCCAGCTTTTAGTTGGAAATTGCTATGGCATTGGGCGGCTCCTGTGGGCACTGCCGAGCGGCGGTCAACATGCTTTCGGCCGGTTGCACCGCAGGCTCGTCCGTCCTGTCCTGTCAAAGCCGAGGCGTGGCCAATGGCTGACTTTGATGGCTGCTCTCGTTCTCATCCATCGTGGGGCAGAGCGTTAGGCGTCTTCAGCCTCTCTGCAGGCCACAGGAAATCCGCCAAAAACAGCGGGAAAAGTGCAGCGTAGCAAATGGCAAGTGGACAATAAGTGGCTGACAGCCCCGAGATATGGACCGCAAGTTGCGAGATGCCGAAAAACATTTTCCAACAGAGCAAAAGATAATAGGCACCGGCTAATGTTCTCGAATTTTCGACCCCAATATCCGCGGAGCCAAGGAGATCCCTGCAGTGCGTCTCACTAGCACGAACAGCCGGCGGCGGGCTCCTAGCTGACCTAAAATGAATGTGACCTGACGTGAAATGTCAGTCAAGACGCACTAGTTAGTAGACTGTTGTCCAAGCTGCGGCTTTGACCATAGCGAAATGTGCTTGGCCTCGGACCTGGGCTAGTCGAAGGTGGTGTTTAGCATAACGCTCATCGGGCAGCTCAAGAGAGAGAAAGTTGGCAAGAGCTGACACTAAGAGGCATGCTCCCTCTTTACGTGGGTCCCGACGGCAAGGCGAACAGACACCGACGGGTCCACGCATGAGAACACTCCATCAAGTAGGCCCGAGGAGTCGGCAATGTTAATGTGAAGTGACGCGAGCCAAAGCACGACTTCTGGCGTCCAAAGTCGTGCTTAACGTCGTGCTCCAGCAAAGATCTACCCTGGAATCGCTCATGGCTGGGTCCATGACCCGGGGCACGCGAGCCGAGTGGCTCTGAGGATTCGTGATCGCCATTGGAGTCATCCACTCCTCGGAAGAGACCGATTGTTTTCCGAAAGAGCGTACCTAAAAATCAGATTGCGACGCAGTCGTAAAACCTGGATGGGACAATAAAGATGTCTCCCGAATTGTCGATGACGCGCTTCGGATCGATTTGAATGCGTTTGTCAGGATGTGGGTGTGGCAGCCATCAGGCGACGAAACAGCTTTTGGGTTATCTTTCGATATTATCGAATCAGCTCAGCTCACACTGCTGGCGGGTAGGTGATGGCTCTGCTGTGCCATGATAAGTCGGGGTATTTGGAACTGCGAACCTTTTTTCCAAATACTTGGGTCCTGGTCGTTTGGTCGATAAGGAGCGACAAAGTTCCACCATGTTTGCTTTGGGAAGGTCGAACAGGGTACTTCGGTCAGGTATCCGTCGCTGTTGGTTCTCAAGACCTATGCTAGCCGGCCGAACGGTCTTTTCTGCTGTGTACTCCTCACTCACCGAGATTGCCGGCAATATTGACGTAAGTTGGTGCGAGATTTCATTCAGTTCGAGAAGGGCTGTCCGTTGAAGAGAAGAGCCTTGAGATAACTCTAAACTTGGCGTCTACGTCGGTAGAGGGAGAACAGGCTTTCGTGGACGAGTAAGCCGAGCCGCAGGGCGGATGTAAGCAGTCAATAGAAAGACGCGAGACGGGTCGATGCAAAGCAACCCCAGGCTTACTCCGCGCCAACGAACCACGACAGCATCCGTGTTCGCATGGACCTGAACGGCGCTCTAGACAAAGAGTTTACGTGGATGTCAATATGACTGTCGATCTTCTCCGTCTGCTGCAGCTGAAGCATGGGATCTGGGGGTTTGGTCAGCCCGTAGCTTGGTGACACTTACTAGCCGACGCAGACGCCTAATGCATGATATTGCTAGTCCAATGTATCGAAGAGAGGAGCAACGTGATATTGGTGTCAGTTGACACAGATAAGAACAGGGCAAAGCCCTTGACATGACTTGATGGCTCAGAGATGCCAAGATATTCAGCGAGGTAGTTGTGTATTCTGGGCTAAGGCTTATAGATCCCCAGGGTTGAACCTCGTCTGTTGTTAGTCAGGCATGGTCAAGCCAAGCTTGTTGCAGTTGAGATCATCGTCTACTTCTGACAACGCTGGGTGAGGTGGACCAGAATCTTGCAGTGTCTGTAAATCTCTATACCAAAAGAGCATGGCTGTTGTCTGGGTACAGACGGTATGCTGTGATGTGGTCAACAGTGGCAAGCAGTCATTGGTCCGGGAGAGCCTCGAAGACTCCAGATTGGGTTCATTGCTCCGCGATTGCGTGGCACGCGTGGCTATCGACGAACGAGACGCATCAAGAGGCATCCAAAACGTCGTCTGGCGGCACATGGTAAGCGCAGGGCCAAAAGTTCCGGGGATAGGTGTTTGGAGTCTTGTTTTGGCGCAAACTGTCAGCTCATCGATTCCTTTGCAAGCTAAGCCAAGGTGTGTCGGGCGGAAGGACGCCGGGAAGAGGCGAGGGACACGCAGGCGTGGGGGTCGGCGTGTCGTTGACAAAGTGACTGATGCTGGATGAACTTCAATAGGGGCCAAGAGGTTGGAGGGTTGACGATAGAATGGGGGTTGAATGGCGACGAGGACGTTGAGAGAATGATACCTGAGGTAACATGTGGAAGGGGAGGCAGGTAGCCTTCGATGGCGTTCCATCGATTATTCTTGGGAAGGCGCTAACGAAGGGAATGTTTCGCGGAAGGTCCCTTGCCTCCACAATGAAATGGCGGAAAGAGGAAGGAAGTAATGATAAGTGGATATTGCTTCACTCAAGGGCACTCTTGCCCATGATGGATCAGCCCTTGGCGTGTACTCTGCTTCACTTCGTGTCTTCGGTAGTTCATATTCAGTCTGAGATATCATCTATTATCATTTGTGAACGTGGAATACTCATGCCCAGCCAGGAAGCCGGAGCTTTCTATCATCTCTGATTGTACGGTATACAGAACAAAAGCCTCATTGACGCAGACGCCTTGGCAGAACCTGCGAGGTACCCAAGGCGACCATCTACACTCGTTCCTATGCTATCGAAAGATACCTGTAGATAGTACCTTTCAAGTCCCCCTTTTCTTTACTTGGCAAAGCCATCACGGATGTCAACGAATCGCAAGTATCTGTCCTTGGCCCACCGGCGCGAGCTCTTGCCGAACATGATCATCGGCAAGCTCAACCCCATGATGACGAAGCTGAGGACCCCGAGGGCGATGAAGCAGTTCTCCATGCCTGAATCGAGCCAGTAGCTAGCCACGAAGGTGAAGAGCATAGCAATCGTGTTGTTGATGACTGCTACGCCGACCATGCCTTCCAATACCATCTCACTGCGAAATGTGGTTAGCTAATGTCCTTCCATATATTTCTAAACCTAGCTGGGAAGAGCTCAGAACTTACGGGAAAGAATCGGCAAGATACGCCAAGCTCAAGTCTCCGGCACAACCGTACCCGAAACCGATGAAGCCCAACCCAACATACGGAACAGGCCAGTCCCAGCCACGCGCGCTCCCGATGCCAAAGAGCCACATGCCGGTCGGGAATACCAACGTGCAGAGCGCCATCAGATATAAACGGAACTCAGACTCCATGACGCCCTTGTTCCGCTTGATCATCCACAACATGAACTGGTCACTTCCGTAACCGCCGTAGATACACCCGATCAGACTCCCAATCAACGTCGGCAGGTTCATGTTGCCCACGGCGGCCGGTGAGTAATTCCACGGTGGGCCGTACCACCAGTCCTCCTGGACTGTCAAATAGAACGTCAGGCAGATGTTCTGCAGACCCCATTGGAGTCCTGCGTACCATACCGCCGGGAAGGTGAAGACTCGCAGGGTGTGCCAAAGGCGGAAGAGATACTGCTTGAACCCCGTACCGCGGAGGTTCGGCGCGGGTGTGATGATGCGGATGCGGTCCCAGTACGTCTTGCGCCGGGAGTAAGAAAAGGCCATGCGGTCGCGCGCGGTGCTAGAGACCATGGATCCGTGGTCGGTGCCCGTCGGCGTCTCGGCGAGGTGGGGCGTCTGCTGCTTCTCGGTGACGGAGGCGTCCTGGGCCGAGGCTGGGTCTCTTTCGATGCTGACCGAGTTCCTGGCCGATGCCTGTGCCGAGGTCTTCTCTGGCACCACGGTGGCGGCGGTCCGGTTACCATTGTCTACGGGGTAGCGCTCGCCGTTGCCGGTGAGGTAGCGGTCTCGGTTGAACTCCGTCTCCTCAAGGCCAAAGAAGATGACGATGAGACTGATGCCGCAGATGATGGCGCCCACGTAGCCGATCCATCGCCAGCCAAGGCCGCTTGATACGTATGCGCCGATAAGAGGCCTGCTTGTGTTTAGTATCCACGCATCCTTCCACTGTGCTCACTATCCAGGGGTTAAACTCACCCGAGGTAGGTTCCAATGGCAGTCGCAAAGGTGTAAATACCAAGCACACTACCAGTCTGGTGTTCAAACCAGATGTCGAGAAGCGATAACTGCACAGTCGCCTCACCAACAGACTCGGCAGCACCAACAAACAGCTGCGACCAAACCACGCCGCCGACATTGGTGATGCGAGCATACCAGATGAGACCACCAATGTTGACAACCATGGAGATCAGATATCCCAGCCGGCGACCGTACAAGTGAACCAGAGGCGAGCTCAGCAGGGTCCAGTACCCAATGGCAATAAACAACACGCCGGCACCGGTGTTGAAGGCGTCATAGCTGATATCGTACTCCTCATTGACACCATCGGCGCCGGAACCCGCATTGTTGGAGGTCGCGGCCGTAAGACCGACAATATAGAGCACCAGGCACGAGTGCCAGATCTTGCGGGTCAGCGACCACCGCAGAGGATCATTGGGGCTCTCAGTAGGCTGAGGAACGAGGACGATGTCGCCGTGCTTCAAGAGCGAGGCGTCGCCAGGTAAATTGTTGCCGTTCTCATCGTAGAGGCGTCGCGTGCCCGGAATACTTTCGGGTGCGGACAGTGGTGTTGTGGTTTGTGGAGCGGCCATCGGGCAGTTGAGAACAAACACAACTGACGTTGCTTATCGCCTAAACTGTAAGTTTTTGGTCGTGTGCGGTTCGGTCGCGTGTGCGGCGGGGACTTCAGCCAGCCCTTTAAACGGTTGGGTATTCGGTATGTGTGTAAATCACTTCTTCTCGTGAAGTTCGACGCCTCCAGCGTCGTTATTGCTAGCAGGGAAGCATTCCGTCTTTGAACAGTTGAAAAAGGGGGAAAGGGTGAAAGATCTCTGAGCGCGTCGCACTGGAAAAGAGATGGAGAGACTGAATCAATAACACAGATAAAACTCTTATCTCTAGCCAAAAAAGATCGCCTGAGTGCAAGTTTTGACCTGAGATGGGGCGGGCCGACGGGACGTCATAATCCTTGGAACCAATTAGAATTGGTGCCCAATCATCAGATGGGGGGTTCATCGAGATGTTCGCGTACGGATACTCCGTAAGGCAAGGTACCCGTAACGTTGTAATGTGGTAGCGACATCCGCAACGGCTTTGTTGCCGTCCCATTTCCGATATATCATATCAGCGCGGTCTACTCCTAGTCCTGCTAGTATGTAATGGCTCTGGCGGTAGGCGCAATTTGGTTGTCTGGCATTGACCCAGACTTGGGAGCCGAATGCTTGTGGTCAAAAACCGTTTGAGGCTCTTTCAGGCTCAAGAGTCGATGCTGCTGAAAATTTCGGCATGCCAAGCCCAGCAGACGGGGCATATGCCGCTTTGTCCAAATCCCGCCGATTAACACAGAGACTCGGCCTATTTTCGGTTTGTTTGACACTCTCCGTAAGCACCCGGTACCCAATGTCCGAGCAAGGAAACTTGTCAGCTTTCAAACGGCAGGCGGCAGACCTCCGGGCTTGATGTCCAGCAACAAAACCGTTTGTAAGTCAAAGTAGAGTGCTATGCTCAGCTGAACCTAAATCTGCCGGTTCGTTAGCATAGCTGCAGGCCCAAACGTCTTGCTTAGCTCAGCCATTCTACTTTGGCGCATATGTCATCTAGCATGCCAACAGTAGTTCAATGACGGGAGACGGCACACACCCTGACACCTCAGCCTTGAACTCGGCAGATACTACCCAGAAATGTGCCAGAATGCCGTGATGTTGTGGTGTTGGGGGAAGTGTGGCGGTGCGCCAGGGTGGCTGTGGTGGCGTAAGCTGCAGCCACACTCGACTGCACTACAGGTGGTGATCGGCAATGTCCTGTTGAACGAGGGAGGTGACACGACGAGGCAACGAGATAAGTCGAGGTGATATGATTTTCGTGGGGACACATTGCATTGCATCTTCTCGGCTGTGCAGGTCCAAGCCTCATAGGGCGTCAAATGCTGGCTGGGAACCCAATCAAGCTTCCTCAGTCACTGGTCACTTCCGGCGACGATCGGCCACCGGAGCCGGGGCTTCTCCAGATCCCAACGGGGCCAATTGATCCTGGATGGCCAGCCTATGTAACGACATTCGCGGCCTCGGCCACGTCTGTCGAGAATTTGGACTTCTGGAGGTCGCATGAAGTGACGTTGGCATCCATCTTGGGTCTTGTCAAAAGCAAACCGCGGGGCAGACGCAAAGAAGCGGCGGACGGGCGGGAATCTGGGCGTTCCACCCCCTTGCCAAGATCCGCCGGGGGAGCTCTTTCTCCGGCAATTTTTGGAGAGATAGGGACAATCACGAGCCGTCATTGGAGTAATTGAGGTTCGACCCCACCTCGGCCCGTGATCCCATCCGTCACGTGGGGTTGACGTAAGTCACTGCCCCCAATTCCTCCTGAAGTGAGTGTCACTTTCCCGTGCCCGTATCGAGTGGGCACTTGGGGAAAGTGTTGACTGAGGTGCAGCTACCTGCAGTAAACCAGCCTGGAAAGAGACAGAGCGAGGCAGGCAGGAGCGGCAGGTCGGCGCCGCATTGAGCTGTGTTGGTGGGTACGTACCTCCTAAAGTGACCGAGGTGAGGTGCCCCAACGGCCACCCGCGTCAACCTTGGATTTCATAGTGGAGGGAGTGGCACAGGCACTCGCACTCGTGGATTCATGGGACCATCTAGAGCTCCTTGCTCATCGCTTCAAAACGCGGCCCCGTTGCCTCTCACCCCATAAACATCCAGTCGTCTCCGTAACTTCGTACCAAGTCCCGAATTCGCATCCTAAATACGCGGACACTACCCGAGATTTGTGAAATGGCGACCCCTGATCTGCGACCCTGAATACCACCTCCTTATCCCACTTCGAGTCGCCCTTTAAACTTCTCGCTGCCCCGTCTGATCCGGATGCGATCCCGTTGAACACAGTCGCCGCTTGCATCCCGCAGCAACATCCATCCGCGCCGCGCGGCGATTGCTTCTCCGAATACCACCGCCCATCACTGAATGCGCACCATTGAATCAACAGATTGATAGCTCAGTTGGCAATAAGCAACATCGCCACACCTTACATCCTCACGAACCTCTCGAGACCATGGCATCTACAGCTGCCTCCCCCAACGGCGGGGCTCACGACCATGTCTTGCGGCCGAGGCCGAGGAAGCCACAACATTCCCAGTTGGCGAGGACACAGAGCAATACCTCTGTCGGCGAGATGAATGGCCTGACACCTCTATCAGAGACTGGCCAGACGAGCGGCACTACCAGGTAGATAACCTTGTTTCTCACGCAAGCTCGTCACTTTCGGCAGACACCAGCGCTAACGTCAATGTCGTCATAGTGGCCGCTCGACACCAGTCCCTCACGATGCCCTCCCCTCCGTCAAGAGCATGTCCTCCGCGAAAAAGCAAGCTCGCGCTGAACAACGACGCCGTATTTTCCCCACGATCGAGTTCGCGAGCCGCGTTTCTCACTTCGATCCCAACTCCGACTACCGGGACTTCCATGGCTTCTTCAACCTCTTTTGGATCGGCCTCGCCATCATGGCCATCACCTCCATGCTGCGTAATATCAAGGATACCGGATACCCCATGCGAGTCCAGATCTGGACTCTCTTTACAATCAAGATTTGGCATTTGGCCATTGCAGACTTTCTCATGGTGGCGAGCACGTTGGTGTCACTACCCCTCCACCGGCTGTGGCGCTCTGCCCCCGCCAACGGAGCTCTCACATGGAAGAACGGAGGCATGGCTGTTCAAAGTATCTACCAAGTGTTATGGCTTGCCTTTTGGATTGCCATTCCCTTTGTGCTCGACTGGACGTGGACCGCGCAGGTCTTCCTGTTGCTGCACACCATGGTCCTGCTCATGAAGACACACAGCTGGGCCTTTTACAACGGCCACCTCAGCGAAACGGAGAAACGCCTTTACGCCCTTGACAACCCCTCGACCGCCTCAAAGGACCCAGTCTATCTATACCCAACACCCGATAACCCAATGGGAACTGTGAGCAGCCCCAAGACCCGCGACTTCAAGGCCAAGTCAGAGGCCACGGGCACGTCAGACACAGATTCGACCTCGGACGAGATCGAGCAGCTCCGCGAGGACCTGGCCCAGGAGCTTACCTCTCCCATGGGAAACCTCGCATACCCTCGCAACCTGACGTGGTCAAACTACTTTGACTACCTCCTATGCCCCACGCTGTGCTACGAGCTCGAATATCCCCGGACAGCCCGCATCGACTGGCAGAACCTCATCTCCAAGATCGTTGCCGTCTTCGGCTGCATCTCCCTCCTGACCGTCATCTCCGAGGAGTTTATCTTGCCCATCCTCAGCGATGCCTCCATCCGTCTGAACACCGTCCCGCCTCCCCCAGTCTCCGAGGCTCTCCTGATTTTAGCAGAGAGCATTTCCTGGCTGCTCTTCCCCTTCATGCTCACCTTCTTGTTGGTCTTCCTCGTTATCTTCGAGTACGCTCTCGGCGCCTTCGCCGAGATCACGCACTTTGCCGATCGCCACTTTTACTCTGACTGGTGGAATTCAACCGACTGGATGGAGTTCTCCCGCGAGTGGAACATCCCCGTCTATAGCTTCCTGCGCCGCCATGTGTATAGCGCCAGTCGTCCATATGTCGGCCGCCTCCCGGCCACCGTCATCACCTTTTTGATCTCTGCCATGGGGCATGAAATTGTCATGGCATGCATCACGAAGAAGCTTCGCGGCTACGGCTTCATTTGCCAAATGCTGCAGCTGCCTATCGTGGTTTTGCAACGCACGAAGTGGGTGCGAGGCAAGGAGACGCTGAACAATGTGTGCTTTTGGTGTTCCATGGTTATGGGGCTGAGCATGGTGAGTTGTTTGACTTCTTCTTGATGTGTGAAAGTAGCTAACCTTTGGCAGATTTGTGCTCTCTACGTCTTGGTCTAAGGCACTTGGGCCGTCGCGATCCGCACCACGGGTTTTTATTTTCGAGTCACGTATGACCACCTCATCTCCCATATGTCGCATTGCCGAAGAGATGGATTGGATGAGTCTGACTGAAGCTCACTGTATTATTATCAAAGCACATCTGTATCATTATCCCGCATCACCCGCGGGGCGGCGTTCCCCAAGACAGACAGACACAATTATTTTCCTGGCGTTTTTCTAGATAGGTCTTATACCCCCTTATTTACATGCCCAACGGGCAAAGATTACATTATGTTCCGGACTGCCAATATGGCAGTCAAGCCTCAAGTCGATGTTGAACATTGTGAAGGCCGCACGGAGTTTGCGGTCTTGAGGCTGGCTTACCGATGAGCTCATATGAGCCTTAGTCCCGGGGTAGGAATATTGATAGCTTACAGACGTAATCGTTCCCTTCTTTTGTAGCAGAAACCCGCCACATACGTGTCAAATTCAACCAACGATCGTCTTTCAAACAACGTTTCAAATTGATCCCCCAGAGCGCCACACAAGCCACAGACGCGTCCCACCAAATTACCCTCCATCCTCTTGGCCCGGCACACCACCAACGACGTCCATCACTCTCTCTACACATGCCATGTCCTTCAGTCAGGAGGGTGTCTCAACAACGCATCCTCTCTCGCAATCTCATCCTTGTTCCCCAAAAACTCAAAGTTCTCGTCATCCAGGATGCCAATGGTGTGGTGCCGCGTCTGCGTACTCTCGCGCCAGAACCAACCCATTCGAAATCGCAGACCGGATAGTTGGTGGTGGAGGTTCTCCTTGGACATTAGTTCGGCGCCTTCGGGTAGACGGTTCATTGCGTTTGAGTCTTGCAGTAGAGCCTTTGTGGCGACCATGCTGCTGTATCCATCTGGAGCTAGGCCCTCCACCTTCATGTGTAGTAGCCTTCATTTCCCCCGGATGGAACTCAGGAAACTAGAAGCTAGCACCAGGATTTGTGAAATCGCTGTGAGAGTCAGTATGCCGATGATGACTTAGGTTACTATTGAGTCCTGCACGAGGCGGTGGCGATAAAGGTCGGTCATAGTTACGTCCAGACTTGGAAGAGATGGCGGTGGTCCGTCTCTGGAATCCTCAGTAATATCAAGGCGGCATTCGAAATTCGCGATTTGAGCCGCGAGGAAGCCATATAGATGGTGGATGTCTTTGAGAATCTCCTCTTCTGAGTTCGGATCTCCGAAAGCCTCCAAAGGAAATTTACCGAGTGGCCGGAGTAGCGTATAAAACCACTCATCTAAATTCATTGCAGGGTTATAGCCCATCATTGATCTTGGCAGTGCCCCCGAGCCATATTTTCCAGATGCTTCGAATTGTGAGTCTATATGTGGGATGTCAAAGGGTATCTTCCATGGTCGAATCTTGGACATATCGGCGCGTGGTGGACTTTTTTGGCCTATGGTGAACACCCCATGACGAAAGATAAATCTTATTTCAGTCGGTACCTCAACCCACGTATACTTGCATCTTGTTAACGAAAGATGTGCAAACCTGTGCATATCGGCGACGAATCTTCCCATAGCGTATGTTTGATACCTAGTCGATGCGAACTTGAGGTCGGACTCTTGAAGATTCAATTCGCAGATAGAATTTATGTCGTATGGGTTTTCCGGGGACAGTAGCCGGGTGGCATAGTATGTATAGTCAATTTTCCGCCAATCCGAAAAGTCGATAGTGCCCACACGCTGTGTGAGCTGTGCTCGGCTTTGTTAGGGCATGTGAAAATTTGAACGATCTTTGGGCTAGGCAAATAATGGAAACCATCGACAGCACGAGGACCCTGTATCGATTCCGGGAATGAGAGGTTGTAATCGGTAGCCGGAACTTTCCAACAAGTAGGCTGTAGATAAGCCACTGAGACATTAGTCCTGACTGAAATGTTTGGCAACGCGTTAGCTTGGTCGATGTTATCGAAAGCCGGGAAGAGAAAGGTATCAAATGTGTTTTTGGGGTATTCCAAAACTCCTTCGCCTTGTCGAAGAACAAGGCCACCCAAAACTTGCCTCACATGACTAATGACATCTGAGTTCTCTATCTTGCTGGAACCAAACCAGGTCTTTTGTTGTAGAAGGATCGGGCTCAACTCTGGTATTGTCTGGACGGTGAAGATGACCGAAACAAGGGTTGTTAAGAATCCGCAAGTGATGGAAAGACACTGCGCTAAGGTAACAATCCTGGCATGTCCTCGGAGCGAGTGGCCGATTACCTGTAGCCCAAGCATGTCCGATAATGATACATCGAGCTCTCTAGCCATGCGAGATTCTTTGAACAGCGTGGAAAATGCGGCTAAACCTCGGTATGCTGAGTCGCTAGAGCTGACATACAAGGCTACGAGAAGCATTGCAAGAGCAGGGATAGTAGTCCAGAGCAGATATGCATAGCCGTGCTCGTCATGGACTGTTGCGATGCCATGTCTCGTCGTCGATATGCTCAGGGAATAATAGAGTCCCGTTGCAATCGCAACAACCAAGGCAATGAAGGTTGCCTGGATCCATGCCTTTAAAACCAAGGGAGTGAAACTGCAGTTGCTCCACGCTGTTGAATCTTCGATTTCAATGGCGAGTTTTGACGCTCTCTCCACACATTTCCTCTGGTATCGGAGGAAAATCAGACTTCCGACGATTGTTGTTGGGTCTATGTACCAAATCTTCGTGGTACTGCCGAGGCAGTGAATTACCAAGGCCAGCATGACCACGACCGGCCCTATGACAGTTGCCATCGACAAACATGTCAATTTGTTTACCACTAGCTTGCTGACATTGGTGTATCTGTTTCCAGTCATGTACATTGATTGCGTTCTGTTTTGCCGGAGACGCTAGTGTCCGATCCATGTCCCAAGGATACGAGACATGTTCATGACCGATTGATAAAACACCACGTTTGTGTAAAGTGAAGCATTCATTGCCCACCGTTCATCATCCTGGAGATTCCCGAAGAAATTGAAGTCAGTCTTCATTGGAACCATTGTCTCAACACTGCCCAACGACTTTTCCTCGCTGCGACGAGGGGTTGAGGTCCCGATAAGGCTCCAAAGGTCTGCAGTGACCGGATGTTTGACTTCGCCTTCCAGTGGCACAACGCGGGGGATTGAGCCATTGTCGATAACTCTTACTCTCGAAACCCAAGAATCGAAATGACAAAGTACTGCCGTAAAATTGAGGAGCACAGTCTGGGAGATGTCTTTGAAGACTCCTGAAATGAGTCACCCAAATTATGGAATGGTTATTCTCTCTGGGTAATCCTGCACAAGATATTGGTTCCTCCAAAGTTGAGCGGCCTCCGAAGTAAAGATGGGAGACTGTCCGATCCGTTTCCATCCAATATCCTGCAGGGGCTGAGCTTTCGTTGCCGTAGCTGAGATCTTGGGGTATCGACAATTGCCGCTCGCAACCATCGAAACGCAACATCAAAGCTTGAACTGAAGAGATAAAATCTTTGCTTTTTGCTAGACCTGGGTCAGAGTAATTTCTTAGCTTCAGACATTGTGTGTCTGTGGAATAGCCGTTGACAGTGGCCTCAATAGACGCATCGATTGTGCCCCTAGAGCTATCTCTGCCTTTGAATGTCTGGTAGGATATATTCTCATTAACGCCGAAGGGGAATGCCACGTCGAAATTGTTGACAGCTTGTGCCATGTAGAATGGTCTGCTATCAACATTTGACGTGGTCGATATAGCCGTGTCAAACGAGTCAAGTATCTCGATGTCGGCTGGTCTCGCAGGCGGCAGTGTTGACTATGCCGGTAGTATACAAGCCAGGAGCAGCAACGACTTACATTCGGATATGAATAGATATTAAAGAGATAATGAAGGCGAAAAAGTGCTTTCTTCTGAGGGACTGAATCAGCACGTTTGGCAGTATCATCGTTTTATAGTCGAGTTCGTAGACGTCGAGTTTCTGATAGGGCGAGTCATCGTGACGGTTGGCTATCCACGGCATGAACCTCAAAGCTTGAGTCTCTACCCTTGACCAAAAAGTGGAAACGAGAGTAAGAACTATTCAAAGCAAATATTAGTTTACTCACATAACCTCGTACCATGATGACGGTAAATCGATATCCTAAAAATGGGGGCACTGCGTTTTCGTAGTTTATTACCTGCTGTTGGCCCGAAACGCCAAAGGTAGACGAGACTCTCTCTTGTTTCCACAAAGCCGTTATTCTTCGAAGATACGTAAGACATGGTATAAAGGCTGATAGAAGCGGCAAGAAAAAAGGCAGAGAAGGCAAGGAGGACATTGGGTTGGAGTCAAGTGGGACACCAGGTTCTCGCATCATCTGACCAAGGTTGGTGCTCATGATCAATGTCTTCGTCGGGGCTAAGATCATCGTTTCCGGCGGTATCGCTGTGGGCGTTGAGAGCTATAGAAGCTATTTCATCATTCCGATCGAGGCGTGCTGTAGACAGACATAGCTCGCAGGGCCCTTGATCGTTGGCAGGCACTACCGGAGCGGAACAGGCTGTCTCTGGCTCAGCATCTCTATCAAGACTGAATGCAGTGCTGCAAGAAGTTTCCTGGCTCTCGGTGAAACTTTCGGCATCGTTGTCGGGGTAGGCTATGGGCGAATAGGACTCGCATGGCACTTGATCACTGGCGACTACTCTCTCTTGGCCAGAATGGCCACAAAGAGGGCTGCTCGACATGTTTCCGTTGCGGTAATCCGGTGCCCATAGGCCGCAAAAAGCTTCCTACTGATCTTGCCCTTTGAGAATTTGACGACGAGGAATTCATGTGCCCGAAGATCACGCAAATGGGTCTTTGATATGTCTCGACAAATATGGATGCATACGTGAGGTATAGAGACACAACCCCGGCAGCAGGCCTCTGTTCCCGTTCGCGTGACAATTGCGGCTACATTTTGTTCTCATATGCCCCCTGACTGTGTGTCTTTCTTTCGTGTGTGCTGGTTCAGCCTGACCTGAGGCATGTCGTCGTAATACAAACGGAAAGGATCTTAGGAGATTCCCATCTCAGTTGAATTTGGCGTACAGAAGCAGTACAAGGCGACGAATTCAAATCTTTCAGACGTAACTGATAAGAGAACGGCTTAGATTGCCTTGCGCTGAGTATTTGACAGTATGCAAACAGCCGTCTACCTCCCCGGAGTCCCCGCCTCCTTCAAGTTGCAACGCGGAGGAGGGTGGCTACCATGCACAGTACCTTCTTGACTAAAGTGTTTGTACAAGGTAGAATCATGAATTGAAGTAAAGATTGAAGTGAGAAGTAATTACTTTTGACTGACCTGAGGTAAAATGTATGGTCGGGAACTTATTCCGAACGAACGCCGCAGTTGGATGGTGAGTGGTCGTTGCGGGCGATGGAGGAAGGATGATCCATATACGGCGCCCCCTATCCACTAATCGGCCGCCGCTTAAACTTTACCCAAGCTCCTGATGGCCGTGTAGCGTTCTTAAAGGTGCGCAACGCGTCGCTCCGCTCCTTAATTGCCCCCCAACTTACTCCCAAACCGCTCACGCCCAATCAACCCCTGTTTCCTCACTCAACCTTCTTCGCACAACCACCACCACCACCACCACGACGAACAATCTAAATGTACATCACGGACTCCACCCTCGACGGCCTCGTCGCCAAAGTCCGAGAATTTCAACGCAAAGAAGGTTACGGCGTCATAAAAACCCGCTCCAAGCGATCCGCAGGCACTAAGGAAATATACCGCCAAGACCTAAGCTGCGATCGCGGCGGCCGTCCAAAAGCCTCCGTCGCCACAGTCCGCACCACAAAGTCCAACAAGACAGGCTGCATGTGGCGCGCCCATCTGACCCTCCAGGCAGACTGCTGGGTCTGTATACCGCACAACATGGAACACAACCACCCGCCGCTGACCGAGTCCTTTGCCGCGAGCCGGTCCTTTCGCCAGCTGAGCTGGGAGGCGGCTGAGGGCGGCGTGCAGGGGATCCGGCATCGGGTGGATACGTTGTCGAGGGGGGACCTGCCGATGGGGAAGTTGACGGCGCGCGTGATTGCCGAGAAGATTTCAGAGGAGACAGGGGCGTTTGTGAGGGAGAGCGATGTGAGGAATATTCAGGCGAGCATACGGCGCGCAAAGGCGCGGGATGCGTCTGCCGGCTTTGAGAACGACGAAGAAGAAGAAGATGACGATGAGGAAGAGGAAGAGGAATGAAACGTTCCCTCTAATCTCGTATTTGCCACCGCCTCCAAGTCTCGCCCCAGCTCATTACACATGGGCTGAGAATAAGACGGGAGGCCTGATGTAGGCAGAAAGGGTGTCACCGAGGTGCGTCTGTATACCTGTCTGCCGCACGTCAGAAGCCGTCAACCCATAAGAAATGCGGCAAGGCCTGCAAAGGCCGTAACACCAAAGTTCGTACAAAAGCTAAGGATGAGCGCGAGGCTTCCCTGTATGTCCGTTGTCTTTATTTCTGTTTGACTTGAACATTATACACATCATGAGCTCCAAATGACTCTTTCTTGTGACCTGAGCGGAAAGCTCTCGAGATAGGTACTTGGAAAATTGAATAAATTACGTACAATAAGGGGCCGCTGTAAAAAAGTAGAATAACAAATTGCGTGTTGCTTAGGCACGTAGTTGTGATAGTACAGCTAGAAAGCAAGTATAAAACTACTTTCAAGATTCTATTAAAAACTATTTTAAAACCTAGGCAAGGTAACCTTAGTCAAACTTGATTCCTAAACAAGCTATGTATATAATTTACGAAACCCAGTATTCAATAGTTAAATCTTTCCCTTCGATGCTCTTATATAAGCCGATGAAGCCATTCTAATAAGTCTGTTTTCTCTCTTATAATAAAAAGACTTTGCAACCTAATATGAGAAGGCCTGAATATTGCCCTCCTCATTAATATTGACTATTGGCAGTTTCGGAGAGGTCCAGTATAGTTCACTAAATTCATCCCTCACACCCTTCCCTTTCTATTCTAGGTCTAGCCCTGGCCTCATTATAGTTAGCGGTTTCTATTATTTTTCACCACCGTCAGTAGCAGGTACTTCATCAGCGTCTTAGTCAAATATTCAATCAAGGTTCTATTTATTGTTGCCTCTGCAGTAGGAAATGTGTATGAAGATATGCTAACATCTACGGAGGTGGGATAGGTGGGGGGCCAACAGGATTGGGCCTGTTGACCGAGACTGGTTTACTTGTAGCAGACGGCGAGCCACTCGGTCCAAGTGCCTCGAGGTCGACATTAGCTGCCGCAGTCAAAAGATCCACGCATTTGCCATGCGTAAGCTCCACCACCTCTCTACTAAGCTCGGTGTCAAAAGCATAGACCGAAACGTCCAGGTCGTAGGTCTCGCCCTTGCCACAATTGCTCGTCCATTCGCTGGTCGTCTCGCTGAATTAAACGTAAATCATTCGCATCTTTGGGACATGCCGGAGCTCAGGGTTGCCTAGCGGCGGTTGGATGCTGATGAAATTGATCAACTTTGCATTATGGAGATCCTTTTTCTTGCTTTCAATTGCCAACTCTTTGGCGGTATTGAGGAAAGATTGTACAGCGTCGAGAAGCATTGACAAGGCCGAATCCGGCAGTGCAAGAGATGAGAAGATATCTCGGATAGCGTCCAACTTTACCGAAGCTGAAGAGTACCTCTTTTTGACGCTGGAGTTGGTCATGGACTTTGTAGCCTCGAAGCTGCCCATGCCGTTGTAGTATTTGTTGAATAACCCATTTGCTGCAGCATTGGTCATTGCCATCCGCTCCTCAGGCTTTGTGATGTCATACTGCTCAGGATGCTGTGCCTTCGCAGCGGCAGCTAAACGGGCATTGACGACACATGCAAGAAAGGCCGTCTTGTCGTATATATCCTGATCATCAAATGAAGTCTTGTTGCCCTGAAGACGAACGGTAGCGTTGGCATTATTGATCTCCTTGAACTGCTCTGGACTGAGCTTGCTAAGCTCGGTATCATCGGGTATTGCTCTTCTGGCCAAATCCGCTTCAAACTCCTGGACAGTGCTACCGAGAAGTGCGTGAACGTGTGCAAGCGCGAAAAACTTCTCCAAATAGGTATCTGTATGGCCAATCATCGCGGCATACTCTCCTAGAGCATCAGGGGATGGGCCCTTCAAGAGTTCAACAACAGTTGAGACCTCTGCCCCGCGGAAGATGGTAGCTTTCTTGGCCCCAAAGGTAAGGCTGAAAACAATCGTGTCTCCAGGGTTGACTCTGATTGCTTCTGGAAAGTACCAGAACGTATGGACCGGAGAGTGATAAACACGAAGACGGGTAAAAGTGAAGCTCTGACTGGCGAGAATGTCGTTCGGCGCAAGAGAGCATTTGAGATGGTCTGCGTCATCGTAGAGAAAGCATGAAAGCTTGTATTTGCCAGCGGCGGGGTTCGAAACCTGACCGCCGTAGCATTCGAGACGTTGGGGAACAGATGAGGAAGCCATGACTTCGAAGTAAGTGTGTAAGATTATGGATTGTAATGTTGTAATGTTGTAATGTGTTGATGTGATGAATTGATACAGGATTTCAATTCAAAATGAAGACTATACCCTCTTATATAAAACAACGAGCTACTGTTGTATTCTCAGGAAATATCGCTCCTGCGCCAGACAGCTTGTTACGCAGGGGTTTCACACGCTGGCTCTTCACCTCTGACCGGTCTCGCCTGCTCTCTCATTCATTACATGCGGCCCCTCTGTATGAAGACTCTTTGGTTAAAGCTGGAAACGGATCACGACAGCTATGTGTGGTGAACAATTTACTCCCAACTCACTAATAATCATACACCTGAAACATGGAATTCAGACACGCCTTTGGGGCCATTGAGTCCACCCGTGTAGCACATACTTTTAGATACTGAAAACAGCAACTCTATTGCTGACGACTATCTCCTAGCGTTCAAAATCCTCCAGTACCTGGTACGGTGATGATGCAGGATAAGGTCAGACGCAAAACCAAGCGCAATCCTGAACGAGGCTGATAGTTATCTTGACTTCCAGAATTTGCTGCAAACGACATGGAGTCACTCTACACTCGTGCGTGTATTGAGACATCATGCGAGTTTCACTTTAGTAGAAAGCCATAATCAGTAGATTCGCGGCGTGGCAAGCTGACATATAACTGCAATATGCATGAGAAGGCCAACTCTTATGTTCTAAGCTAGATCTGGTGATTCGCCCGACTAGGCTTGAGACTGGCTGACCTCCACAGCTGGCTAGTATAAGACCATATAGCCCATCAATTTCTATATATATACACACGTTACACCATGCTTAGAGGAGCGAGTGGCGTGCTGCCGCAGCATGACATGAATTTAAAAACACCGTGGTCAGCCGTGACCTTAGCGGCAGCCCATGTCTGCAAACGTATGTAGGGTGTATAGAAAGTGCGTACATTGTCTTATAATGGCCTATGGCCTATAGGGTACGCCAGCACCCGGCGATGATTGTTTACGTAGGCTGGCAGCCGATAATTAATTTCATAAAGGAGAGATTTAAGTACTAGCAGGATATGAGTATGACACTAAATAGAATTAATATTAATAATAACTAATACTCTAAATACGTTATCTATTGTACTAAATTTAAAACAAGGAAGCTTATTGATGCATCGATTGTAAGTCAAAATATAACAGTCTAGTCACTATAAAGAAGATTTATCTTTTCCTTAGTCTCAAATAATCATTGAGTAATAGAGTTTATACATATAGACGTAAAGCGGATTCTTATTTCGAAGAGCTCAAAAGTACTCAGCTTAATAACTTAGAGCATCCTCACCGAGACTCCAAAACCAACAGGTTGATTACACAAACACAGCCGCAATATGGAAAGTGGAAAAACACCTTTCCCCGCCCAGCTTTCCCCAGAAGAACTCGCCAACAATGTCGAAATCACTCGAGCATGCTGCATCCCACATTCATTATGCCTAATCAATCATTTGACCTCGCTTTAGATCCAGCGTCATCCAGCCTCTACTCGCACTTGCATTACCCCCACCCCATCAAATAACATCACCGAATCGAGAGTCAGCCCAGATAGATGTGGTCAAGAATGCATTCCATTCGACGAGAATCTAACTATAGCCGCCCTCACTGAACCCATGATAATTCCCTTCATGATGATCATCATCTTTCCCTCGATAGGCATATGCCTGCCATGATGTTATAATAACTCCTCCTCTTTCTTATGTTCCTCGTTTCCCTCGACTCGTGCAAAAATGAGTGTGGTATATCCCCTCCGCTTTGCAACTCCTCGTAGCGAATGACCAAAAAACAACGATTTGACAAGGATGAAAAAAATGTCTTAAGTTTCGTTAGAGATCTGGGAGAATACCCCAGTAAATGTGTAAAATATATGTCGCCATCCCAATGCATGTATGTGTGTATCGTCAGACTCCAGCGTACAACAACTTCTGTGAGAAACCCAGGACGTTCCAAATGTCCCCGTTGCGTCGACGACGTCGGCTGCCTGGAGCTGAAACGGGGCTCAGTCTGGCCACGGGAAAGGGGGGAGAAAGTAAGGCTTCGTTGTTCGTGAACGCCTCATCACGAGGCGCCTGCCAAAACTCAAGAAGCTTCCTTGATCCCCACCCGACCGCCACTTTGACCAGACCCCGTCATCCTAGGCAACCACCGCCACCTAGCACGTCTCGCTCCATAAATGCCAATCAGTAGCCGTCTCAAGCGGCCTCAGTCCCTCAAATGCCCCCAGCGCCATTTCGGGCTCGTCAATCGCAGCCCTCCCACATTGATATCAAATAAAACAGATCGGTACTCGTTACTGTATGGTTTTTCGTCTTTCATATCGTCCCCTTCATACCAGCACGAACCAAAGAAAAAGAACCTAGAGATGGAAACATGGAAGCTAACAAGAAATAGAAAATGAAAATCAGCCGCGCAAATCAGGTCGCAAGGAGGATGGACATCGACGCGTTCCAGCAGAGCGACCTATCTCTCATCGCGAAGACGGCGGCATGATCATCGTGAGATCGAGAGGTGGTTGAGCTGCGCCAAGCTTTCGCCGCTTAGCGTACTAGTAGACGGTATTGTACTCATCGCGGTAACGATGTGGAATGTTAGAGTACTGAACATCATCATATCTCGCGGTCTTCACCTTGCCGAAATACGCGCTCGAACCCGAGTAGCTCGCCTCCCGAGACGGCATGGGAGGGCGAACATTGTAGTAGTCGGCGTGCTTGCTGGGCTTCCTCGGAGGAGAGTCGTCGCGGTACGCAGATGCGTAACCGGCCTCAGTAGCGACTGGGACTGTTCTACCACCGTTGACGGTGTATCGAGTTCGATGACCAGTCTCATACGACATTGCCTCGGGAGAGTGAGTTCTGTGTCGATGGCTCCTTTGCTGATAATGGCGTTCTTCTTCGGATTCAGAGTCCTCGCTAACCTGCGGCTGCAGCCTTGAACGGCCACGGCCCCGGGTGTCGGCAGACTCGGCAGGCACATGAGAAAAGGTTTGAGCTCTAACAGGACCAGGAGGAGGGCGGTTGTACCCATCGGTGAAGGTGGCCGATCTGCCCAGGTGCTTAGGCGGCGAAGTGGACGCAGGCGAGGACGTCGCGGAGGCGAACTGAGCCATGTGGCGAGTGCTAGGAGAGGCATCGACGACATTGGGCGATGGCGGAACTGGCGCCTCTTTTGTAGGAGAAGACTTCTTGTGGCTCGACTTGTCCCGAGTCTTGGTCTCAGAGGAGCGCCTCGACTTTGATCTGCGACTGGTATCCTCCTCAACAGTAGGCATGGGCGGAGGGGGAGGGGGAGGGAAGGGCATCGCAGCCGGGGGTGTCGGAACCGCGACAGGAGGCGCATGTCGAGGCTCATAAGAGGTCTGGGCACGGCTCAGACCCGGGTGAGCCTTGCGTGATTGTTCCATATAAGACGCTGCGAACAGTACGGCATCGTTGTATTTGGAACCTTTGGCGTCAGCCGGGACAGGAGGCAAAGGCGGCACAGGGGGCTCTTCCCGGAGAGGAGCGCCGTCACGCGGGATCGAGCGGGACCGCTTGTCCTTCTCCTTGGTGCTACTTGACTTCTTCTTGTCGGATTTGGCGAAATAGCTGGACTCGTCGTCTTCGATGTAGACAGGTTTGTGTCTCCGCGATTTGTCCTCAGCCTCGCGTTTACGCTCCTTTTCTCTCTCCTTTTCGGCCTTCTCTTGGCGTTTGCGTTCTTGACGGCGCTCTTCCTTCTCGGCCGCAGCCTTCTCAACGGCCTTCTTGGCGGCCTTTTCGTAGGCCTTCCTTTCTGCGCGTTCCCGTTCCTTGTCACGTTCTCTTTCACGCTCCCTGTCTCGCTCCCTGTCTTTGCGGTCTGCGGCACGTGCAAGCTCCTCGCGTTCTCTGTCCCTATCTTCCCTGCGTCTGCGTTCCCGCTCACGATCCCTTTCGTCATCTTGGCGGGACGGTTTCTCGTAACTTGCGGCTCGACGAGCCCGAGGCTCCTCGAAGATGGAGTTTGATCTGCTGTGAATTTCTTCGTCCCAAGATCGAGAATTGTAACCGGTAGAGTACATGGGTTTGCCGCCGGGCGAGGCACGATAGGTCGTCTTGTAGGTATCCGGTCGGGGCTCGGCGGTGCGGACTTCGTAAGATCTGGCTGCAGGCGCTCTGGGAGCTGAGGTATTGGCGGACATGCCCTTGGCCATCTCCTTGCGGAGTTCGGCCAGTTTGACGTTGTCATCGTACTTGCCTCGCTCGTTTTCGTCGCTCAAAATCTCGTAGGCCTGTTGGACCTTTTGGAACTCATCTTGCTTTTGGGCCTTGAGCGTTGGGTCCTGGACCTTGTCGGGATGGCATTTAAGGACGAGCTTTCGGTGAGCACTTCGAATTTCTGCGAGTTGTGCATCTTTGGAAACGCCTAAAATCTTGTACGGGTCGGGTGGTAAAGCGGACATGATGGATATGTCTGGTGGCGTTGTGATGTTGGTTTGGGGGCTCGTGAATCCAGTTCGACGGCGGTCAGAGAGCGACTGATCAAACGAAAGCTGTGGTGAGGGTGGAAAGACTGCAAGGCGTTGCTCGCGATCCGGTTCGTGTCGGTCTCTGGGCGGACGACGAGGCTATTGTTGCATTGAGGCGGTGATGACTAGGCACTCGGGGCTGTATGGATTGCCTGTTGCAATTGCAGCAGACTGTTCGGAGTTGTTGTCAAGTGTATGGGACCGCGGTGCCCGGCGCGACGTTATCGATCCAGGTTGGAAGGGGTTCCCCAGATGGAATGTTGAGGGAGCAGAAAGGTTAAGCAAATGCGGTAATAGGAGAAGTAGTAGTAAGGTAGTATGTAGGCTGAAGTGAAGTCGCGATAAGTGATGTACTATGAGGGAAGAGGCTAAAGAGGAGGATAAGGTCAGGCGGAACGTTGGGTATCGTTAAGGTGAGGTGGTGATGTTATGGTCGGAATTGTGAATCGAGTGAGAGAGAGTGTGTGAGGCAAATAGAGGAGAGCAGAGGCAAGAGATCAATGCAGATGCGGATGCGGATGGCAAAAGAGGGCGAGAGAAGCAGCCGGATGCGTAGGGCGAGGGCGAGGGCCAGAGTCGGACGAGTGGTCGATCGTGGGTCGTGGCTCCTATCTCTGGGCTTTCCCCTCGAGGTGCAGCAGCGCAACCAGTGTCCAGTACGCAAGTGGAGTTGTTTTCGTGGGTTGATGTTCGCAAGTTGCGTTGGACGGGCAGCTCAGGCGAAAGGCGAGATGGAGAAGGGGGGGGAAGACGTGCCAAATAGGTAACGGGATGATCTCCAGAAGACCAGGAGGAGGAAACGGAGGCGGGTATGGGGAGCAGGCCGGAGTGACTTTGACACCCGTACTTCGTAGACTGACTTCCCAGGCACTGGGATGCTCTGCAGGGAAGCGAGACGAGTGGTGACTGGAAGAGCGGAGAGACTTTTGGACGCTGAATGACTGAGGATTGGAAAGGCAAATGGAAGAGAAGTGACTTTCGGCGCACCATGCGACTTGCGAAGAGAGGGTTCCCAGATGCGTGGGTGGATGGATGATGGATGGTAGATGAATGGACGGCCGATGGTCCATAGAAAAAGATACATCAGGGCGTTTCCGTCCTGTCAGTCGAGAGCAAGCCGGTGCAAGCGTGGGACGTGGAAGGCGTGGTGGATTAGAGTGGGTACATGTCCGTGGACGGTGGGTCACAGAGCCTGGGGTCAGCAGTACGTACCTCAGTACAAGGCACATGTACTGTCATTCCCACTGGAAGGTACGGGTTTTAGGTACTTAGGTACCTTGCGTAGAAGATACGTATAGGTTAAAGTGCCTTACCTCACCTTACCTTACAGATTACGGCTTGGTCAGGAAGAGGATACTTACTGTGATTCTGTGAGTCGGTGACGGAATCGGGTGCCCAAAGGGTCCAATACCCAAGCCAAATGCCCCGTTACTCCTCATTTTTTTTTTGATTCTGATTTTCAAGTGGCCAGACCGGGCGAGAGCTGCGAAGATGCAGTCTGGTGTGTGTGTGTTTCCCGTCCGGCTCTTGTACCTTGACTGCGGTATTCTCGGCGAGTCGGGACTGCTGAAAGCCATCCAAAGGTACGTATTCGTACTCTCCAAGGTGGCAGACGAGGATGGTGGACTGAGGATGTGACTTGACAGCACGGGGGCTGGCCAAGTATTGAAGGTGCGGCCTATTAGCAGGTGCTCTTGATTGACGATGAGGTCACGGGCTCTTGGGCGAAAAGGAGGGGGAAAGAAGACGATGACTGGACAAGACGGTGGTCGATGGCTGGGTCTGGGCCATTGCTGGTTGGACGAAAAGGACAGGATCTGTAGCGGAGCGTCCACCAGTCAAAAACGGCTGACAGACACTAGCGCAAACCGAGGTGCGGGCCAGCTTCAGTTTTGTGGCTCTCCGTTTCAATCCCACGAAACGGAGCCTCAGGGAACCTCCCTTCTGGGCCTCCTCTCTGTCTTCCTGTCTTGGGAGATGCAGCGTGAGAATCTGAACGGAGGGTACATGCCTCCCAACCACCTCCACACCCAAACCTCCTTTTAGCGCAGCCGTCACCACTTGATTTGACAAGTCACCTCCAGTCAGATGGATGGTTGACTGTTTTAAGGCTATCATCCAGTCGTTATTTCCTCTTCTAGAGGTGTGGTCAACCAGTGATGATCAGAGTGCCAGGGCTGTTGCACACAGACGGTAGCCTATGAACAGGTACATTTACGATTGCACACAAGACAGCAACTGATACGCTCCTCGCATGCGGTACAGCACAAACGGGGGCGAGCGGATGGGGCTTGTAGCCAGGTGAGACGGTTCTGGCCTTGGCTGATGATGCTGTCCCTGACGAGAGCGGGAGGGGGGATTGGGCTTTTGGAGGGGCTGGAGTGGGTGTGATGTGCGGCGTGCCCAGCGGGTAAGGCTTGTTGTGGATGGATGACCACGGTGACTCTATTGCTTGCCCGCCCATCGGTACGACCACTCTGTCTCTGTTACTCCGTACCGCAGTTGTCGTCGAACCTCAGACATCGTCTGGTCTTTTGGTCTTTTTGCCTTCCCACGGACCGCAGCTTGAGTCTGTTCTGTTCAACCACCTATTCTTAACCCCAGACGGACAAGCGCACAGAGAGGTAAAGTCCGAGGTCTCTGTCAGTCGGAGCACCGTCGCACCCGGCTTGTCATCGGTCTCGTTTTCCTTTGCGCAACCCGCCGCTGAAGTCCGTCCCAATGCCTGTCTGGAGACTGGCGTCGACCGATGTCTCGTCTGTGTCCTTCTTCCTGCTTCTACGGCCGTGGACAGGCCCTGCTTCCCTCTCTGTCCGACCCGCGTCGTCCGTCGCCCAAATGGGCAGAGTACAGCAGCTTGCGGTGGCTTGCTGCAGCTGTGGTAGGCGGCCGCAGGGGCGGAATGGATAGTAAATGACTGAACCCCCGGCGGAGCTGAGCCATGGTACGCAACGCCTGACGTATGCGGGACCCCTGGGACCTGCCCGTACCGGTGGCTTATGGGCCTTCTCGGTTTCTTTCGTGTCTTTTTCCTGAAATGAGGTCTCGCGTTGTCGAGGGGACTTGTTTAGTTGACAGGACGTGACAGGTATGGCATGGAACCGCAAGAGGTCGGCCACGAACCGAACCCTCCAGGTGATGAGCGACAGGGACGGCACATGGGCTCCCGCCGTAAAGTCGATCGCTCGCGGCGGCCCTGGATACGGTGAAGGAGAGTACCGGTGGTGGGGTGGTTGGGGGAGGAAAATCGAACCCAAACGATGGGAGCAACAATGTACCTCGCCTTGCTCTTTGCGTTGTAGAAGATACAACTTCAGTCCGCCAAGTGCTGTACGGAGTACCATGCTAGGATATCTTTCAAGATCCAAGGGGGCCATCGCCCATCGTCAACGAAAGTGCCGACGACTGCGCCTCGGCTGGAGGAACCAGAGGATGGGGCAAAGATGACGATGTGTGAATCAACTTGAATCATCCTAGTCTTCAACGCCTCTCGGAGAGAACGGGGAGTTTCTCGTTGACGAAGAAAAATCGAATTCTCTTCTTTCACGAGGGGCCAAAAAGAATGACAGAGCCGATTTCGCGCACTTCGTCTCTTGTTCGCTGGATCCATGAAAGCTGAGTGTAATGCTGTGGTTGTACCCGCGAGAAGCTGGGGATGCCGTTGGATAGGAATTGATGAATTAGGGATGGTACGGCACCGTAAACGCTCGTTCGCCTTGTCGATTGGGCAGCGGCAACACCAATATCCAGGAGCAGGTACCGCAACTGCACTGCAAAGCAACAGCGGAGGAAGGCAAGAAGGATGTGGCAGTGGACAATTGGAAGCAGGCGGTGGCTCGTACGTAAAGTCGTGGGTACTTTGCATCGTGAGGGGTTGAGGGGCGATATCCACGTACCGTCGACAAGAGTACTTCGGACTTTGGTCGACAATGTATCTCACTCCGCCGTTTGTCGCGCACCGTTCATCTGCTCCTGCCTTTAGTGGTTGAGTGGCAATAGCGCAGTCTGCCAACACAAGGTGGCACCTGGCACACGTTCAGCCTCCAACGCTGCAGCTGGCCGGTCTTTGATACGTTCGTCCGTTTTCAAGCAGTAACCTTGATTGTGCTTGGTAAGAGAGACGCCAAAACGTCCCGTTTCCCGAGGATAGCGCACAATAAGTGACAAAGTCAATCAGCACATAGGGGATGCCCGTTGGTGCTTAACAAAACGTCTCTTTAACACACGCTAAGCAATCATCTGCCCGAGTCTAAAGGGACCTTGGCTGATAGTGTAATTCATCGTTCTGCGAACTGCAGGCTGTGTTTTTCTGGCCTGCTCGGCGAGCGCGAACTTGAACCTCCAAGCCGGAGGCTTTCGGAAAGACAGTTGTATTGCATCAAACCACTGTCTGACCCTCCTCCAGCGGGTTTCTGAATGTTCTATTTTCCTTTCGGACCATGTTACCGTAGATTGGAAGCTGATAGAGCCACCCGAGCCATATTTGGCAGCAAAGAAAACATGATTTCAAACGCATCTGTCAGACGTTGCTGAGGTAATGCCCAGGCCCGGTTGCCCAGCAGGGCTTCCAACCTCGTCTACTTGCAGCTTGACTCCATCAGCACCGCCCATTCGGCTTGATGACACGCACTGCGGCGATTGCCCGGGGCCATCTGGCGGTGAACAAACACCTCGTTTGACCACCGTTTGCGATAAAAGCGGGCCTTTCGGGCACTGGAGCACCGTCCTCCGGTGCCGTGCCTTCCTCCGTCGACTCACGACTCTGACTCCTTCCAAGTTTCCTCCAAGAAGAAGTACGTACATCGTTCGCTTACCTAATGGAGGCAGGTACCTTCGGGAGATGCCCAGGGCCTGCGAGGACCCTCCCAGCAGCGAGCACAACAAGCGCAGCAAAGTTGAGCTGTCACCGTCTGACCAGAAGCGTACCGTCTCCCTGCTAGCCCAACCACCCCTCCCTCCTCCAACTCTCTCTCAACCCAAACCGTTTCCCATCGATTTTTACTCCCGGCACTCATCCAATTCGATGCCCAACCTCTCATCCGTCATAAGTCTACGGATAGAAGCAGCCCATGGAACGAAAGAAGAGAAATACAGCCAAGTATTGAAGCCCAACGGCGATACAACGATGATGGCGACCAAGTAGTACAGATGACCAACTAAACGTATTTCGTGGCCTGGTCTGGCCTCGCCATGATATCAGACCTACCCGTCCACAGCCAAAGAGACGTCGCCAGCAAAGTCATGGGTGCGTCGTGCCCCGGGTCGATATGCCATACGAGGCTAGCCAACTTTTGCCCGTGCCCATCAGCTATTATTCGAGCTTTCCGCCGGGAACGCGCAAAGACACTGGCAGGCCGCAGGCCGCAGAACAGACGGCGCCACATGGTCGTGATCATCTTGCGAACCCCAGCCTAACCAACAACCATCCCACCTTGCCCGCTTCGTCTTCGAGCTGCAGGGCCTAGAAAGTGGCAGACGAGACGGGACGACAGCAGCAGCAAACTTGTTCTCAGCCATCATGTCTCTGGCTTCCATCGACTTGTAGCAACGTCATCCTCAAGAACAGGAAGATCGCAACTAGCCTGGACATCGTCAGCAATGCCTAGCCCTACGAAGCATCTTCCAAGTCTGGGGAGACTTACACACCCACTCGCAACTGGTGTCGGCTCTGTCTCAAATGCTTACCTCGGAAAGTCCTTTCACAGGCCTTACTGCCGGATGTTGTTCCACCATGCTTCGTTTGCAGGTGCATCCACGGCCGTTTACGCATTATTACCTCTGCCCTGCATCTTTCGGCAACGTACGGCAGCTCATATCCTAACGACTTACTCGCAGTTTTCGCATAGTATTCGTCAATGGCCGCCAATGGAGGCCGCCAGAGTTTAGACACTGGCTGTGGAGTCATTAAATTCGCTGGGTACTTTGCCTGCTACCAAGGTCGGCATGTCTGCAATGTCTCCGAATTCGCCCTCTAGCTCGTCGTGTCATCCAATGTCTACGGCTGAGCCAGAGACTGGCGGGCTATCAGGGTCACAGTCGACCAGTAACGGCGACCACTGCAAAGTGTGTGCATGACACCATCCACAGTTCCCAGTCGGGCTCTCTGCATCTACAATCACACAATATCACAAACCGTTCGACTTTCAGACCATTCGACTCTCAGGACATATGTCTTAGCATGCCATCTTCTTTCCTCCGCGCCGTTGCATCCCACGCCTTCTCACTCGTGATGAGATCGTCGTCTCTACGCGGGGTCGCGTGTCGGTGACCACCAGGAAGATCGGAAGCAGGTACGAACTCTGAGCATCACAGCCCCCAATCTAGAGACAGAGGCGCCCCCTTCTGGAGACTTTGTGGGTGAGAGTGAAAAGAGCGACCGACATGTGCAAAAACTCGACACGCAATTTTTTCCTTCGGTCCCTTTTCACGTGAAATACACCTTGGACTTGCGCTTCTACTACATGAGGAGGGGGTCCGGATCCGCTCTCCATTGGTTCAGAAGACCCAGGAAGAAGAGGAACAAGACCGTCTCCCGCGACGACAAATCAGACGAAAATTGGAACGCCCTCTTGACCAGTCAGACAGAGGCTCATCTGCAGCTAAGTAAGGACGAGTAGGAACCCATGGGCGGGAGATTTTCCTGAAGCAGATGCCGCATTGAGGGAGATACGGTGCTTGAATCATGCTGGCCGAGATATCCTAGCCAAGGGCATGAATGTCAACGGACGACCAGACGTACCTTGAAGGCTTCGAACAGCACCTTGGCCTTGGTACTCGGGAATTATTACAGTGATATTCCAGGCACGAGGAGTAGTCAGCGGCTTCTTACCCCTCAGCAACATCACCCAAGATTGACACTTGCTGTTTATCACTGGTCCTTGGCAGCCAGCCGGTGGTGAAGGGGTTTCACGTTTTAGCGGTCAGCGCCGTCTGGGCCAATGGTTCGAGAGGGACCGAATCGTCCCGTCTCGTCCTGTCTCGTGCGCGAGCGGGCCTAGGTCCGTCTTCTCCACCGCGGATGATCAGCTGGCTGGTGCCGCACTGGTGTGGATATCCGACCAAGTTTAACAGCTTCTGCTAAGGCATTTCCTTGTGAGTCTTCGGCATGGCAATCCGCTTCTTGGGCAGCCAGTCTCTATCTCCAGCATGGGAGCAAGAAGCTGTCCTCAGCCTTTGGTCGATCACAACGCCTTCATCCCTCCTTGGGATGAGTCGTAGCTCGATCGGGTTCGTGCGGGCAGCGATCGGCCGTCAAAGATGCAGCAGCCTGCTCGCTGTTCGGGCCAACATGAGCAGTTAGACAGACTGTCACTGAGTGAGTGGTGAGACTGAGAAGTGAGCGGCCAACGGCTTCGAGCCACGGAAAATACAGATACGTGTCTGCGCTGGGTCACCACTCCTTCAGCAGGAAAGCATTCCGTCCGCTTTGCCATTGCCGAAACTCTTCAGGGAATGCCCTCCAACGCTCCCGTGAAAATCTTCAGGAGAAAACCGCTCAACTTAAGCCACGACAGCCGGGAGTTCCCAGCCGAATTCTGCGTGCCAGTGACACCTTACTCCAGGGACCCGGCCGATAGCCTATCAACGATAAGATTCGCGAAGTGACTGCCGGGTCATTTGGAGGGAGGGAATTTTCCCGTTTCTGACCACAAAGCGGATACCGCGCCAACAGATTCCCATTAACGTCTCCAATGACAGCCGCCAGTTACCACCCTCAATTCGTCAAGGCATGGGATGCCATCCCATCTCTAGTACCAGAATCCAGGAAACTTGTATGCGGTCGACGACTTTGTCAGTCATCCTGTGGATAAGGTCGCTGCATCTCGCAATGCTCAGTCGGCGATCGTTCCAAGGAAACGGCGTTGAGAAAAGAGGCATTTTTGGCGGGAATAGGACAAAGCTCCTGCGTGGACTTGAGCCGGTCAATCGCTAGCTTGCTAGTTTGTGGTCCTCGCGGAGCCTGGGCTATGCTCAAGGTCTATTTTTTGCTGGGACATCGCTGCCTTTTGTGGCGGTGAAGTGCCTCTCGACAACCTTGGCCTGGAAAGCTCTCTACTTTCTTTGCTACAGCTTCCATCCTTGCCATGAGCTGTTCAATTGAGGAAATTTTGGGCAACTCTTGAAAGTCGAAAGCCTCTCTCTGGTGACAGAGTTCCACAGACGCATCCAGACTTCATCAATTCGAAATCTCGATGGCAACACCATCATGCCTCCAGGTGACCTTCTCGAGGAGACGTAACAGAGTTGAGAGGGGTGATTGAGGGTCTCAGGCGCGAGCAACCCCCACCAAGCGAATCGAACCCCGCGATTCCGATTCCATCACATCACATCATCCCACCTGCGCACAGCCGCCGCATCTGATACTGGGCTCACATTCTCCCGCCCGTAACCCCCCTTCTCTTCCGACTCTCACGTTGTCCCCCCTCCTTTTCAAAGTGCGTGAGCGCCTCCTGTCTGAGCGATGTCTCCACCACTGCGTTTATTGGGTGTTCAACAAGCGCCGAGCTGCACGTCTTCACTCCCTCTCCGGTTCTGCATGTCCATGCCCGCACGCGAGCCCGTCTCCCCGGTCTGGGAGACCGGAATGTCTACCTTATTTTTCCTTATTGTTGCCTTATAGCCTGCTTCCCACATATGCATCTGCCCTCCAATGGTTCTCAGGATGGATGATGGACATGCTGCTTCGCGAAGCAGAATAGAAATTGACCAAAGACTGGAAAGACATGCCCCCTCCCTTCTCCCATCCGAACGCGGCGGTTGGCATGGTCCCCAGCCAACCGGCTCCTCACCGCGAGCTGTATGGCTGACAGTACAGAGGAGGCATATCCGAGGAGGGTCCTTTTCAGCGTAGCATCCGTACAAGTGTACGCTGATCTTCGCCCGGGGGTATAACTGAGCTTTGTCCTATCCCAACGACTCGAAGGTTTTCCTTTCCAAAGGGGAGCCTTGCAGGAGAGAGATAAAAGGCATGCGTGCGTGGGGAATCCGGCAGGTTGTATCGCTAAACTCGGGGTCATTGGTCGGCGGCACGGGATGGACATGCGGTATCAGGCATCCGGAGCCGGATAGATGGCCAGACGGGGCGGCCCATCAAGCGAGGAGGATGAAAGTCCCGGGGACCTCGACTCCATCTGCTTCCCACCTCTCACCTCTTGGGTTCATGTTGTGACAGTGGTCGATGGTACTGGCGGGCCGTCTAGGGTTTTGTCACTCTCTCGTGGCCGCTGATGGGAATTGGCCATGGTGTAGGCCTGTGTGGTAACACAGCGGCTTTCTTGAGGAGGGCCGCGTCCGCGACCACCTACCGCTGAGCCTGATCCGATGAACAAGAACCCGTTGTAACGTGTAAGCACACGATGCACCGCGCAGGTCGGAGAGAGATGGGAGGACGGACGGGAAGCACGAGGCGAAGGGGGGTTCCCGCGCCGCAGAGTACAGAATCGAGATGCAGGTCTGAGGCGCGGGCGACCAGGCCAACCAGCCAGCCCGCTTCCTCTTCCTCTTCCTCTTCTGCCGTCTTGTTGTCTTGAGCTGTCCCAAAGGCTATCTGGTCTCCACTGTTTGTCCTTTGCGTTAGGCATCCAGACATGATTATTGAAATTCTTGTCCAATGGGAGAGCCAAATTGGAAGGTTTGGATGTGTTGATTGGTATCGATTGGTGGCTGGGGAGCGGATTGCGTCGGGATTGGATGGGGGTTTGTGTGGTGGGTGAGGACCGTGAGGAGTGCATCGAATGGGGGAAATAAGCTGAGAGAGAGGCTTTGGTTTCTGATTCTGTTTCTGATTCTGTTTCTCTGGTTTGGGGTTAATTTTGATGGCTCTGATGCCTGGGATGGTCTCAAGTGCATTGGTGAGTCCTGAGAGGGTAAGGAGAGAGGAGTTTGGGGGCTTGGGGTCGAGGCAGCTTGTCTTGTCTGCCTGCTCGTCTGGTGGCAAGGCTGGGGCCGTCTTACATCAGCTCGGCGGAGGGGATACTCTGCAGCTAGGTTTCGAGGGCTGTGTCGTGGGGGAAGGCGGAGATGCACAGATAGATAGACTGTATTGTTTACAGACGTGATTTTCTTACATCAGCGACGAGTGTTTGCGAATGGTAGTGTTTAGGCAGGGGGCGTGAGGTATGTAATCAAGTTGAATACCTTTTTCGGGCTGGCCGATGTGCCGGTGCCTCTCTCGTCAGACGGATCACGTGTGTGTATTCACGGCTCTTTCGACATGAGCTGGAGAGGGGTGGATAAGACGTTCTAGTGTATCCTCACGATGAGTTTCTCAGGCAGCGTTCCATGGATTTGTGATGAAGCTGCGTCAAATTCCCAGGCATCGATCGACTCTAATTCGATGGGTGCTAGTAGAAAGTGCAGCAATGTGCAAGAATCGTGATGGTGTGTATGGGTTAGGATTTGATCCAGCCCATCCAGCCCAACTTGCACTTTCAGGTCCCGCCTCGTTGGGAGGGTCCGTATGTCTGGCTGCGTTTGAGGGGCTGAGGATGAGGGAGGGGGAGTTTAGGCTTGGTGTTTTTTGTGCCTGATTATCAGCGCGTGGTAGCACTTATCGACGCGTGAAGCAATGTGCAAAAGTCTGAAAGTGTAGAAGCATAGGAGAAGTGCAAAGTTGAAGAGGTACCTAGGCGTCCAGGCTAAGGATGTATGCGCGTAGGTGAGGCAGAAGAAGCACGCTTCTATGTGATGAGGCTTCTCTGTGTGAGGCTTATACCTGTGAGGCTGCGTTCCTATCATTGGATCATAGTCTGAGGAGGGGAAGAGGTGAGAGTGAGGCTTTGAGGCAGCTTGTGAGATGTATTGAGGAGGTGGCCAACGGCCTCAAAGACAGCTTTATCCTTCTGATGCCTAGTTGATTTGGTCTGAAGACCTCTATTTCTCGTGTTTGTGGCTATGGTTCGCCGCATGATAGTCGTGAGAGACGACTTAGATCTGGAGAGAGGGAAGACGCGCCGAACGAGGTGGCAACACGATGTTTGAGGTTCTCAGCACTCGGAATTGTAAGGCATAGATAGAGTCATGGAGTTGAAGAGTCAGCCCAAGTGTAGAGTCTGATTCCTCTGACTGCGCCGTCCTTGCTTTTCCTGTTTCTGGCCTCTGTTCCCAGCCTACATAATCCCGCCGTCTGTCCGCGAGTCTGTGGATATCAAATACCTCAAAGTGTGGGGGTCCTCTAGTGGCCATACTCTCGACGTCAAGAAAAGAGTATAAATCAAGGCATTGCGTACAGGGGATGTATGGTACTACGAGGGAGTGCTCAAGGTAGCTACCCAGTTGCAGAGTGATGAAACGAGGGAGTTTCTTGGCTCTAGACGTGTATTCAAACTCGTATACGAGCATGACGGTGCTCGGAGTTGAGAAACCTCTTAGGTTAAGCCTTTTGTTACATAACTCAGGGTTGCCTTGATCTAGAGACTAGCATCATCGACACGTCCAGAAATATGATCTGCTTGAATGCGCAGCTGCACAAGTACTTGCTGGCCAGACTGTTATTCGAGGAGTTCGTGGCAGGCTATATATATAGCGCTACGACAGACATGCCTATGAGATGATTGAAAAGACGCGGTCTAGTGGAGATCGATTGACACCAGCTGTATCGTGCAATGGCGTGCCGTGGTGTGTAAGGTTACATTCTTCTTGATATTAGTGATGAATGCTAGCTTCCAGTGCCTCATTTCCTTATCTTCATGGTTTATATGAAGGTTCGTGAAATGGCCCGGAGATGGGCAACAAATCAAGTCTCTTCTCAAGTTGCAACGAGCCCGTAACAAGCTCAGCCTCTTCTTCTCTCACAATCATGCCCTTGTCGCGTTGGTGAAATTGAGGAGTCCCATACGCGGCTCATCTAGTTCTCGGACGCCTTACGAGCTTGAGGCCCAGGTATGTCAAGACAGTATTGAGAAGAAGCAGCCGACATGCGAACCTGCGGCACAGATATCAAAATAGGAAGGAGAAGAGCGACGCACCAACGGATACAGATCCTTGGACTGTCGCCGGGCGATGAAAGGCTGTGTGTAAACTCGGTAACTGTCCGAAATGTTATGTATTATGCCACGAATGATGTGCGCGAAGGTCACCGAATACCCGCACCATGTAGTGAAACCTTGTGGTTGAGGCTGTTGGGACGGGAAGGCAGACATGGAACGGTCCGATCTGTTCTGATTGCCTGCTGCCCCATGAAACTCCTCTTCCGGCAGTAGTTCACGCAGGCCACTTTGAACCGCGTCAAACGGGAAAGCATGCCTTCACCGATATGCAACACCATGCAGGCGCCTCGTCGCCAATGCAACACTAATATCACAGCCTCACTACTCAACCCCGAGCAAGGCATTTGCCTACCTATCTACCCTGTCCCATTGAGGCTCTCCTCAATCCACATACGTGACCCGCGGCATACCATCGCGACCCCACTCCCACACCGGTAAATCCAGATCCACGACAATGGGCTTGTTGACCGTCTTGCCGCCGTGGGGATAGCTCTTGGCCATGATGGCGCAGTTAACGACGCACGTCTCCTGCCGGCCAAGGCGTCCGGCCAGCGCGGCAACGTCGGTACGGAAGGAGATTGGATCGCCGCCGAGGCCGCGGGTGCCTAGACCCGGCTCTGCGGCGGTTTCTGATTTCGGTCCGGAGGTGGACGGAGCCGCACCGGAGGGCGTATTTCTCACATCTGCGTCCGATGGACTACTCTCCGGATGCGACCCGTCGTTGCGGAGAGGGTTCCCGCCCTTGATTGACAGATTCACGAGGGACTGTTTGTTCCCCTGCCCCGGATCACTCCAGCCCTCAACGCTTTCCTCTTTGAACGCCGAGCCACCGCACCCAAGATCCCATCGCACCCTCTCGACGCCACGTCCCTCATGAACATGTCCGCAGACAGCGAGGCGTGGACGGACCCGCCACAAAGCACGTCTCAGGGCCTCACATCCCGCTGCGCGCCGGGCGCGGGATTCGTCGCAGTGAGTGTGTGGCGGGGTATGCGTCACCACGACGTCCGCTTCAGGCGGTATATCGTCCCAGAGTGTGGGCAGATCACTCGCCGCGGCGCCGATGGTGCCGTGCTGAGGCGCGTCGTAGCCGAAGGCCCATAGGCCGTTGCGTGGCGAGTACGGTGATCCGAAGATTGTGAAGGAGGTGTGTGGTCCCGAGGGGGACGAGAGACGGATTGCTGCTGTTTCGTGGGCGAGGTAGGTTATTGATGGCGAGTTTGTGAGGAGGGCTTTGCAGTCTTGGGGAGATTGTAGTGTTTGGTTGTGGAAGTGGGATCCGTGTTGGGCGTAGAAGTCTTGGTCTAGGGTTATATCATGGTTCCCTGGGCGGGATTCGGTCAGTATTTTGAGATGAAGGGATGAACGTGTGTTTTATCGTCTGGGTGAAGAGGTTTTGAGGGGGGGGGGGCTGACAGTGTGCGTACCTGCGACGACGATTTTGGTTTCAAAGTCTGCTTTTTCGAGCCATTGGACTGCCTTTGATAACTGGTGATGGCGTCAATTACTTGTTCCATACAGGATACGCCAAGAAGGAAGTGGACGAAACTCGGCGAGCCCATGTTTTGTTCACTACGTTGCCACGATGAACCCAGATACTGAAAGACAGAAGCTCATCTCTCCCCGAGCGCCTCCCACATAGCTCCCGAACAGGTAAGTAGCTGAGTCGACAACTAGGAACTTCCCTCTTGTCTCTCTCCGTACACTCACAGAAAGACCACATAGGGGGCACGTACCTCGGAATAGCTGCCTTGATTGGTCAAGTCGCCCGCGTGGATCAGCACGTCGCCCTTTGGCAGCTTGACGGTGGTGTTGTGGGTGTCGGAGACGCAGACGAACCGGGTCCTCCGCAGCATCGGCTGGCGTTGTGTCCGCGGCTGCGGCTGCGGACGGTCAGAGGTGCCGGTGTGGTCCATGATCCCGGCGATGTTGGAGGGCCCAGCCATGGACTGAGGGCCGTGCCGAAGTGGGCTCTGAGAGGTGAGTGGTGGCCGGCAGATGATGGGGGTTGATGGTGAGTTCGGGCCGCGTGTCGTTGATATGGTTCGATGTTCGATAGACGGGGTGCGGTGGTCGTACCTTGCCCCTAGGTCTCAAGTGCCGCGGCTATGCGTGCCGGTGATTCACGTCTCTCTTGACGCCAGGCCCTAGGTACGACCTGGGAGCCTACCTGACGGACTGGTGATACTGCGTCTAAGCAACGGCTTGCTCCAGAGGCAGGCGCTGTGGTCCACGTCAGAGCACGGGTGCAACCCCAAGTCTCAGTAGTTTCGGTGGCTCCGAGAGCTCGGTGGGCTGAGTAGTGTGGCTGCACCATCATATTTTTTGAAATACCTCACGTGCGCTTTACTACCCGCAGTCTTTACGCAAACCCAATCCATACCTGTAGTATCGTGTTCAATTGCGACGCGCTATGTGTTCCCTAGGATTAGTGCGGCGACTTACCCTGCGGCTATCTCTTGGTACTCATTTTAATCTTGTCATGCACCCCGCCATTTGACCCCGTTCATACTTTCTCTGCTCAAGGAGACGTGATTTCCATCACACTTCATGCCAAATCCGTGCACCGTTCGACATCAAGTCCTTCGATCACAGTGAGACCAAAGCGAATCTCTTCAAAATAAGAATAGACTACGGAAAAAGAAGGTAAAGGCGCCTACGGTTTGGTAGGCCTGTGACAAGAGCTCCACTCTCACTGCGGGGAGGCTGAATATACGTAGTAGCAACGACAAGAACGACTGGTAAAGTCCACCTAAATCTTCGACGAGGCAATATGCCACTGGATCAACTAGCAGAACAGAATCAGAATTTCCTGCCAGTCTAAGTCAATGATCAACCAAATTATAAGGGCGCAAACAGCTAACGAAAGAAAAGCTACTAGGCTATAACCGTAAACGGTAGAACTAAGAAGCGTTGTAGCAATACGCGCAGGTGAGGCTCAAAAGTCAAACAACACATTCTCCAGCCATCATCATAGTAAATCGCCTACCAGAAGCCTGGTACATTCTCGATCGATACTCTAGATACTAGTCAAATCACGCTGGAGCGCTGCTTGCCTTTTCTTTCGACGAGAAAAAGCCCGTAAGTCGTACGGACTTCTCCGTACAGACATGGTACTGCTGAATGATCTTGGCAATGTTCCAGGCTGAATGCCCAGAAGGTTAAGCATGCGATCTGCCCATGCCAACGATACAACCATTTCACGCCAACACGCTAGTTGATCAATGTAACATGTAACACACCGCACCGACCACTTGGAGGCTTGGAGGTGAGCAGAACTTGCCGTACCCGGTGGGATAGCTTCCTTTCCGCTCTTTGGATTTAGACAGACATTGGTTGAAGCACAAATTCGTTAAACCAGGCGTATCTCCCGTCCTTCGCAGCAATACAAAGCTATAAGCTGGGTCAGCAGATGCGCGCCCTTCTTCACAACTGTAAAGGGTTCAAGTCAACTAGGTCAGGCCAGGAGTTTAGAGGAGAAGAGGGAGGAAAAGATAGGGTTTAGTCATGTACGGAGTACTCCGTAGAAAATATCTGACAAAGGATGTATAGCTTCTGCCCGGTGCTCTGTAGATCTATCCTATGAGTATCGTGCGATATGAAACCTTGGCATCAGCCTAGAAAACTGAATGTGGGACGCAAGCAAAGGGCGTTCGTTGCTCAAGTTCTCAACACAGGTCGCAAATTGTCCATACTCGACCATGGACCTCGACAACATAGATTAAAATCTCTCAAAATAACAAAGTTCACCCTTCACTTTTCATGTGCTGGGCATTGCAACTGATTCAGTCAACTCATTGTCTTACGAAACCCGAACTCACATCTCTCTCAGGGTCACGGCTACAACAAGTATATAATAATTTCCAACTTCCCATGGATAGCATTCCTCACCATCACTTCAGTATTCACTGCTTCAGTAACAACGTTCACTCCATCCATTCACTTTCAGTTTCCTCTCACTAAAAACACTCTTTTACCTCTCTTCTTTTGAAAAGTACATCTTCCAACCTCGCCATGCATTCCTCATCTATCCTCACCGTCGCCGTTGCTGCTCTAGGCTTCTTCGGTCAAGCTTCGGCCTGGTGCAACTGGAACAAGAAGACAGTCGAAAACTGCTGTTACCGGGACAACGACGCGAGAGTCAGACAAGGCGGTTACATTAACTTCCCGCAGGGCACCATCTGCCCCGAATCGCACGCGAAGACATGCGGTGCCGATTGCTGCACCTTTGATACTGGTCTGGGCATTGGCTGCCCCAAGTAAGCTTCCGTGGGGGTACTCACTGGTTGCCATGTAACTCGACGGTAAGTTTCTCTCCAGATCCTGGTCTATTGAAGGTTTATGACTAATTCTTCATTATCAGGCCGTTACTGCCATTTTTGCCAACTTCCAATCTGGAGCCCTTTACGAAGGTCACAATCACTTGCTTGTTGTTGTTCTTAGGGTTGTTGGTATCCTTGGCGTATTCGACATCATTGCAGCGGTCATGAAGTGGTCTGTGGTGAAGTTAGTGGTATTGTAGACTTAGAATCACGTCTCAATCTAGATTCGCGTATAGAGGCCTGGGCATTTGGTTTCACACTGTTGAAGATACTCGTTGATATCTTCACGGTCGATTGTCGAGTCAAGGTACATTTAGGCTAGTCTGCTTGCGTTGAGGATGTTCTGGTATAGCCTGTATCAATCAACGCAGTAAGCATGCCTAGAGGCTAGTTCCTAAAATACCGACATTGATAACTTTGACTCTCGTTCCATTCTTCCAGCAAGTAATGGCAGGGCTGATGGATTTGACAAGTGAGCGCTGTATAACCGTGGATACTATATGAACCCCTTCCTGCATGCGAGGTCAACACTTAATTGCTTGCTTTCGATTCCTTTGGTTTCCTGATTTTTCTCCCGCTGGGCTGACGTTGGCGCTTGAGATTTCATACCGGCGGACCCCCCGATCGATTTACTTATTTTCACCCCAGGTTCCGCCATGGTGCAACGTCCCGCTCTTAGTAGTATCTTGAGTCAGGGTCTAATCGATGCTCTGTGGTTTTCTGGTGGTCATGTTTATGTTCAGATGCCGAGGTACGATGAATCAAACATTTATGCTCACTTGAACAGTGGCATACCTAATGTGAGAGTTAATTGTGAATGCCCCGGATTACATAGGCACATAGGCTAGATCCTCTCGCCAAGTTCGGTCGATCGGCCCCTGCTGAACGTTCCTCAGCGGCCAGAGTCGTTCGGAAATTATCAGGAAAGGACGATCTGTAAATTCGGGGTCCCCTGCAGTTTCAAAGCCAAGCTGAAGAGAGGAAAGTGACAAACATGAGATCATAAGCCTGGTGGTTCTTCTAGAAGGAAAAAATAGGGGATGTTTCAATGTGTGGAATGGATGAACGTCTGTTCGGTGTGGCCGCGCTCTATGCCGGGTCAAATGGTTGTTCATCAAAGGGTATGTGTAATTGGCTGGAGACGTGGGAAATCATCGAATGTGGGGCCAGTGAGGTACTTGGGTATCTCCCATTTCCGTCATGCGAGATCCCAGGAGAAACGAAGCGCCGCGATTGGCCATACCGGCGGTGAAGGGATCTTGTTGACTCGCATCCCCAGTTCGTTGACTTTCGTGGGAAACTCGTGAGTTCAGAGAGGCTTGCTGCCGTAAAAGAAGAAAAGGTCAGCAGTCGGTATCATGCGAATGGTCAGATGGAGAGACAAAACGGCCTGCAGGCGAGGTAAGAAAAAAGAAAGCCAAGTTTCCGAAATGGGGGGTTTTTGTGATGCGGGACACGGGCGCATGCGCAGTCACAGTCTCAGCGCGCAGATACGAAAAGGAAGAGAAGGCATCAGCCACTCTTTCTCTCAACCTGTCTGAGGATCTCGCGGGTGGTGGCACCGGCAGAATGCCAATTCCAGCGGCGGAGAAAAGAGTGATGGCTGAGAGATTGCGTTCTCACTCCGTAGTTCCAACTCCCCAGGGAGTAAAGAGTGAGAACTTGAAATTGGGAAGAAAGAGGCACAGCTGAGAGTCTGAGCACACAGACCGTTGAGATTCCTGGTTGGCGGTTTCTGGGATTGATTGCCTGGTCCAGGGCCGCCAGGAGGCGCAAATGACCAGTGCCGGGGGGGTCTCTGGCCTCGAGGGTCTAGAATGGTGCCGGCACAGTGCGGCAGCTGCAGCTTGCCGAGAGGTTGACTTACATAAGCAATGAACCGGGGGATAACTTTTGACCGCCTGAGGTTTTGGTTTTGTTCACGCATATGTCCCCAAACACTATTCCAGTTGGCACCAACACCTTGGAACAAAATCTTGCTTGAAAATGACGACGACGTGGATATAAATAAACAAACTCAACCAGGTCCGATCTCGCTGATGGGTTTAGGTGACGTTGAATTTGGGTCCTGGTTAGCTGGCTGATCTGGATGGGATGAGCCTGGATTGACAGATGACGATGTCTGGCTTATCACGTATGCTAAGCATATCCGGTCCAGCAAGTGCCCACGGCTGGCATTCCAAAGGACAAACCCACGTTCCATTTGCTGTGCAGCACACCCCCGTTCCCGGCCGTTCGACCCATCGTTCTTCAACGGTCCAACTCCACCGCAATTACGAGGAACTCACTGTATTAGGAGAAGAGGGGTTATCCTCCTTTTCTTTTCATGCATCGCTTGCGGCTCCGTTGTGGGAACCTGCCGTTGGTATGGATTCTGACGACGGGAATAGCTTCAGCAAGATAGGTACTTAAGCCAAGGGAGCAAAGTAAACTGCAGGAGCATCTAGTAGCAAGAGTAAGCTGTCCGAGCGCACCTGATGCACTGACAGCACTGTATCCCTTCCCTCCACCTGGATGCGCCTGTCTGCCACTCACCTGTCGGTGTCGTAGCACATTGGCGGTTTGACCTTCGTCCATGTCTCTCCCAGCTCCCAGACTCCCTCTGAATCAACGCCATGCCATTGAACCTTTCTTTGTCTGGTCTGCGATGCAGCGTCAGTGTCACACGAACAGCATGTGGGCCGTTGCACGGGACTTCTCTACGTCTCTGGAAAGACGTCTGGCACCCGTCATTGGCTCTTCTGTTGCAGCCGTCTTGCATTCGCGTGTCTGTCCATCGGGATGAAGAAACACACCGGTAACAAACGCATCTAGCGGTCGTTGTTGGTCTTTGTAGTTGTTCGCCAATGAGACGCGGCAAACTAACAAGCGCAATGGATCGTTCCAGCTGCCTAATGCTCTAGTACTCCGTATACGGAATACATAGCAATGTACCGATGAGGTACCTAGGCAGCTGCTCGTCCCCCTCCTTCCCCTCATTCACAAACTGTTTATCGAATGACGAGTGTGACATCTTTCTCGCTGACTACCTGTTACTTTCCGGGCCAGCCTTTCAGTCCGAGCATATCCGTCATTCTCTGCAGAAACACTTGGGGAACAAAAAGGCAAATGCGCAGATGGGACGAAGATTGCCAGATGCAACTCTACTCCCGGCAGCATATCTTCTTAATCTTATCCGTAATACCATTTTTCACTCCCTCCTCTTCTCATTCTTAACAGAAAAACCCCTCCAATATCTCACGGCCTGTATTGGGCCAGAACGCTTTCCCCCTTTCTTATTCGCTGCCTTCAACCTCGTCTTGTTTTTTTTTTCTCTTCCTATCAGCGACCGCGGCTCCCCGAAAGAGGGAATCCCACGCCTTGCACATGTGGGTCTTTTCTCTCCTGGACTGCGCTGGGGTCTGACCAACCGACCTCCTCGAATACAAGAGGGCTAATCCACAAAGGATCTAGCGTGAAGATCCAGAAAGCTACGTACTGTTGGAAGACAGCACCAAAACAGTGACACTGCCTGCGCACTGTGCTTTAAGTGTGTGCGACTGTGCGGCCCTCCTCCACTTCTCCCTCTCCCATCCACTTCGTTCACTCCCCGTCCTTGTCCATTGTCTTGCTTTTGTGTCTCTCTTCTTCCTATTGCGTTGCTCTGCACCGGCACTGTGGAATCCACGCTGAGAGCGGCCACCAACAGAGACAGAGAGGAGAGACTGGACGCCATACGCAACAACAGCTCCCCGTCAAACCACCACCACTTCCTCCCACCACCGCACTCGTCGCTGCGAATGGCCTCCCGCTGAAAGGCCTCTCTTCTCTACTATTCCCCATTTCGATTCGACAGCCCTTTTACCACGTACCACCTTCGTTGACCCTTCTACCGACCTCGTCCTCCGGTCGCTATCCCGCCTTGACGCTACCTCTACTCGCTTTCCTTTGTTTCGACACACCAGGCGACCCTGACCCTGATCGTCCTGCCCAGACCTTTTCACACCGTCGCGCTTCGTGAGCGCCTCCTAATAATCCGCTTTGCCGGAAGAGCTACCACCACGCTAGACGCAAAGCCGGCGACGCAATCTCAATCTCCCGCTCTCGTCCAACAACACCAGCTCTAGCTTCACTTCTTTCCTGCCATTGTTGCAGCACCACCATTCAATCTCGTTGTCCTTGGCCCGACACTCATCACGCACTCAAGAGACCTGCCTCGCTCCTGGACTTGACGACTTTCTTTCGATCCATATACTCCAAGAGTCTGGAGCTTGCTGGCCCTCCAGCTCTCCAGACCACGCGATGGCCGCCATGTCCGCCGCGTCAGCGACGGCCAACACAATCACGCCCCCGAGCAGCAGCCACGGCAACGGAGGTGCATGGAATAATTATACAACGGCAGACACAGAGGTGAGATGGCTGCGGTTCCGCCGACTTGGCAGACTTTTGCAATTGGCCCCGGCCATGCTGCCTGCGAGTGTATATGCTGACATTGTCCCGCAGAACCTTCAAAACAAAAGGTCTCTGGATAGAACCGAGCAGAACAGCCGGCCACCCCTATCGCAAAACGGCAGCTCGGCGAACATTTACGAATACGGCTTCGAGCCTCTGCCTCCCCCGCGAAAGAAGGCTTCCAATGACAACATATCTCTAACGAAGAGCACCAGATCATGGGACAGGACAAACCGGCGTGACCATGACACGTCGAAATCGGGCAACATTGCTGATGATGTTTTCGGGGGGAAAGCTGGGCCTGACGAGAAGCGATCGACGAACGACGTGCCCGTCTCCGACGACGACAAGTGGATTCACCGAGACAAGCTGGCCAAAATTGAGAGTCAGGAGCTCCAGGCTGCAGGCATCGTCTTGCCGAGGGCGCGTGCAAGCAGCAAACCGCGCAGAGGCCGTAGTGAGGAGAAGCTCAACGGTACCTCCAGAAGGACCACGTCCGCCCCGCCAGACGACGAAATACCTCTGCCGAGATCTAGGAAAAGCTCGATTTCGCCGGAGAGCAGAGTGCCGGAAGAGACTTTGCCAGACATGGATCTGCCTGCCTGGGATCTTCGACGGCCTGAGGAAATCGCTGTTGAAGGAGATGATGCCTACTGGACCTCCATTAGTGACAAGAACAAGAGCGGCTCCAAAATCCCCGTCGCCAAGGCCAGCCCGGCCCCCATCCCCGAGTACTACTTGGAGAGGAACGCGCCCTCTGGACGAAGACGGAGCGGTGGCAGCGAGCTCGAGACAATAGCCTATCCGAAACCGCGGCCAAGGAGCGGTAGCGCAAACACGCTCGGTGCGGCGTCAACTTTGGCACCCGCAAAGCGCAACAACACCGACATCTCTCCCCGGAAAGGCAGCGGTACCTCGAGCACGACCAGAAAGACCTCGACTCAGATCAAGGGTGGTGGAAAGACAAAGACACGTGGTGGCAAGGATTCTACGAGCAGTATATCTGGGAACAGGCCGATTACGCGATCTGGAGACCTGTCTCCCGGTGTCAAGAAGCCAGAGGGAGACCCGCCATGGATGGTTGGATCCTACCGTCCCGATCCTCGTCTGCCGCCTGACCAGCAACTACTCCCGACCGTCGCCAAGCGTCTGCAGCAGGAGCAATGGGAAAGGGAGGGCAAATATGGCAGCGTCTACGACAAAGAGTTCCGCCCACTCACGGCAGACGGTCTTCTCAAGCCACCCGAACCTGGATCGAGCACTACACCCCCCGAAGAGGAGAAGCAGGAGCAAGATGAGTGGCCGCTCAGAGGCGACGCCCCCAAGAGTCCTACGGCGCAGAGCCCTACGTCGCCGAGCATCAAGCAGACCAACTCGTACTCGACCATGCCCAAAATCTCCGACAAACCCCAGACTAGCCCGCTGCCCAGCCCTCGGGGCCCACTGAGCCCGACGATGCAGCCCCAGCAGCCCGCCGAGACTCAGACTGTCGTCCGCGTACCCGAGCAGCCTTCTGCTGCGGCCAACATGTCCATGGGCGGCGAAAAGAAGAAGAAGAGTGGAGGCTGCGGCTGCTGTCTCGTCATGTGAGCGGTCGCCGCCAAGCGCCCTGTCTCTCAACTCTACAACTCAACCCCGTATATCCCGTGTCCGAGTCACGCCAACATACCCCCTTTTCAACCGCGAGGCGAGCCTCCAACGACGTTACGAGTCTCTTAATTCCATTCACAGCATCGGCCGATCAATTAGATGTATTTATCGAAATATTCCCAACCAGACAACTGCATTGTCTCTCGAAGGCAATGCACTTGAGAGTAGCACCGCGGTCCAAGTTTTTCTTTGTTACACTACCGAGCGTCCTCCAGCAGCTTCGCGACTCAGCGATGACCTTATCCCCGATCCGACGTATGCGTCACTTGATGGCGATGGAGGTCTTGTGGCGACGCGCCGAGTGACAGGGATACTGGTTTTTATTAGAAGCTGTGCTGCGAACCAGAAAGGAGAGGAGCTTGTTTATTCGAAACCCCAACATTCCTGGTATGAATTCCGGCAGAGCCGTGGTTCACATTCGAAATCGAAAGGCAGTTGAGGGTATGTCCATCCTCGATAAGACTTGCCCCAATATTATTCCCCTGGTTATCAAAATGTATAATCGTTAGCGATTACACCCAGAAAAATTGTCAACTTTTTTGAACATCCACATATACTTGCTCATGCCGAGCTCCATCTTTATTCTTTAATTTCTGCGTGTCATGTTGTTGAGTTTATGGGGTTGCTTCTTCTTCCATGTCGCCAGGCGTTTTTATTGTTGAATTTTCTCCATGCCTGGCGTTTGCTTTTTTTTTTTTTCGAGAATGGGGAGTTTGGGCATCTGTGTTTGTCGCTGGTTGAGTTGAGGTTAAAGATATTTCCATGAAGAAAGCAGGAAGATGTGACGACAGTAGGGGTGTCGGTGAAGAGGATGGTGATACCGGGCGTAGAGACAAGCCCGTTGTCGCCGGGGAAGTGACGGAGGTGATGGTGGAGGGGGAAGATCGAGGGGAAGGTGATGTGAAGGGAGGGGACGGGAAGCTAGGCATCGGTGCGGATTTATATATAATTGATACCCCATCCACATTCCGCCGATGGCCGAGGCGCGGTTGAGGGGTAGAGTGAGAGGAGTATTTACTTCATATGAGTTGAGCTGGTGGTGCTGGACATGGTGGTCAAGGGATAGAGAGAGAGAGAGAGAGGTGCGAAGTGAGAAGGAAAGAGATAAGGGGAGCGTATTTAAAAATCAAGGCTTTATCATCCATGTCTGTCCCCAGTATCTGCATCATGAACAGCGCGCCCCTTGATCGAGTCCAGTTTTCGACTTCATTGGAGTATTTGGTGTTGATTTCGAACCACCTTACCATCGTGCATACATATTAGTAGTTTTGACCTAACCCGTCGGCCTGAAGTGTCGCTGAGGGGAATGGGCGTGGGAAAGAGGGGGGGGTTATACTCTTCGTGGTTTGCAGGTTGGACAGAGCAGGGTAGGTACGGTTGATGGGGGTGGGGAAGGAGGTAGGTAGGATTGAGGAAGGAGGGGGTTACGAGGAAGGCACGAGAGTGGCGGGAGGAACGTACTTGGGCAGCATAAGGTAGGCGCGAGACTGAAGACGCAGGACAGGGCAGCCGTGAGGAAGCCCGAGGGCAGGCACACGAGGCAGAAGGAGGCTCTACCTAGGTGTGAACTGCCTGCTCTGGGCTTTGAGTGGTTTGCTGCATGCGTTCCAGGAAGGTGGACTCGTCGTGATGCTATGTGTACATGCCTCATCGACCCTGGAGTGGAACTCTCCCTCGAGATTGAGAAGAGTTACTGCCGAATCGAGGGTTCGACACCTTGACTGAACCTCGTGGCGTATGAAAGGGACGGTGCCTACGCCGGACTGCTTGAGGACATTCCGTTCCTTGAGCAGGACACCTTCAGCTTCTTCCATTTTGAGGAAGCTACGTGGACCTTTAGTCGTCGAATGTTCCGCAGATGGTCTCATGACATGACGAGCATGCCGAAGATTTCCTTGCGTCAAGGCAAAGTGACAGTGTCTCAAAGGGGAAAGAAGTTATGGTACAGTACTACGACTTGGTTTAGATAGGCTGTCCTGTTGGTGGGATCAGGGCGGAATACGTAGGGGACGGCGAGGCATGGTGGCCACCTTGGCCTTTTCCTAATGAGTAGTGCGTAGTTACTAGTGATATAAGTGACCTGCCTGGCTGGGTCGAGTTCTTGCGCGACAACACACTTGCCATTCTTCTGGCGTATCCCAATGCGCCTGGTGCTCCAAGGCTTGGTAACCAAGTAGAGGATGGCTCCCTTCTAGGGGAATGTAGTTGGCCCCCAAAGTGTATTGAAGAAGGAAAGGGGAAAGTTCAGCCTTGATCATATATCATGTCACATCTGATTCCGTTCTCCAAATCGTACCTATACTGACGATAATCGTCATGCGTAAGCGGGGGTTACACCTGGCTTCAGGAATCCATCAACCCAAATACCACTCTCAATCATCATAGAAGGCATTCCGGCCACCGCTAACCGCCCGCGTAACAGTGAAACTCCCCGCAAGCCTCCGTGTAGTCATGCTTCCCGTTTCCCTCTAGAAAATGCTGGCCACCATGGGCTTCTGCCCCTGAGCACGATCCAACTCCCTGGGAGCACCTTCTCCGATACCGGACATGCCAGATGCCGTATATTGTGAGGGGGTCTTATCCGTATTATCCTCGGCGACCACAATCAGGCTTCCTCTGAGCCGAACCTGAACCCCTTTCGCGAGCTTTTGCAAGGCATCCACAGGCTGAAGACCCCCACCCGCTGCAGTACGGCAGTCTTGGCCGAGAGCGACAAGAGTGCCTAACGACGAGCTTTTGAGGTCTCTGAACTTTGAGTCTGAGCCTCCCGTGTAGTAAATGATAGTAATGATGAGGAAGATCACTGCAGCCACGATCTCGGCTGCGAGTAGCATAGTCCAAGGTCATGTTATCTTGACGTATATGGCTACTGTTGTTGCCCGCCCAGGAACAATGAACACGCCTAGCGTCCATTGATCATGGGGCAGTTTCATCCGGCGTCTATTCCCCGCATTAGCTGTGGCATAAAAGAACAAACAAGCCGCAAGCAATCAAGCCTAGACTTACGAAGCAGACAATAATGTGGCAGCGTTTTTATAAATGTTCTCGAGGCAAAGTTTCCGACGCTCAGGGTTTGGGATGTTGTCCTTCGAAAAAAGTATTGAGGTGTGAAGCGTAGTTGGAAAAGGCTGACCTCTGGCATGGAGTGGAAGAAATCCATTAGGAGCAGGAGACGAGCTGAGAAATGTTAAACCTGTGAAGTAAGTTCTCAAGAATTGGGATATTGTCTCCATCGCACGATAACTCGCACTGAGATATTCAGCTTCACTTCGAATTTGCTTGACCGGAAGAAATCCACTTCGCGTCGGACTTTTGAGGCTAACAGATTCGTTCCAGCGGTTCGGCCTAGTATTGCATGCAAATAAGTTGTCTTTGGCTATTAATGGGCATTCTATGTCGAGAGATGGTTTGTCGTCTTGTCCAACGGGTTCGATAAACGTATCCTCAATCAGAGTATTTTCCCCACCCAGCTGAATTGTGGTGGTAAAAGATTGTACACACAGGTGGAAGAGAACTTCGACAGCCTCATGCTCTGTACTATGGATATGGTCAATGGCCTCCTTCGCTGTCGTGGTTGGACTTTTGTCTCTAGCTCCCCACCAGGTCTTGTCGCTCTCGGTCAGTATTGGCGTGGTGTAGATTAGAGAGAATGATGCGAGTTTTGCCCGAAGAAGGGCTTTCTCGTGTTGAAATGCAAATGTGTGGTTGCCGTTCAGTATGTCTGTGGACAATGCTGCTTTGCTTTGATGGCCGAACTCATAGCCACCAGGAAGCAAAAGTTTCCATAAGCTGCCGTTTGGAAGGATCCTGTCGGATAGTAGTATTGGCGCCTCTGTCATTGTTCCGTTCTCGAACTTCTCAACTTTCAGAGAAAACGTTATGTTCGCAATCTTTACACAGACACTAAGGGATTGATATCGATTGAACGTGCAGTTGCCTGTAGAACAAAATGTCGCGTTAGTGTCGATGGCGGCATACGGTAACGGTTTCTGGAAATTCTCATAATCTTGGAGGTTAGTTTGGTAGCTACCGAAACGGACTGCTGAGTCGAGTGCATCTCTGGGGTACATGAGGTCTCGAACAGTTCGTGTAGTAGCTTGGCTTTCTGTTGCTTCATTCGCGACGGGGACTTCTTCTAATGAGTACTTGATGCATTCCTGTGTAATTGGCGATGTCAGAGCACTGATGGCGGTGAGGAGCGCTCTGAGAACCACAAAATGCCGGAATCGAAACCACCAGAGTAGTACCAAGGAGCCCCAGGCTCCTCGACTTGCTTGATCTATCACTTCGAAGTCGTAGAGAGGTCGAGATACACCATTTGTGTTGAACCAGGCCCATTGCGACTGGCTGATGCAGGCGCAGACGGGTACCATGAAGGCAGCCTTCGCTAAGGTGGTGGATAATGCGAGGAAAGAGTTAGTGTAGCCCCGAGCGGCCAGTGCGGTTGCTCTTGCGAATCATATTTGAAAAGCACGACAATGATAACTTGATATTTCGAAATCAGTATTCGGAACTGCTCAATGAGCGTTACATTACTTACCGGCTAAGAGAAGTGTACTCAATACGATGCAGAATATCTCGAGAGCCCATATTTTCCAAGTCGGCTTTGAGGTCTCGGAAGTTCTCTCGGGTTCATCAAGCCTTGCGGCACTGGCATCCGTAGGTTGCGGCCTTTCGTCAGATCCTTCAGAAGTCTGTCGAGCACTAGTGTAAGTGGTGGCACCAGCAGGTTTTCTTCGGGTTCTCTCGTCTAGAATAGACCAATCTTCATGTTGATGCCAGTTGAAAATCCAGCACGCTACAAATTGATCGAGGCCGGATCGAGCTTACCTCGCTTGCCATGATCTCGGCTTTGGAACTTATCATTATCGATCCATGAGTTTCGGCGACGGAAGTTGGGTGAGATGTTGAAGGCGGGGCTTGCGGACGAGGTGACGCCGAGCGATTCAACTCACTTGCGCTCTGCGGAGAGCACTGATTAGAGGCCACCATCGGACCTTTCCTCTGAATACAAGCATCCAGGAGCATGGCTTGGGATGGCTCTTCGGTGGCCTTCATAACTGACGAGAAGGCAATGGTCAGGAGTTTGAATGATGCTTCCGTTGGAAGATAGAATCAGCTTGTGGGTGGAGCAACGTTTCTAGGCAGCTTCCCTGTGAGATGATGAGGTTGTTATATGTTTATGGCGTGCTCAACTCTCAAGCCTACAGAGGGGTGTGTGGGATGTAACATACAGGGCTCTCCAAGTCATTACGGAGAATCGAGATTATCTCCATAATTATGAAACCATCATAGGTATTAGTAGACAGATGTCTGGCTTCTTGGATGTTATATTCGTACGCTACTGACACGGCTATCTGGTGCCACTGATCTCGGTTTATGGTAGCGCCAGTCTCGGGCTACCTCAAAGAAAAGGCGGAAGATCTTTCTAGTGCAAGGCCATTGGTAGTGGGACATAATTACGTCGCGAAGATAACAGATGTCACTACTCTACATAGATATCATGCTGTTCTCCGAAGAATTGCGCACCACTTGACTCGCTTATTCTGACTGTGAATGTCTCATCAACCAAGGGAGTGTTCCGTTGAACAAGAAGTGCGCAGTCATGGAAGGATGACTAGGCAAACACTCATTCTAACCTCGACATTGTGCCAATTACGTAGTATATTCGGGATAGGCCACGTTGTCTCATGAGTCGTAACCTAATCAGGTATTCAAACCCGAGGTTTGTGATCTCAGTAACTGCATCACAGTGGTAAAGAAGAGCTTGAATAGACTCTTGGAAGGGCGGTGAGCCGGAAAAGACTCTAATCGATTACAGGATATAGCAAGAGTATGGTAATTTGAACAGGCAGGTATCAATTCACAGTCAATTTTGACGAACTAGAAAATCTGGACCCTATATTGTAACTCTCGACAAACGCTAATGGTCGCCGGGACTAGCAACTATGCGACAGATCGAATTATCAGATATTTCATCTTAATAAAATATCACACCTTATGGTTTCCAATTGAAACCAGTACTGGTTCGTTCTTACTGTAGCAAACTCAATGAAAAAAAAAATGCCTGAAGTAGGCGTATTACGCAAGCTTAGTTCCATAAACCACCACTGCCTTCAACGAAAGACGCTTTCCCAATAATTCTCGGCCTCATGCCTCGTCTCTCCCACGAACTCAAATCTACTGGTTCAAGACCGACGCATCCAGAACAGTCGGGGTCGTCTGGACAAGTGTACCAACAGTGACATGCGGCCAGCTAAGCCCAGCAAAGTCGAGAGTGACGTTTTGGGTGTACTGGAGCTGGGTATACGTGACAGCCACGGTCTTTGCCTGCGAAATGGGGAAGTGCACCTCAAAGACGGGCACCTCTTCTCCGTCGCGAACGGGCAGAGGGGAGAAGTGCTTGCATGTCTCGTTGGCCGAGGGCTTCCAGGGCTCGAGCTGGATGTTTGTGCGGACGGTGGAGATCCAGTACTGGGCTTCCATGCTGGTGGCGTTTGCGTTGGCGCGGCTAGGGAGTTTGAGGTTTTGTTGGCCGTCGCCGACGAGGAAGCCGATGTTGGAGGTGCCGCCGCCGAAGTTGGTGTCCGTGGGCTTGGTGGTAATGGTGTAGAAGGTGTTTTCGACAATGTCCTTGCCCTTGTTGGCGTTCTTGAGGACGGTGTTGGGGTCGTCAATCATGGCTTGGGTGATTGTATTGGCCTTGGTGAAGGGGGCGAGGTTCTGGGGGAGGCGGAAGGTCGCAGGGTCATTGGCGTTCTGGCTGGGGAAGTGGAATCTGTCGTGGCTGCCGACCGGGAAGGGAGTGATGTCGACACTTGGGATGTTGGGTGCCCCGACGCTGGAAGATGGGTCGGAGAAACACTGGGCGTTGATAGTCGTGCCGTGAGGGATGGAAGCCATGCGAGCAAGGGAAGTCTTGAGGTTGGGAATGGTGGTGGTGGGAACGTGCATCCAGAGACCGGGCTCAAAGTGGATTACGGGAGGGGTCGTGTTGGGCAAGACCTCGGTGATATCGTAGATGGTTTGTGTGTAGGGGACACCGTTGAGGTCAATATCTTGCTGCTTCATCAAGCCGCGGTTGGGCACGTGACCCAAGCCAGGGGCAAACACCTGAGTCTCGTGTGTGATGTTGAGCTGGAGGATGTTGTCCGGGAGGAGGCCTTGAGGGAGCACAGGGTTGACGTCCAGCGTGGTGGGAGAGCTAGTACTGTGGGGGCGGAAGATAGTGTTGAAGCCCCTGCCGGTGAAGGTGCGATTCTCCAGCTTATTCAAGATGCCCAGCGGCGCGGCTGGTTCCGCTGGCGTCGCTTGTTGAGTGATGTTGGCATGGGCGGTATCCGGAGTGCCGTTGTTGTGGGTGTTGGCGATGAACGGGCAGCCGCCACGGCCGTTGGAGTTGTCGCCTTGTGGCTGGAGGACGGTGGCTCCGAAGGAGTTGGCCTCCGGGACGCTGATGGAGGCGGTGGTGGTGATTGGTAGACCCATAATTGCAGAGATGCTCTGATGTAGTTGGTTCTTGAGAGTTAAGGATGAAGATGAACTGTGATGTGAGAAGAATACAGGATCAGTTGGATGATGAGAAGGTGGGAGTCTTTAAGTAATTCATCCTGATACTACCGATATAACCTAAATGAAGGTAAATGGAAGCACGAGTTACACACACCACAGATAAGCAGAATTCCGCAAGCGCTGATACGAGCTGCCTGTTGATGGCTTCAGTTGAAGAGCTGAAGTGTGAACGAGACATGTCGAGCGCCACAGCCCGTAAGCTCGAAATTATCATCTCAGAGGCCTCAGCCGCATTCGAAGCTGACAGTGAGGCGTTCTCTGCTTCCCTTCCCTTCTTTCGTAAGGCGTGTGTCACTCCAATCCGCTCGCTGCCTTCATTCCGGCAAACAAAGATGAGACGCTGTAGCCTGTCGCTCCATGGTGAGGCTCGGCAGGGACTGTACACCACCTTCTGGGCAGTATGGGTTTACTAGAGATCCTTCCTTGCGAACGACGTGCCTAGGTATGCCAAAGAAGACGATGGAGAGTTTTCAAGTGTCTCATGTCCCACTCTAGGCCTTGGGAAGCTGCGGCTGAAGTATCGGCGGGCACGCGCCGGTCCGCTTCCGGAACGTTGGAGCCCGCAACCAAGCCTCATCGGCAATTTGGGAGACCCTGCAAATATCGTTGTGAAGTTCCTCCTCTTGTCACGAGAAATGTTCGCTTGACTGATGTTCTGTGAGCCAGATTCACCAGCGGACGTGCTTACGCTTAATAAACGTCGTACAATACTCGTATTCACCGGGGACCAAGTCACGGGAAACGTCGAAGGAGTCTTACATGCAGGTACATCTTATAGCCTACTCCAATCTAGCACATGTGCGTTTCCGTGGGGATCCCCAATCACTTTTCCCCCTCATCAGCTGGAATCCAAAAGTCTCTGGCTCTTTGAAATCCTCCACATTTGATTAGCAGTAATCCACATGCTATATTTCCCATGCCATGTGCTGATCTGACGGCACCTAGGGGAAACGTGGGAGTCCCCCGCTCGGGTGAGACGGTCTAGATCCCCTAGCCTTGAACTCTGGCATGCAAACTGTCGGACCGCCTCGCGCCTCCACTGCAACCGGAGAGTTTTGCGGCTTCGCCCAGGGTTGTGTCTCAACCCTTTGCTAGGCTGACTGCCACTTAGCCCGGTGGTGCGGAACGTTCTACCGCACCCGGGAAACACGATGGCGGGGTGGAATTGTCAAGGGTAGCACACGTTATTCGAAGTTGTCCTGTGCGGTGGGCAACGGGACGAGATTTCGGTGAAGAATGTGTGGCAAATCACTGTTTTCCCGTGATGAAATGCGGATCAGAGCAACGGCCGTACGGCATCCTCTGATTTTGAGTGAGTACGTATAATAATATTTTGCTGTAAGTTAGGCCTTGATGGCACTGTACCTTAAACAACAAGCGCACAAGACCAGTTGAATAAGCTACATACATATGAGGGAAGAGCTGTGTCGCTCAGGTGCTCCTTCCCGTCGGTTGCTTTCGTTCAACAGACTCCCCAGGAGTACGCACCAGGTGAACCACTGAATATTCACGGTTGGGAATCGTAGGCAGCATAGGGAGCCTGATGCCTTCCCATCATAACAACAAATACCGGGCCTGATACCTGAGTGGTGAAAGCCGCAAAGTGCTGACTGTGTGCGTTATGCTCCGTAGAATTCCAGGATTCCGGCGTTCAATCCTCGTCTGGCTCTTGTTGTTTTTACCTTTTTTTCTTTCTTCCAATGGCGATTAAATAATAAGTCATCTACATTCTACTTGTTTACTGCTGTTTGCAAAGTACAAGGCATTCTTCGAACCTACCTTAATTTGCTTCGATAAATAAGTCAGTGATAGGCTTCCAACCATCATTTCATAGTCCCGCTACATCGTCAGGCCTTCTATGTGACGTTCAATTCAATGAATGAGTAGGTGGTCGCAGTTGATATGGACGTATCGCAAAGACTGGGTACGGGGAATGATTGAAAGAGGCTCGGGGTGAGGCTGGGGCTCGGGCTACACCGGGACCCAGCCCCTTGACTTCAATATGCCCAACATTCTTCGGGTAATACTACGTTTCAAATAAAGGAATAAATTATGCTGCAAAATAACGTCAACTTCAGTAGTCTTAGCACCGATAATCCTTACGATCTACTCTTATTCTCTACACATCTGCCTGACTGAACTCGCCCCGCAGGTGACAACGATAGTTGATGGATGCTAGACACGCGTCGAAGCACCCAATATCGAGTGAGAACATGAATAGCACATATTCGTTAATTTAACTTTCTAGGATGCAATCTGTTGAGAGATCAACCCGGCAGCATAAGTAGCTGGCATCCAGAGTATGCTAGCAACGTATCCCCACTTGAAGCTTCTATTCTCATAAGAACACTATGTCCGACTTTCACATGCGAAGCAACAGCATACATTCAACTAGAAGAAAGACGCAAACGTGGTTCCAGCTTAATCGGACACCTCAGAGGTATCAGAATACAGCAAAAGGCAAAAGAATGCGTCGAGGGGGAATCGAACCCCCGGCTCCCCGACGCTGCTTGATGGCAACGGAGAATTTTACCACTAAACCATCGACGCTAGATATTGATGATCCCGTTTGGAACTCAGATACTGGTCGGTGACGACAATTGGTTTCAAGGATGGATACGGGTGTGGGTGCTGTTCTGGGTGTTCATGGGTTTGAGATTGTGGAGGATTGAGGGTTCACGATGTCCACTCAGGTTCCACTCCTCTCGTGATTAGACTCAATTGAAACTGTCCCCACTCAAAGATGGGAGGGAACCAACTTGAGCAACTTTGGAAGGCTTGTGCATCAACTTCATGTAGTCTAAGCATCTTTCTCCTTCGTTACGGCTGCCGAGGCAATAGCGGACGGATATATACATCGTCTAAGGTTGGAGAGACTTCGATCTAGATCATTGCGCACATCAGATATAGCCACGCAGTGAGCTAGTGACCACAAGTGACATCTTAATTCAACGACAGTGGTTACGCGGTGTGCTTTGTGCCGTACTACGAGACTAGCATCTAGCGGCTCTGTAGAAGGTGTTTACTACTACAGAAAGCGTACAGACATGTTGGTTTCTGATACTAGTACTGCGTTGTAACTCGTGACACTTTTTTTTGATGTTCTCTGTGACAGTGCTGGCTGAACCGGCTTTTGGGCCTCGGCAGTGCGCCGATTGACTTGAGACAATGAGGCTCGAAGTCAGTTCAAGACTGAGGTCATCGATAGGGTCAACGTCATCAACTAGCCCAGCAAATCGTATATACAGGACTCAAACTTGTCATTTGGCAATGATGTCTGGATGACTCGCCTGTGGCCCCGTTGGAGCGAAAGCCTTGTAAGACCTCTCCTATGAATTATTATTCAACTCGTCTTGATGCGTGGGTCATATGAAGGCTGTTTTGAGCTCGCCCCATTGTGACGACCAGTAGCTGTGTTGGCTCATTTGGTGCGAGTATCATTTGACTTACTGGGTCTAACAAGAGCCTCTAACTAACGATTCCTGACTAACCAACTTGAAGATGCGACTTGCTATTTCAGAAGAAGCTAGAACCTACCTCACTTCTACAACGGATGGCGATATCATGATCGTGAAGTCAGCGGTCGCATGCATAAAGGCAAAGCTTAGGAATTTAGTCGTTCGGCAGAGCTCGATTTCTTATGACTGATTGGAACAGGTCTGAAGAAGCTACGCTCAGCCGAGAGCTGATGGATCTTTTAACTCACCCTAGGGCGCTCTAAAGCTAACTCTTGCAGCTTTTAGACTAGAGCTAGCTGAGAAGGTGTTTTGACATCACGCTTTCTCAGAATTAATGGTGGTGTACAACATTGTTTTGAAGGATTTACTAGTAGTCAGAACCCACAAAGCTGGAACAGAAAGGCCTGTTTGAAAGGTGAATTTTGAGGACGACCTGAAGCTGGCGCATGATGCATCTTGGATGAGCTGTCTCAAAGACATGCCCGCTGAAACCGTTGCATTGGAGAAGAAGGCCAGGAGATATCATTATTAATTGCTTGAACAGAGCTGCCACTATCAGCAGAGAGAGAAAATTTGGTGGCATAGATTAGCGTGACTCGTGGTCATTAGATGGCCCTGATACAAGGTGAAGCCTCGCTGCCAGCGGGGGAACTCAAAATTGGCTGTTTCTATAGAGAGCAAATGATGGACCTTCATCTTGAACTATCAGCTGAACCTCTTTCACGTTCTTTGTTTTTAGAATTTCTTACCTTCCAGGACACCCGCCGATATCTCGTGGCTTGCAGATCGAAACACTTTCGCAGAAGCTCGCGCCTCTCCCTTTCACACTCCACCAGCGAAGACCCAAATGCACGCTACTTTCTTGCGGCTCCACGCCTTGATCCTAACTCCGGTTAGATGGGAACCCTGAAATCGAGGAAGTGGCGTTGCGGGCCGCACCAAAGCCGCATTAGAGCTTTCCCCGAATCCCCCGGCGCCCCGAACAGGGAACCGAGTCTTGCCAGATCCGGATACGAAGTGAATAACGACGTCATGAACAAGCCTTTTCAAAGACGTTGGTCGGTCCTCATTCAGCCGACAACTCAACCAACGTTACGTTACCTCGTTTTTAGCGCTCAAAGACCGAGATTTGCTTCAACGTGTTGGCAACCTTCTCTCCCTTGGAAACAGAAATTAGCCGCGAAGCCGATATAGGCGAATTCTATGGTGTCACTGTGCTGTTAGCGATGTCTCATAACCCATTGCCACGGCCCCTTGACACACGCAGTGGGTCTCGTATAGGTAGACTCAGTGGTCCACCATTCGTAAACTGGCGAGGGAGAGGATTGGTGAAGGTCTCACCGCCATGGAAGAATGAGCTGGATAAACCTCCTGAGCACCTATTAATGCAAAAGAAAAACTCTATCGCGCCCCAGCGAGTTCGAGTCACAATGACTTGCTGTCCCCGTTCCGTCCAACTGACAAGTAGCAGGACGTCGCATCGCTTTCGGTTCCCGCGGCTTCTTGCATTTTAAGTCGACGGGAAATGCTCGAACTCTGGGCTTACAATGCTCTTCAAGCCCTGTGAATAGTCAGTTGGTAAACACAAACAGAAACAACGAATCATTATCTCAAAGGAGTCCACGCTCAGGATTCCGGCCGAGCAACAAGTCATGCATAGAAGGAGACCCCTGCCATCGACATGCCAACGCTTCAAGCTTGGCAGGGGGAGTGGGGTCAGCCACTGCACTTTGCGCGCAGGAAATCGGCTTTGACCCGGTTCATCTGAGCCGTGGGAAGAAGCTTGGCGTGCGTAAGGCTCGCTCGCTCGACTTTCTGGGCTGAAAAAGAAGCCTCCGGGGAGCTAGTTTTCTCCGAGGTTGGGGAATGATGATCGCGCGACAGGGGTGACTATGTCTGCACGTTGCCCAAAATAGATAGATTAAAAGTTGACAATCGTCCCATCATGTGCCTCAAGGCGGGGAAAGGTGTGGGGTGGTCCAATCAAAAGGCAATACGTACGAGCGTTCGTCTAATCATACAACATGAGCTGCCAAACCCTTGAGCCCGTCATGGGGGGGGGCTTCTCTGGATCTGTGGTGAGCACGCGGGAGTTTAGGCTGGAGTCTTTTGAGGGAATTCTAGGTGCTCCCGCAATTGAAGTTGGAAAGCCCCTTTTCGATGTTATGCTGCATGGTCAACATTGGCGGTGATCAAAATATTGAAGCTGCTGCATGTGTACTCCGTATGGTAAGGGGGCGCGGCTGATGTGTTTCATTATGCGCGACTCACCCCAAGATTCCTATTTTGTGTATGGCAGGAAACTGTAAATTGGATAGGGCTATTGTTGAGTAACTGGAAGTCGACTTTTCCGTTGTTTATTTTGCATAATAGACGTCATATAGGGGTTGGAGGCTATGACGTTTCACCTCAACACTAATTCGGGAGTCGGGTCAAATACGAGTTCGGCAGTACCGGGGTCCACCGATCGCCGTTGGCGATCGTCATTGCCCCGGTGGATAGCCTCCCGACTCCTCGTATTATCCAAGATTCAGTTGCAATCAAAAGAATATATAAGGTTGACAACTTCGCAAGCTGTACACATGTCTTTCTTTCTGTATCACACACAATCAACTCACACAACAACCTATTCTTTAATCACCAACCAAACACCAAAACAACCTTCAAAATGCAGTTCGCCACTCTTCTCGCTTCCGCCTCCGTCGCCGCCGCTGCTGCCATCAGCAAGCGTGACGTTACCTTCAAGGTTTCCAACTTCGGTGCCGACTGCATCCCCCACAGCACCCAGTGCTCGTAAGTCTACAACAACCTACACTATCATTCAACACATACTAACAACCATCTTCCAGTTACGGATTCACCGTCATCCAGCCCGGCACCATGGAGACCACCGGTGTCAACTGCACCGCCCTTGTCGCCGGTAACACTGACGGCACTCTTCCCGATGTCAAGGAGGGCGCTTGCACTCTCTCCTCCCGCACTTTCGACGTCGTCCGCAGCGCCGAGGGCCTCACCCTCACCGTCTCCCAGCCGGTTACCCCCAGCAGCAACCAGACTGGCTCCCACCTTCTCCCCAACTCCGACTTCGAGATCTCCAACCAGCCCAACGCTGTTGTCCAGCACTACACTGGTGCCCGCTCTTTCGACCTCGAGTAAATGTTTTACCTCGTTCGATTTCATCGGAGAATATGCCCTAGCGACCATGGGAAAGGGTGTGCGCCTTACACGTAGCATTGGGAGGATGGCAAAAGATTGTACAACACATGTTTCGATAGAGTGAAAAGATACCATCATAGAATTCAACCGGTTACTCATCCACAACTTGTTAGCCTCACTGTTAAACGCCCTGTTGCAGTATAACCACCAGGACCGCCGTGTGTTATGCTTGTGTTTGCTGCCTTCAGCAACATTGTTAATGTCACCCCCGATGTCGATTCTATCAAGGACTTCGCTGGCTGAACCAACGCTTCCGGCACCGGCCTCGCCAGCCTCGTCGGCAGCCTCGTTACCATCGCCGAGGACATCGACAATATCTCCGAGGAAGCTTATGTTGACTGAAGGCTTCGGGGTATGGGCAGTAGTTGTAGATTAATTGGGGGAGGGGGTTCAGAAAATCGGGTTCTGAATGATGAATAACAGTTGAACTTAACTTGAATGCTTTGGCCTGGGATAGATTCAAGGTTGTTTCTCTTCGGAGACGTTGAACCTTACATAACTTCTTGGTTTCTGCCTGGAGTCGGAGTGAAAATGAGTTCGACAGACAACTAGAGCTGAGCCAAGTCATGTACGGCGATATTATTCATACCTCATGGGTCCTACTGCCGCTGAGTACAAGCCTTCAATCAGCCGCGCTCCCGCCTACTTCCCGAATCAGACACGGGATTACGCAGACATCCGTGATCTTGCTTGACGCAACCATCACATTACAAAGGTAAATGATAAAGTTGACATCGCAATCCGAATCAATCCATTTCTCGTAGACGATAGGGATACACATTGCTGTCGTCTTATGCAGATGCTGCCAGTCTTCGTCTTACAGCACCCTGCAAGGCAGACGCAACAGTCTTCTTGGTACCTCGGCCATCCTTCACTGAGACCACACGACATCACAATCTGTAAGTTATGTTGAGGCATCCCAATCAGAGCGATGACCTATGACACTTTTCAGCCGGCGGGAAGCGGCACAGCGTTTTTGCAGCTAAAGCAGAACATATATTTGTCTTGTATAGATCAGGCTCGTGGAGCTAACCCGGTTGTTACCTGCCCGCCCAATAATCATCCTCGCCGGCCTCAAGTTATTGTTACGTCCATTGCGATCCAACCAAAAAATGAGGCAACCAATCATGGTGAGACCCCGCCGTTCTATATAAAGCTGTGGCGTTATCAACGGGCTGTGCTGCACCACCAAAATGATAGTTACGCAAGGTCAATACTTAGTTGTTGGCGGCTACGTCTGGAGCCTGATCACATGCATACCTTCCCCTGTCAGGCTTCTACTCCCTCTCAATTACCGAGAGTCTCTTCCTATACTTTGCGTCGAGCCCTTTTCTTCACATAGACGCGTCCCTACTTCAGGTCCAAGACTACTTCGATGAAAGAATCGAGGCTAAAGGCAACTTTCTCAATGTCCTGGATCCTCTGTCTGTATCTAGTGGCGTTGCTGGTCTGATATCTCTCGGAATCACAGTCTGTAAAGGCCTCAATACCTTCTGCCAGGATTATGGATCCCGCGACTTTGACATCATCAATCTCAAGGAGCATGCGCACAGGCTAGATTCATTTCTTCACTTAGTCCAAATTCGCTTACAAGCATGCCACAAGGTTGATTCGGCGCTGTCGGCGTCTTTGCAGAACTGTTTTGGCGCCTGTTGGGGATGCATCCAGGAGTTTGAAAGCCTGGCTAAGAAGCAAGCCCGGTTGACAGGTCCAAAAGGGATCAAAGAATATGGCAAAGATGTAGCGAGACACTTGCAGTATCCCTTACAAAAGGCCGAGTTCGACAGGCTGAAGGCAGAAATGCAGGACTTTTACGCTGCCATGACAAATTATCTACTCTTGATCAACCAGTAAGCTGGAACAAGATTTCCCTACGTGAGTGTTTCTAACTTAGCCTTCAGTGACCTCAGTGCTGAGCTGCGAGAAGCTGCAGTTTCCGAATCCGTCAGAATTGGTTTTCTTATCTTGTCTGAGAAGAAGAAGACAGCAAGCCAAATAGCTGCCTTAGTGCCTGCTCTAGAAAGAGTAGTTGACGCAAAGTTAGCTGGGCTCCAACAATCATTCGACCAGCGCCTCAAGCTTCTCTCAACTGCGGCTTGTCGTCTTGGGGAAATTTCGCCAATACTATTGCCGATAGATGAAGTTGAGAACCTGAGAGTACCAATACTACATCACTGCTCTGCCGAATCCCAGGGCAGCGTTGCAGGCTCACTGACCTTAAACGCACGGAAATCACCCATGCACCGTCGTATCTATAGAATCGTCTCATGTTTTTACCGAGGAACGTCGAGCGGAAGCTTAGGCTTCCACACAGTCAGTAGGTTACGCGATCACTCAGGAATTTGGATGCTCTTGCAGGGCTAGCCCCTATTCAGACAACGTCATCGCTCTTCACAGCGTCTACGAGACCATGACAGCCATTGCGAGCTTTCCTTCATGAATCCCCATCGACGAGCCATTGAAGGGACGCTCAAACTCTTCAGCACCCTGTTTTCTTGGAGATTGGAACTACAGTATTCGAAACAGATACGTTTAAAAACCTTGCAAATTCACCCTGCAATGACAGCTCGTTCATTGGTGTCAAACGACGCACCTTCTTTCTTCATTGTCAATGAGCTCGTTGACAAAACCCGACATGACATCACAGCAGATATTCTGCAAGCTGCGGTAATATCTGCGCTTAAGGACCTTCGCTGTCTATTCAGGGATGGTAAAGCTTGGCCAAGTGATCTCAACTCCAGCGACCAAACCCTTCTTCAGGTAGGAAAAGCCTATGGCACAATCTTGCGTTCTAGTTATGCTGACTTGAAAAGCGCGCCAGTAATGTGAAGGGCCGCTTGTGGTCTGATCGCATGTCCGAAATTTGGGTTCAGTTTATGAAAGAGCTAGTGGTCATGGGCGTTCCCTTGAATGAAACCGGAAGGTGAGGGTAAAATCTCTTGATATCTTCTGTCGTCACCAAAGTGTTCTAATGTGAGCAATGACTTCAGGTCAGCTTTGGATTCGTTTCTTCATCTTCAAAGGGGTAAACGAGCTGGTCTTATGAGGAATACCTCAAAAGATCTGGAAGAAGGCTCGATAGGCATTGCAAAAGGTTTACTCGAGCTAGGTGCTCTGTCCATCGGCCCAGCTATCAATTACACGGTTTTCGTATCTGGGGACGTTCTGAGTATACCTGATATTTACCAAAACTTCCCAGAATATGTCGACAGTAAGTACAAATCTGATTTTCAACTAAACTACCTTATTCTCAAAGCTTCACCATTAACACCGAAAGGTTTTGATTATGGATCTTTATCCTGTGCACTCCTTCAGAAGTCAGAATCAGCTATCAAGAGTATTCTTGGAGGGTCGCCCAATTCAGTGGCCGAGCGAGGCTATCTTGGTCAAACCCCCCTTCACGTGGCTGTGTACTGGCCCAGAGGCCATGAATTGCTCTTTGACTTAGCCGAGGACGCCTGTCTTCAAGTTATTGATGTGGAAGATGCCACGGGATTAACGGCAATCTGTTCGGCCATACTCCTGCACCAAGCAGACTCCGTCCAGGTTTTACTCTGCCGGGGAGCTACCATCGATCTTGAAAACACTGCCACGTTCTTTGGACATCCCAATGCCTCTGATGGATACTTTCAGAGTCAGGAAGTCGTCGATCTCCTGAGTTAAGAACTAGCTGCTCGCAGACGCAAAATGCTGCTTTTCGCCAGCAGAAATTTAACGGAAAAGAAGTTATCCGAAATTGGAATGACGAAGTCAACTATCCTCCAAGAAAATGCCTTTGAGATTCTTCAGGCACTTTCGGTCCTCGATATGATATATCGAGATTCCCGCAATCTTTCAGAGTTCGTCCTGGATCTATTTACCATTCCCCTGTGATGAGCGCGTAGTTAGCAGAGGCTCTATATCGCTCCGGATTCGACCACGTCAACTCCGCGGTTCATGGCTGTACTCCTCTGGATGTCATGAGGATAGCCGGGTTTTTCTTTAGGGCAAGTTTTGATGATTCCATAGACTCCATTACCTGGTTCGAGCGCCATGGGGTAGATATCAAGCATTCGATACCCGTTTTCAAACACGGCTCAAAGGCGAGTATTACTCCAGGTTCTTCGGGGCACACGACTCTTCATCGGTTGGCAGCCGGGTTGGGTAGTGTATCGAGAGGTGACTGGCCGTGTCAGACACTTCAAGCTTTGAGTGGTTGCACAGGAAGCTCCGTTCTCTCGAGAATCGTGTCAGAAACCTCGAGAGATTGTTGCAACTGTCATTGCTCCAGGCAAGGCTGCAGTCCACCCTCCACATTTGCCAAGCCATGGCGAAAGAAAGACGGCCGTAACCGAGGCGACCGGATGCTGAAAAGCATGTGGGATGTCATAACGAACCTGGTAACTTTGTCACATCAAGAACATGGACAAGCGTTGCTATAGTTCGTACGCGTCGCAACTTTTGACGACCTTGGCATAGGCCATAGTTGCTGCGAGTACAAACACTATAAGGCTTCAAGGTCCGTCGAAGTCGAAACCATTTACGACCCTGTGTGGATGACAGATTCCGACGAAGTAGCAGAAATACAAGAGGAAGATCAACATTTGGCCATCACGCTGGAGCAATTGATGGAAGAGTTTAATGTCAGACTGAACGAGCCGAGTCTCGATGTTGAGGGTTTTTGGTTGTATTGGCGCAAACGAATGGGAGAGTTCGAGAAAGCTAAAGAAGAGATGGTTTCCGAGGATATTTGTGCGATCCGAGAAATCGGAGTCAACCTAGAATGAGGTAGTTCGGCGTAGGCAGTCTTTTAGGCTTTGTCTACCCAAAGTCATAACCTAAACAAATCACAGTCTTCTTCATGTCAGCAAGAAACCTCGAGGCTTCGAGGATTACGTGTAATTTCCGGATTTGGTATTAAATCCCCGGCCTCCGAAAAGCGGATAGTGACAAGCGAGAGGACTGTTGTTTCTAAATTGTGACACTGCTTATGCTACATCTTGCAGGATGTTTGGCTGCATTCTTGACTCGATAGCTAGGTATCTCGCGCATGAGGGCACATCAGCTATTGATATTTTTCGAGATACTTGCTCGAGATGCACTGCTATCGATGTGTACCGCACGAGCTAAGTCGTCAAACAGCACAGCACCACATAATGGCTTGCGTCAAGGACCGTACATGATTGTCCTCTCATTGACTACCTAGTAGCACGGCTCGATAATCCGGTGACTACATTTCCTCACCGGACCCGACGGGCCAGTGGCCCTAGCGTCAAAATACAAGTCACTAGGTGTTTATAGTTTTTTTAATACCATTGAAACCGGGCGAGGTCTCCCCTATGTGACATGCAGTGGAATGTGATTTACGTTTCATGGTTCTGATGAGTCGTCATTCACCGTCGTGCCCTCTTGACCTACTCTTTCTAAAGTCCAACGAAATGATAACGGTCAACGCCTTGAAACCTCTCAGCGACTGCCTCTGTTTTTGCTAACGCAAATATCCAATGCTTATATACCAGTCAAGTAGTTCAGCGGAGAGGTTAGCTCGGTTCCCTATCGTTGTTCGGGAGCATATGGCCTATAGAATTATACCCACCGAGTGCTCCATCCTTCCATTGATCACTCAGCCGAGTCAAGGAATGCCAAGTCGGATCGGCTCGACAACGTTTTCTCTTCTAAACCTTCAACCCCATCGCGAAAATGGAGTTGCGTAAGCCGTCTCCTACCTCAAGAGCTGATCCCCTGGAAGGATCAATAGAATCACGATACCTGTGATATATGACGGAGCTCTTATTTGAATGGTTCGTTGACCAATATAATCGCCTACTTGGCCGTGCTCATCTATATTTCAGAAACCCAATATCAGAATGAATCCACCACAGCGCTGTCACGGCTCGTAGTCAGGCCTAAAAGTTTCGAACTAAGGTACCTGGCGATCAACAACAAAATTGAAACCGAAAGGCTGCGAAGTTTGGGTGGATAGCATGGGGGATTTTCTTGATAATGGAACATCAAGAAACACACAGGAATCATCGCTGTCCTTCGCAAATTCCCGCATTGATGTGAGGGCGGCTAGAAATATGGCAGCACCATCGGTGGGGCCGCGAGCGACGATCGTGGAGTGTTTGGTGATGTTAGCTTCCGTATTCTCGGCTACTCCGGCATCCACACGGTGGTTCGCTTTATCATTCGCAAAGTTACATGCCCACACCAAGAGATTGACAAAGTTTTGTCGACATAACTTGGTCTCTCAAACAAGCTGTGATAAAGCTTCTCCTATTCAGGTACGAATATTAAGATATTTTACCAAGTGTGACGATGTAAGTATATAAGCTATACATTCAACTTCAATTATTCCTCATGAAGTCATTAAGACCAGGAAATACCTCCACACAAGACCGTAAGCCTTTACCTTCCTTCATCCTACCTCCTTAAAAACGCGTCCACCAACCCCCGAAACACAACAGTCATTGTCATCACATCACACAAAGCAAAATGAAGTTTGCCACTGTACTTGGTCTTTTGTCACTGGCAACCGCCGTTACCGCAAAGCACTACTGCTTTGGTGGCTGCGTCAAGTGCTACTGCGGCGACATCCAGTACGACGACCACCGATGCTCAATGTGCAGTTGTAATCACAACGCCTACAAGTCCGACGACCCCAACAATAAGCAAGGTAACTGCGATCAGCCTGGTGGATTTCACCTTGGATGTGGCTACAACTCGAGCGGAAAGTGCAAAAAATAATGGTGCTGAGGCGGCGATTGTCACGCTAGAAATACTTGCTCATGGAGAAGGCAGGAGCCATTATGTCACTCTGGGGTCGGCGTCCCACGTCAACGTGACAAGAACGAGCGCAGGAGAACAAGTTAGGACCAATTCCATGAGTGTCAAGGCGGTATAGATGCCGGTGCAGTGTTCATATTGAGACCTAGGGGTTCTTGGAAATAATAATTTGGCATACCCTACTCCTCGACCTCTTTTTAAGACACCTGAAGTGAATGTACGCCGAGTGATTACCATCTTACATTATCATGAGATGAGATCTAGGGCTTCCCACCTTCCGTCTAAGAGGAAATCACACTACATGTGATGGGCTGGTTTATTCGTATATGAGCTGTACCCACTTGTTACGAACTATAGGCCTCATGACTCTGAGTCGCTAAGTCTTCGTATGAATGGAACTAAATATTGGCTAGGAAATAGAAAAGCTCAAAGGACAAGAGCTAGAATCTTCCAAATTCTATTTGAAGTGAACACGGAATGGCGGGTATACTATACGAATGCGGCTACATACGTGGGATTTAGCTCATATTGGTATAAGGCTGACATCTTTAAAGTTAAGTGATTCGCGAAGCTTAGTTGAGAGCAAGTCGTAAGCTAGAGAGCCTGACCAAGTAGGGTACGTAGGCAATTAAACTAGAGTCCAATTTCAAGGAGCGTACTAAGCTTGAGGTATCCCCTCGGCGGACTTAGTCCATGCGGACAAAAAATGTCGTTAGAATTGCGTGTCGACGTCTTGAGTTTCATTCTTCCCCTGGTACCGGTGGGATGCTTTGGGAGTACTCTACTTTTGATGAATTAGAGTTTGATTGCCGGCCTCAACGGCATAGACCATCCTACCGACGGGATGGAAAGGAGGCAGAGCTCAAGAGAACACGACCTCGCTCGCGTGGTACCCTCGTGTCTTCTGCTCATTCAAACCTCCACCGCCAAGACGAACACCCATCCGGATACGTGCACCGAACGCCAATAATGGTCGCCATCACCCTCCCGCTCCTAGCAGCCCTCGCAGCGAACCCGTCGCGACTCGGCATCGTCTGCGCGCGCTTCAAAGAATCTCTCGATCCCTGGGCACCCGTCGCCGCTTCCACATACCTCTACTCCAAAGGCGGCGTGCCCCAGACGAACGACACCGTGCAGCACTCCTCCTTCCGCTCTTACGTATCCCTCCGCAACATCGGACGAGAAGGCCACACTCACCTCTACCATATCGTAAACAACTACGACACGCTCGACGACATCATGATTTTCACGCAGGCGGACCCCTTCGACCTCATCGCACCCGTCGTAAACACGACGGAACAGATGGTGCAGAAGGCGATGAGCGTCCCCGCGGACGACGTGACGCCCTTCAACGACGCGCTGTTCCACGATGTTGCGGACTGGGGCCGGATCGACTGGAACAGCTCGGCGCAGAAGCTGTGGATCACGGCTAGTCAGATCAAAAGTTTGCAACTTGCGCCATACACGCCGGCGCAGTTCTGGACGATGGTGGTGGGCGGAGAGCATCCGCCGGCGATTCGGGCGATGCACGGCGGGACGTTTGCTGTACGGCGAGAGACGATTCGGAAGTTGCCCAAGGAGGCGTATCGAAAGGCGCTGGATGAATTCGAGACGACGAATTCAACGAATCCGGAGGTTGGGTTCTTCATGGAGCGCATGTGGGCTCCGATGTTCTCAGAGAAGTACCGGCTGCCGAGTGTGCAGAATCCGTGATGTGGTGAGGCATATGAAAGAACTGTAAGGAATAGAGCAAAAGGGAATGGTATTTAGTCTCAAATGCAAAAGATTACTTCTCCTCGACGCGCCGTTAGGCGTCTGTTAGTAGGTGTTTGGCTCTAGGATTAATCTGATATTAGTTCTGGCGGCTAGCAGACTGCTGGCCAAATCATCATCATCATCATCATCATTCTCGACTATCTGCGGCTCGTCAATGAGGCCCTCCATGGTCTTGACGGCTCTCAAGACGACGCCGCCGTACAAATCCTCGTATTGCTGGCCAATGTTGCGATAAATCGCTTCAATGTAGGCTCTAGCAGCGTTGAGTTCGTGGCAGTTTGCTAGCTTGTGAAGAGCTTCGTGTAAGGGGACAAGACGAGGAGTCTGTTCGTAGTTAAAGATTATGGCGGCATATTGATTGACAGAGATTGCCGAATCCTTGAGCAGCTCCTGCAAGCACTTGATGTCCTCCTTGACCATCGATAAGAAAGCGCTCCGCTTCATCGTCCCTTTACCGTGATATCCTTGTGGCACGGTGGGTGGAGCGAGGCAAATCGCGGCATCTGAGGCGGCGGCGACGTGCAGTCCCACGTCGCCCTCCTTAACTTGAAATATTGGAAGGTCCTCGCCGTTACGGGAACACCGTTATCCAATAAATGGTTCGATATTTACGGCCTAATCGAGTTTTTACCTGGGAGCCCTTTTCAGTCTTTTGAGCATTTCGCCAAATGCTTTCCAACAGTGATTAACGGACGCCCAAGCAACATTTGCGAGACGGGAGGGCTTTTGGCGTTCCTTGACGCTTTCAAGGTCACACGCCCCCAGAGCATGATGCACCTGAAAGGTTTGGAGGAACATTTAGTCGAAGCTCCCCTCAGTACCCAAAAATCCATTGATATCGCGATACTTGCCGACGAGTTCTACCGTCCAGCTCGAATGAACTCGGACAAGGACGGATATGACGAGGATGGTATGGCGGCAATGGCCAAGGCAGTAGGGGCCGAAACCCTGTCCGTCTCCGAGCTGCTATCTCGAGGGGATCGAGAGCAGGACCCCAAGGCTCTCAAGGCCTTCGACGACTGATTTGTTAAGATATATTCTATATTGAATATTTCCAAGATAGAAAGTGATAATGATAATGGTAGTTATGGAAAAGTTAATGATGGGAAAGATAGGAATATTACGTATTGGGCGAGAATCCATTGTGTCACCCACTTGACTGAGTATGGGGAATTCAAGGCATGAGTAAGTAGAGAGCTACGTTTGGGCCAAGGTGTAGGCCATCCGGCCCCGGCTTAGAATAGCGCAGATAACAGACTTCCTCGGATATCTAAATTGACAAGCATCCGCCGCACATGTTGGTAAAAACATGCCTTCTAGCGCTATTCTTTGAGATGAGCTCATGCGTTTTGAGATAGTAGAATCGGTGTAGTCGGCTCCATGACTTTGCGACTTGGTCTTCGCGAGGGAACCCATAGGCAATGGTCTCATTAGGTCTGACCCACCATCTGTCAAAGTCCAAATGGGCGTTATCCGCAATCATTGAATGTGAAGCGAGAGTACCCATGCATACATATTACGTTGTTTGCTGGAATCTTCGTCACCCGGAGCAAAATTTCCGGGAGCCATCCCGCACCCCCACGGCCTCGTAGGACCGGGGCGGGGCACTTGCACGGGACGGGCGCGGCATCACCATCTTCGTTACCTCGGACCCTCGTCATCGTAGGTAAAGGGCGAGACACAAAGCAAACGGGGGGCTATGGTTGTGACTGGCACCCATAAGCTGCATCTTGGCACTTCCAGTAGTTTCGTCTTCGAAGACGGAACACCCATTCCCCTCTCGTCGCTGTGGTCCGACGCTTGCTACCGGTACTACGCGAGGTTGCTTCACCCTGCATAAGGGTTCTGCGACTATGTCCTTAGTCTCAGGGTCTCAGCCTAGCTTTTACCAAGAGGCTGAGCTCTAGGCGATAGCCTCAACGGCGGTGACGCCCTCATATCCTCTAGTATTCCGATGAGAGAGAGAGGCTAACAGCGCACTTGCATCGGAGCAAATGTCGTTGGCATTTGTCGAATGGTAGTGCCCCTCCCATCGCTTCGAAATCCGACAGCGCGTAACCTCACACCGGGAACAACTAAAGGCACAGGGTCTAGGCTCGAAAAAAGCTACCTTGGCGATGCGTATTAGTTCATCCTACACCAATACTCATTCCCTCCCTAATCGTCATCCCGCCTCCAAGGAGGATTCGCAGCCAAAATCCAGATTCACAGGGATTTGACCAAGGTCACGGATCGAAGGCATAGGGCCCTCATCTTCCTTCCTTCCAGTTCCTGGCGGTCAATCATGCACAACCTGTCATCATTGTACATTGGCGCCGCATGTCATCCCGTCGACGGCGCGTCTAGACCCCGAAGATCCCACTACAACGCACCCCTCCCCTGCTCGGTGAATAGTCTGTACCCTCTCGGCCGGGAAGCACTAGCGTTCCTCCCATTTGGGATTTCAAGTCCGAAATGCCGGCGGGAGGGCTTCTGTACAACAGCATGGGTTGAAGGGACGACGTTCGTTGCAGTTGTCGTGTAATGAAGCGCCTTCCGTGTATGCCAAGGGGGTGTATAGTGGAGGAACAGAAGGGGCCCGAAGCATCGGTATTACTTTACCGAGACAGGAAGACACGGCGCGCCTAGCGCATCAGCCGCGATGCGAACCAGAACCCATAACCTTCTCGACACGCCCCAAAGAAGGACAACATGCCATTCCAGTATCCATGAGAAGGGGCCTCGGATCACATATTGGCATCGTTGCCTTCCGGAGACGGACATGAGGCCACTTATGGCTTTCGATGTGCCGGCTCTCCATCGGCACCCGTCATCGGGGGTCGTGGGGTGCCGGGCTGTCGCGAGCCGGGCTAGTGAAAGCCCGTGGGTAAGGGGATGGGGAGACACCGGGCTTTTCGGACGATGCAAAGAAGATGAGATGACGGGGTGAAATCGTGAGCTAGAAGCTCGCGGGCATAGCCAAAATCGGAATCGGAAACACGCATCGCTGTCAGGACCATGAACACTGGTTCATGAACGCGGGCCGGCGAGTATGCCGTCGAAAGACATGCCAACCACTTCACCCCAGTGGGAGGAAGAACCTTGGCTTGTCTTCTATGGGGCCAGATAGCATTACAATAAACAAGACAAGCGTACATAACCACAGGGTCGTACTGCCAACAAGTGGTGCCGCCAGACCACCGACTGGGTGCTATTTGGTTCCGCTGACAGATCAACACCCAGCAGCATGAGGAATCAAATGGGCAGAAAAGCCATAGAGCCGCACTGGGGAGAGAGAAAATCCCAAAAACCCTGCTTGACGAGAAAATGCGGCGAATCTCTGGGGCATCACCTTACTTCAAGAGAAAACCACAATGGCCGGGAATTTGCTCGCAGGCGTTCCCTGTCATCGTATCGAGTTCGACGATGGTCTAGAACAGCGAGGTGGTATTGAAATCCATCTTCTCCATCAGAATGGCCGTCACAGGCAGTTGATCAGCACGGGTGGCCCCAGTGTCAAGTGATGGGTGTCGTCGCCCCGATAGAAGAGTGTCCTCCCCGAACACCCCTCTCCCTGCTAAATGGATACTGCGCCGAACGGGCTGGAAAGGATATTGGTTGACTGAGACCGTGACCCCAGAGAATCAGGTCGATTGGGGCAGAATCGGCGATGTCAAAAACGAGACACTTTGACTTGCTTTTGACTGGAACTAGAACCGGAACCAAGGAACTTGGCGCTGGGGCCAGGGCTGGAGTTAAGTTGGACAACACCTGGAAAATGGGCACTTCGGCTAAACCAGGCGTGGTCTTCGCCGTGCCGGCTCCGAATAGCAGAGACGATCTGGGCGAAAGACGCGCACAGCAGTGACGATGAAGAAGAAAAGAGTGGCTCACTGCCCAGTAGCAGTCACGGCCGAGAGGAATGTAGCTCGATCGCTCGAAATGGATCGAAGATGCACCATACGGTATGGGTGCAGAAACGTCGGGCGTGCAGACGGGTGACGGCCGATCGGGAAAAAACCTGGAACGGTGAGCCGTTTGACGGTAGGTATTGGGTGAAGATAGTATGACGATGCCGTGGCCGCGAGCCAATAAAGTAGAATATTTAGACGATGCCTAGCATCCAGGGACGGATGTGCAACGTTCATCGCGATCGCAGACCAGCCGGATCGACGACAAGGGCACGGGCAGGTGCTGTATCGGAGTCACAGCTCTCTACGATACTCAAATGAGTAAAGTCGACAGAAGCGCTCGAACTAGGTCAAAGTGCACCTAACGCAAGGGTGACTGGCAGGGAAGAGATTGGGGGTAGAAACAAACCAGGGACCAAGAGAGTAGTCTGTGGATAGCGAGGAACAGAAATCAATGCGAAAATGTGAAGAATTCGATCGAAAAATGCCGACATCATCGAAAAGGTGTGGAATACTGGCAAAATTGGCATTGAATGTCATCGAGATCGAAGAACGACACAGCGTCATCGTGGGTAGGGTATCCGCCAGTAGCGCACACGCGAAATAGGACGTAAAGACACCATTGGCGTTTCGATCGGGTTTCGTTTCGATGACCGATGCGGAATCATGTGGTTGAAAACCGCGGAGGGCCGGAGGACTTGCTCCCCCCCTCTAGCAGCAAGGCCGGCGCACCGGGGGAACAGGACGGGAAAAAGAATGAAGAAAGTTTCAGACGCTATTGAAGAAGCTAATACTTACCTCTCAGTCACGTCTTACTTACACTCTGGATGCGGTTTTTCCGATGGGCGACGGGTGCGAGCCGATCAGACTAATAACTGCCCGATGCCATGTCGTGGGGAAGGTTGTGTTGCTGGCAATGGATTTTGCGCATGCCACACCCGCATTCCCGTCAAGCGGCCGCAAGAGGCTTGTCTCGATACTAGAGACCCTGACCAACGTCTGTACAACTCTGTACAAGCCTGAGTGACGGGATTTGACGTGTCTTTCTTTGGTTGGCGACTTGGCGTTGCGAATTTGTCGGGCAGCTGATGACTATCAAGCTTAGAAAGGTCAATATCAGTGAATGTTGGACATGGAGCGGGGTGTTTTCTTGGCCTTGTCCTTGCGGTACTCTGCTACCATTTCGCAACGCAAGGGAGGCAGATAGAATAGAGTCCTGAGTTGAGACTATTGCATTCGCAATCTTCTATCAAATCATCGGTTGTTGGTGCGCTTTGGACCGATGGTTGCCTGTTGATGCGCTGGTTTGTGCTGCCCGATGTGCCGATGCGATGCTTCCGTGCCGTGCGTGCTTGTTGCTACTATTGATATTCTCGACGGGCTGCTGTAATTCACCATCAGTAGTCATCTGCGGATCATCCGTTCCCGCAGATGGAATAGACGATCACTTGCAGTATGAGGAAGGCCTTTACCTCGAGGCGCAAGAGCTGTGACCACAAGGCAGAACAATTGGAAGACTAATCTCCACACTAAAGCTTACCTTGCTGATGGGAACAATAGTGGAGGAAGGGAGGCGAAAGGATCGGGGATGAGAGACGGGTAAGGCTTGAACACACAATGTCGATCAGCTTTGTGCCATTGGATGAATTACCCTTATGGGACCTGATGGAATTGTTCCCTATGGAGGAGACGCGTCCGAGGTGGCGATGGGCGTGGCGAGTAGATTCGTTGATGTTTTGAGGATCGAGCAACCCAGTTTGCTTGTGTCCGCTCTTTATTCCCCTTACCCTACATCGGCGATGTGTTCTCGCACATCGACGATGCGTTTGAGCTGCACAGCAGCCTCGTGACAAGCGAGAGGGTGTGCGAAACACAAATTCGGCAGTTTTGAGGGTTTGCGATGCCAGACTCGTCCAAAAGACCGAGCAAGCGTCAAAAAGACAACCCACAAGCCCACCGAAAAAGAGTGAGAGGTCAGGACAAGGTCTTTTCAGCCACGCTGTGGCAGAAAGGGGTCAGTCGAATTTTTGAATGCTCATTTGCTTGGGCAGTGGGAGAAGGGGGTCCTCGCTGGCAACCTGCAAAGCACAATGGGATTTTTTTTTGTCTGATCACGATGACATGGGGAAAGATTGTCGATACCTGCCGTAGCACCCGATGGGCGATATGAGTCTTCCAACCCACACGCGTCTCTCGCTACGAACGCACCACGATGACTACGCAGTAGCGTGAGGGTGCTACGGCAAGGGACCTTGGCACCCCGTGGCCGCTTAGACAAGAGAAAGATATGCCAGGCAGCCCAGAAGCCGAACCACCGCTCATTCGCATTTTCCACGGGAGTTGATTACCTGATAATTCGAGAGATTCCTAAGCAAGGGTCTTACTTGATAATTGAGGACTCCGAAATTTAGCGTAACTGGTTCCCGAACACCGTCTCGATCTTCTTTGATGATTGGGTGCCGGATTGATAAAGTTGACTTCAAATTGAGCTAGGCATGAGACGACACCCAAAAAGGGCTCAAGCCTTTCCCCAAAGAGGTGGGGCGTGTGTGAGCTTGAGGAGCGATATCTTTGAGACCGGATGTACTGAAGAAGTTGACTTATTCGTAGAGCCACGCGGGGTTATGCACTTGATAGCCGGCGGACCCGAAGATACGCCCAGAGTTTGAATGCGAACGAGAGAGGGAAGCCGAAGCTCTCTTTCGGTGCCGCGCAGACCAGCAAACCCTCTCCGCGTGTGCGGAGATATGGATGGGTGTGAAGACGGCATTTCGCACTCGCTGGGGATCCGGACGCGAGATGGGGGCCCCGCGCGTTGGGAGAGTAATCAGGAGATAACCTCAGCAATCTTCCGACGCATCCATATTGATTAAACCACGACCGACCAGCCGAACGGAAAGTAGAATGGGGTTTGAGTTGCCACTCATCCCCGATGCAGTGGCCGGGTTCCCGGGGGCGTGGTGTTTTCTTACTCCCATCCTGTCATCAACAGAAACCTCGCTGACAGCCAGGAGCCGTATTGTGGCTTTTTGCCTGCCGGTGTGTGACTGAACTGAACTGTTTCGAAGAGTCTCGGTTGTTGACGTTTAGCGGGAGCCGTTGGCGAATCAGCCATTTTGTACTGCCTTTTGCCTGCGCGGTGCGCCGATTCTGCAGCCTGTTCCCATTCCAGTGCCTACGCTCTTATCATATCATTCTTCACATCGAAACGCGGTCTGACAGGCACCAGGACAAGACTCGGGGCAGGCAGCCAAGCGAACCCAGCCTCGGACGTGGGTAACGTACGCGCAATTCCAAGAGGCGCTTCTCTCTCTCGTCCTGGGCGAACGGGCGGGCACGCGGGCTGCTGCAGCCACAGCCACGGGCGCTCCATTGGTGAGGATATGCGGGCTTTTGCGTAGTGCCGTCTCTGGTGGTGCGGGATTGTGTGAGGTTGAGGCAGTTACATGGCATGGCATGGGATTTGGCACACACGCGAGGCTTGCGTGGTCTTGCATGGCATTTTGGCTGTTTTGCAACGATTTAGCATCCAGTGAGACGATGGGTTTCGAGCTACGATACGCCGACCTCCTCTTCCTCCCCATCTATCCTCCCCCTTCTCGTCTCCATACAGAAGAGGGGGCTTCGCTTAGGTTGAGCAGCGGGACGGGCAATGCGCGGAGGTAGCGTAGCACCGTATTCCCTTCTGACGGACGATGCCCATGCAAGACGGCCGATGAGGATAAAAACTCTCGATGTTAAGGCATTGTGGACACATTCCCTAGCAACGGTGTCGCGCGCATAGTGCATAGTTGTGCAAAGGGAAACGCCAATACCCTGCTCTGAAGATGCCATGCTAGACGCCGAGCATGAGGAAGATGGCTTCCGGCAAGTACTGCCTGTCTTGGAACCTGGGTGTCAGTTCCTATCGAAAGTGAAGAAGCGAAGACGCGAGATAGATACCCTTTACTCGCATACGAATACCAACTTACGCTGGAAGCCTCCCTCCACGTTCGACACCCTACACCTCCAACTAGCGTCTGCCCTACAGAAGTTAAAACCAAGTCTTGTGGTCTTGACAGAAGCAGTGACAGTAGCCAAAAAGGAAAGGGCCCTGGTAGAGCTGGGAGTTGGGACGGCGTGCGTGCTGTGCGGGCAAAAAAGATGAAAATGGGCTCAGAGCAATTACGGTGATACCGAACCGTCTTGGTCTCCTGGCTCTCCCCACTGCAAAAAGGTCCTTCAAAACAGAATAGACCGTGAGACCCAAGCTGAAGAAAACGGGGACCCCTAAGCTGAGGATCGAAGAAAAGGCTGGGAGATCGACAGGGTGTGCTGTCTTGGCGTACAGCCCAAGGGATCGAGAGTTTGCGCGTGTCATCAGAGTCTAGCCCCTTTGAGGTACAATTTCGTCTCTCAGTAACTAACGCCCATGTGGTTATGTCGGTGCTGCCGTCTCGTCGGTTGTGGACCGTGGGGATTTGGAGCCAGGAGGGGGGCATTCCGTCTCTTATTGCTGTTAGTTGCATAGACGGGAGATGAGCTTTTGGACGGGGTAAACTGCATTTCTCCATACGCTACCGAAAACACACCCCCTCGGCTTAACGCAAAACGGATGCATGTGTGAAGATGAGGGGAAAGGGAGGCAAAAGAGGGAGCCAAGACAACAGATGGCATTGGCCAATCATCGGCTGCCAGTAGCATGTGGCTGGCAGAGGTCTTGGAGGAGGCAGCTGCCGTCTCAAAGTTGCGTGGTGTACACCTGTATGCGGCTATCTAGTGAGTATTATGTCCGTACACGCACAGATGGAAGTCCTGGAGAGCCAAGATTAATTATTTTTGTCACAGAAAGGTAAGAGTGGTCTGAGAAAGCGAGAGACAATGACACGGATGGCTACCCGCGGAAGACGAAGTAAGGATTGATTGCTTAGAGTATTTGTGACTCTGCAGAGGGGTAAATGGACTTTGGCGTCTCGTGGGAACTGCGATGCTTTGGCAGAAGAAGGAGGATGGATTGGAAATTGGAAATGCCATGGCGGGAAGTTTGAATGAAGGCAAAAGCACGCACACATGCCATACCTACACTTTTGCGCGCAAAGGGGGAAAAGGCTGAAATTGCAAAAGCCCGTGATCGTGTGACAATATCAAAAAAAGGACAGACAGGGCTCATCCTCTATTCAAGTCAAGTGACACTACGGATGGAGAGAGTCTATCACCCTCCTTCTCACTGTCTCCGTGAGTCCGTTCTGCCCGGTCAACAGAGTCTCAGAGAGAGGTCTAGACTCTAGGCACCGTGACACCCTTTTGCGGACTTTTCTTGGCCAACAAAATAGAGTTGCCCAGTGGGATGCTCCCTTATTTTGGGTTTCGTGGGTGCGCGGGCGGGCTTATTGGTCAACATCTCCCCGAACGCTGCGGAAACCATCTCGGCGGAATCTCATCAATGCCCGCGCCGTAGGCATCCCGTCGCAAAGAAAGAAGACCGCCGCCGCGTTGCTTTTTGCCCACGATGGAATTGAATGCATGCAACGACAACGACACACACACACACACACACACATATTTTGTCCCGCACCCGCAGCGGCGGTTAAGTTTTTTCCACAATCATCGGGAAAAGTGTTTCTCTTTGACTCGTATTCTCCAATCTTCAACCTTCCAGCAAAGTATTGCAGTTTCAATAGCACGAGCTTTACTTATGATACTCAAAGGTTAGGAATAGTAACAGAAACAAACAAAATGGGCAGAAAATAGCTCTCAAAGCAAAGCAAATTTGATTGGAACGACTACTCAGCCCATCACGTTTCACAGGGCACGGAAGCATACGAGTACTCTTCAATATCTCTGAAAATTCTCCATACTGCCTATATTTGGCGTCGCGTTCTCCCAGAGGACGCATTGTTCGCCCATACCTCCGTCGGGAAGGCCCAATTCTCACATTTACAGCCTCTATAAGCCAAACAAATTCTTCCCGACCCCGGATCCCGCCGACCAAAAACGGACATGCCAGAACGCCAATTAGGAGTGGCCGTTGGCTCCGTTGTGGTGCCGTTGCCGTTGGTGCCGTAAGCCGTTCAGCGTTGGACTGGTCGCCGAGTGGCCTTGCGCCCCCGGGACGCCGGGATATGGATTTGAGCGGGCAACTAGGACCCCGAACTTCAGGCTGACACTTTTTTGACATACGGATACACAGCCTTCGGGAAGAGGGGGGCGCACGAGGTAAGGTACTTTGTAGGCTGACAAGGATGGAGGAGTTGAGCATGAATCCGAAGCCGCAAGGTAGAGAGGATAGAGAGTGCACATGCGAGAAGAGAGAGAGAGAGAGAGAGAGAGAGAGAGTAACCGCAGCTCTAACTAACTTTTGTGTGCCTCTCTTTTGCTTTGGACCGCAGCAAAAAAAAAGAGGCAGCGCCATGTCCGGAAAGCCATTTTTTTCGGGAGGGATAGACCCAGCTGATAATGATCACCAGCTAAGAGTGAGAGGGCCGCAAGGGCCGCCTTAAGGACTCTTGGGGTAAAGCGAATAAAGGGCGCTCTGCTGGGCTTTTGTTTGCGACAACATGCAGTTTCTTACGCGGAATCGCATGGTTCGGGCCCTCCGTCCGTCCCAAGGCCCCTCTAAGTTTGAGGAGGTTCCCGCCAAGTGGATGCCTCTTCTGTCCTCTGTCTTCGCTTTCGACGGGCTCGCTCTCAGCAGAGCAAGCATGCCATGCCTATCTTATCACCAGGGCCAAGCCAAGCACGAAAAAAAGAGGCGCAAAGGCAACGCATCAAACCGTGCGCCATGGCGTGTCGTTGTGAGATGGAGGAGCCTTGAAGAAGTCCCTTTTCTCCACTTAGTTAGAAACGGCAGAGATGGCGTAAATTACATACGCAAGGGAGAGAAGAGAGAGAGGAGAAATACAACGGCTTCCCGTGAGGATCATGCAGCATTAGTACGACGGCTGCCACGAGCGAATTATCAATCTCAAACCGAGGAGGGATTTCCCGCTGCCCGTCAGCAACGAACTGCGGATTATTTTCTGATCAAAGGATTGTTGAAGGCTCCAGAAGGAACGAGACGGTAGTGTTCCAACGCCGCTCCACGGTTCGGGGCTCCGTTTTGTCGATCCGGGGTGGCCCCCGTCGTTGGGACTTGGCTCTTTTCATCGTAGGTCCCCTGATATTCAGCTGGGACAGCACAGCTGAAGTTATGTTGAAAACGGCCATTGAACATTGAGGTGGCCTGATGATGGGTGGTATTCATCGGTGGCTCGGAAATTTCCATCAAGACGCCCCTCAAGGACATTGAGAATCTCCATGGGCTGGACGGGCGGCATCTCGAAACATGGAACCTTGCGCTACTTTTGCCAAATCTCCAGCAAAAACTCCTATTCCTTCTCCCCCACCATTCACAACCTCCACCTCCCGTGCTTCAAGCCAAGTCCGTCAAAGTGTAGGTAGGAAGTATGGCAGTGTGTGCCCGTATGCGCGTGTTTGTGTGTATCGCCCACCCCATCGCGCAGAATCGACGAGCTCCGCGCGGCCGCCCTATGAGACGCCTACATTTCCACGTAATACAGCCGGCTTCATATTCATGACCGCCCATCAAACAGTCAGGATCAGCCTCTTGGAAAAAGCCAAAGGACGAACGGCCACACACACACACACACACACACACACACACCACGTTCCCCAATTCGACGCTACGGGTTCATAGCTTCCCCCGCCGTTTCTTGTCCCTTCTCCGCCACACCCTCCCTCCACAACCCGTCCTGTAATCGAGATGCGCAATCAAAGCCACCTCTTTACCAGCGTCTCGGACTGATGACCTGCCCTGTCTGGTATCGCCTTAGAGGCATAGGAAGGAGAGGGGCAGTTAGGGATCCCCGGGTAATAGCATCGTCAATGGTAGGATATTCATCTTTCTTTCGATCAAGCACAAACATGCCAACGCGAGACCCAGATATGCGCAACGCAACATGGGAAAATAGTTGCACTCAGGGAGGGCGCATTCGGGAAACGATGGAGCAGAGGAGGTCTAGAAGTTTGATCAATCACTTTTTTCTGTTTTTAATTCTCCTTTGGTTTGGACCCTGAATTTCATGCTCCATCTTTATCACCCATGCGAGATGTGTGTTAAAAGTGCCGGCGTCCCCATCATCTCCGTGCCGCGAAGGCAGACGCAACCCCTTGAATGTTTGTCTTCACCGGTAAACAAACACTTGCTCTATTCTTCCCTTTCACAAAAAGGTCTTTGATGCAGACTTTTACCTTCGACTGGTTCGTTGTTCATTTCCATTAAAACTCTATCCACCGGCTGGAAGAGTCATACCGCCCGGTCCCGACTGTGTTGTCCTATTGTTACCTGATCAACAAAAAGGAACAAATTGACAGGTCATCGTAAAACCCACATTCAACCAACACCGCCCAAAAAATCCCCGAGGGTTCAGTACCGGCGCTTACGCTGTGCGAAGCGAGCAGGCCTCAAACCACCAATACATCCCATCCAGGCAGGCCTCAAAGGGCGAGAAAAGAGTCACATTACCCTAGGCTTGTCGAATACAAACCGCGCATTTCGGCCTCAGCACTGCCCAAAGGAAGAGACGGGAAGCTATTACGACTCAGATATTGCAGCCAACGCGTCTCGATATCTGCCCAATCGAACGACGACCCTGGCCAGCACTCCAGTTTGCGTTTGCCGTTCAGCTGCACACGCCCCTCCTCCATCGGACGGCGCCCCGTTGGAACGAATATTTCTGTAAGACTCTCCTTCTGCTTCATTATTGCATATGCATCTTCCGTATCCGTAACGAATGGAACTAACTCTACACCCCTAGTCTTCTTCGACCAAGCAAACGCTGACGAAGGCCTTTTACGGGACTCACACCCTCCGTAATCACCACGCCGTCTCCAAATCGGCATCGACCGTCTCGTCAGTCTCCGAACCGTCACTTTGACGGTCCACCCACATCACCTCGCGCCCACCTGTCAGAACACCGTCACGCCCTCTCTCAACTCTCTCTCCGTTCTCCTTCGCTTCCCTCTCTCACAGTCTCTCACCCTCGGCTTGGCTGGGGCTTGGCTTCACCCTCAGCAGTCTTGTCTTGTGCCTGACGTTGCACGCCCCCCCTTCTCTCTCCTCGAACGACCAGTTCCCCCTGCCCTTCTGACTTCTTGGGAGAGCGAGCGAGAAGGACACCACACATCCTTGTCCTGCTGGGCCGCATCACCCACCACCCACTGCTCCAAGCACAAACTGCACAAGCCCGGCTCTGTCGGACAACGGAGTGTGACTGAGCGACCGTTGGCCGTCTCTGGGCTTGTTGCCGACAGTTCCATAGGCCGTCGCGCCTTGCACATTTCCAAGCTTGCATTATTTACGCTGGGCCTGCCATCACCATCCGTTCTCCGTCGATCCCACACACACTCACAAGCTCTCGTACACCCCTCTCCCGGGGCCTTCACACACCCCCTGCCAGACTCACAGATTACACCCTGGTGTTCGCTTTTACCCTCCTTATTTCTTTTCCTAACCCCTCACCCCTGCCGCCCACACCCCCCTTGGACACCGCACTGCTCGTCCTCCCACAGTTACTCTTCATTATATATCATCAAGCCTTCCCACGCCCATATCTCAAGACCTCACTCTCCCTACCAACTCTTGCACTTGCAATACAACTCCAACCTCAACCTACAACGACTTGGATATACCAAAGACAATCAACATCACCGCTATCAGTCCAGGACCAGCAACAACTACTACTACGATACCACAGAACAGTAATACCAACATCACCACCATGCCTTCGAGCTCGCGCCCCTCCAAGATCCACTACAGCTCCTCGTCATCCTCCGACTCCGACCTGTCCTCAGCATCCTCATCCTACAGACACAGCATGGATTCCATCTCCAGGCCCGTTGCCTCCGTCGAGGTCCTTCGCTGCCTGCGCTGCGCGAGGTCCGTCGAGGCTACCTCTACCGACGACTCCAGCTCAACAGGAATGGTCCGCATCGCTCACAACCTCTACTACTGTGAACGCTGCGCCAAGATGGTCGGTTACAAATGAGTGGCCCACGGGGGCACCATTCGGGATGTACTTGGGGTGACGGATCAGCATACGACGGACCGGCACATCTTCTTATTCCAACCAACTGCAGCTACTAAGCTTGCAACTCTCCATGGACACAATTCCAACAGCCGACGATGGCCAACCTCATCGAGGTGACAGAGGCACACCATGCGAAGGACGCCTTCACGCGAGGCACCATAGCACGAGCACAGCTCTGCTCGGTTCACGACCAGCATCTTACTCCAGCCGCCCAGGGATCAACGGACACAGTCATGTCTGACCATGTCTCCCTGAGAGTGAGACCTCATTCCTCCTCCACCAAAGGATCCAAGGATCAGCAACACAGGTCGACGATTCTTCAAACTGCGTCTGAGTTTCTCAATACACTCCGCGGTCTGAACACTTTTTTTTGCTTCTCTTCTACTCTTTTTCGGCGGGGCCGTCTTGGTCCTCCTCCCCGTCCACGTCCTGATCTACGGCGCCCGGGCTGTCGATCACTGCACGGCGGTTATCTGCAGCAAAGCCGGGCTGTCTCTTGGATCACTCCTTCGCAATCATCTCATTCATCAACATCGCCTCGATGAATCAGAAGAATTGTACTGCAAAGAAGGCCGCCAAACACACGCATTGTGCAATTCGGTAAAAGTGGATCCTTCTTTGGATTCTTCTCGACTTCGCTTCCACATAGTCGCATGGTCACCCCGTCGAGGTTGAAACAACCCACACGGGCTCTCCAATGGACATGAACGGCGGCACACTGCAACGGCAGCATTACCCAATGCTACGCAACGTCAGAAAGATGTCAACACGGCACAAGCACATGCACTCCTCAGCCGTGTGTCGTTCACCATCATTTTTCCACAGTTGGAGCAGTCGTCAAAGCCGAGTCGGCGCCGACGGGGTCTTCCGGGAACTTGCCCCACATCTCAACAGTCGTCAATCATCCACCGGATCTGACATGATCTGATCCGAATGACAGCTACAATGTTTATGGATACCTACTCGCCCGACCAGTGGCTGAGTCCGGTCATGAACTTCTTCGAACGCCTTTCTTCCACGCAACGCGTCTTGGCTTGGCTTTCTTCTACAGTTCTTCCGACCACATGGGTTGCACCTGCACCTTTTCTTCCCGCAAAAGGCCTCAGGATTAGTCATCTCACAGCCCGGTCTCTCCCATTGGCTGCACAAAGCCCCATGTCTCCACTCTCCCACCCTTCGGGGCGCGGGATTGGCTGACACTGAGGCCTTGGCAGTTCCGCAACCGGCTATTGGAGCATGGACCCCACAATCCACCCACGGAAAAAAAAGAAGACCCGGCAACGCTGCGCGAACAGGCAACAGTTTCATGTACCTTTCTTGTGCGCTGTTTGCGGCCACTCGCCCAACGCCAGCGCACAGTCCGCTGCGCCTGCCTCGGCTCCCGCTTTTCATCTCCTCGGGAAGGCATGTCTTCCTTCTCTATTTTTCGGTGCCTGAGAGCGAAAAATGTCCCGCACGGACTCCTCTTTCGTCTCGTCTCGTATACGAGGAAGGGACATGTGGGTCCGAAAGGCAAGAGTGAGAAAAGGCCACGGCTTTCTCTCTCCCTCGATCCCTCGGCTTCGCTCCGCTGGTTCAATTGCCGGCGCTTGGTGTATCAACCGTTTCTCCTCCAGGGTCCCTTCTCTCTTCAAAGGGGGAAAGGGGAAGGGAAAAGACATCATCGCGCATGATGATGGTTCTACCCCGAAACCCTGGAAAAGAGTTTTTGGTTGCTGCCATCCGCGACTGCAGATGCAACCAACAGCTTAGCGCGCTTTGCGAGGTTTGGGGAACATACAAACCAATCCATTCCACAGAGGAGGGGGAACACGAGTCGACGGTGCGGACGTCATTGGAGAATCATAGGGGTCCTCGTGAGGGGCATTTTCCCTTTGACGACACGAAATCTGCGCTACCGAGATGGCGCACTTTCCATCCCGCCCAATCACGACTACTCTTCTCCGCAGTCGACTCCGTCCCTGCTTGATGGGCGCCTCTGACGTCGTCGCGCATGGGAGCAAGTCAATATTTTGTTTGCTACTATTTTTTTTCTTCGCTTCTTTTTTTTCTTCCTGCAGTCTGTCCTTGCGGGGCTTGGGCGTGTGGGCTTTTGTGATTAGGGAATGGCGCGGAATTGGGATAGCATCACTAGCGGAATTGTTACGAAAAAGTATTGAGGAGGAAACTGTACAGGATACTACAATACCCTTGGAGCATCATTTGGCGAAAAGAAAAACGGATTTGCATTTCTATCAGGCGGATACCAGACTCTTTTACAAGAAATCTTATGAAACAAATCAAGAACATCAAATGAAGCAATTCACAAACACTTGGTCCTCATTTTCATCGTTGTGAATAATCATTGTCTAATCAACATGGTAAGTAAATCCGTATCTCAGGGCGAGATAAGGCCTTTAACTGTTGAGATTTGTTATTCCCGAGCCTCCAAAATCTCTGACATGCTTTGATTTAATGCACTGGACCCTTGGCCCGATTATGCCACAACAAAAACAACAGAATCGGAAAAGTTCCGGCGATTTGTTGTTGTTGATGGGGACCGGGATCAGTGTACTGCGTACTCCATAGTCTGCTAATCTCTCTCGCGATTAACCTCGCAATCTTGGCGGAACTCGCCCGCCCCGTGTTGAACGGAACTTATGAAGCCTCAAGGCTTCCAAGCGTCTAGCGGAAGAGACCGAACTGCCCGCCTGCCCGCCGGCCGGCCGATACGAAATCGGGGCGCGGTCCCTTTTAGAATGAACATTCCCGTGGGACGGACTCTTTGGAATCAGTCCATGCGAGAGTCTGCGAGGGAGAAAGGGCTTTACGAAAAAGCTTGGCGAACTACGGAAAAAAGCGTAAAGTTACGCTTTTCCACAACATTTCGTCGGTTCCACGGGTGAACGGCCCAAAGAAAGCAAAAAGGGTAGAGAATGAGCGAGAAAAAGTTAGCATCAGGGTGAAGCCTGCCGGCCGTATTCAGCATTTCTCCCTCTCTCTGTCTCCTCTGAAACACGCGCTTGATGGGCAGCGGGCTTGAAGGGTTGACTGACAGCCCTGTGTCAAGTGTCAGCGATCGGAGTCGAGTCCGGATCCAAGGAGAGATTGTTGACCCGCGACGGAGAGACAGAGGCAGATGGGGAGACGGGGCATGGCAGAGACACTACAAAAAGTTGAGACGAATTGTTTCGTGAGATCCGTGTCTTTCTCTTGGCTAGGTCTCGGATTCCTGTCTGAGGATTGGAGTTCTTGTCTCTCGCTTCCGCGGGCCATCAACCACCCGCGGCCACCCGTCTCAACAGTTCATTTCGCTAATCATTGTCGCTCTGTGTTGCGTGTGTGTCTACTTTGCAAATGTGTCAAACGGAGCATCACCCTGCGAAGGTGAGTCTCATTGCATGTCTTGGTAAGACAGCGTAACCGTATCCCCGATGATGCAATTGTGCTGTCGATGCCATTCAATATTCCAGCTCACTGTCACGTTACGTTACAACGAAAACTTGCACCTCAAGGCCCCAAGGCCCGCCTTCCAGTCTCTGTAGTGTCTGTGTTTCTAAATATTGCCCGCATCTTGCATCTGGGGGAGTGGGGGATAGAGGCGAAGTGCAGCCGCGTCCGGTCCCTACCGTCCGGTTCGTGTTGGCGTGTGTGTGCGGCTTTTGCGACCACTACTCTGGGTATCTGGTTCATGAATCAACACCTTGAAGGGGGGAAGCGATCTGCACATCTGCACGGAAAACAGGAAGTTGACGACTCTAGAATTTTCGGTCCCTGATTATCATCGAATCGGGAACCTTGCGAGTCTTCTTTGGGAAGGGACGGCCTTTCGGGGGTCTGAAGATGGTGTGCACTGATGCAGGAGGGTATCCCGTTACGGCAAACGGTTCATTCTGCTTAGGGTGTTGATGTTGCTTACCACCACTTCAGACTTACCTACATAAGCATGGGGGACAGTAGAGTTGAATGTGGCTGTGAAAAACTGCAAAGACCACCACCCACCTTCTGCATGAGACCGGATGACAGGCAAGAAACACCAAAAACCCATCAATCATCAACTTTTTTCTGCAGCATGTACGAATAGAGAGGTACGAGACAAGTTCGAACTGTTGGAGCCGTGGCAGCCGCGCTCGCATACTGCGTACGCATGAGCGCAGACGCAGATCATAACCATCTCAGCCCCTCTCTCTCTCTCTCTTGAGTGGCCTCGCGCATGTCCGTGACATCAAGGTCGGCCTCGCTTAGGATGTAAAAATGTATCAGAAACCGCGCTGGCGCTGGCGCGAAAGGGAGGGGATGGGTGGCCAGGGAACACGGCACAAAGGCGACGATAATCACAGTTGGGACATGACACGAGAGATCTACCACGCAGCGCAGGGCTGGCCTTTCCTCTTCTTTTCGGGTGTGCTTTGCGCCGGGATGGAGCTTGGAAAAGGTGTGAAAAAAAATAATTGGTGGATGAACTGCGGATGTCGGGCATGGGTTGGGAGCTGCGACGCACTCCGACGAGACAGGTTCACGAGGAATTCAGAGCTGGGTGTTTGATAGTCCTGTTCACGGGAGCTCAGACTTTGGGGATTTACCACGGTGTTGTATCGTGGCATTGGCATTGGGTAGATCATTCACGCCCGTCTCGCGAAATTCCGGCGTCAGGATGGTGGCTCCCCCCTCTCCCCTTGAGCTTCAGCCGCGCGAGCGCGGTATCTCTCGCTCGTCTCAACCGCCTGGGTCCTTAACAGACGCCGGCTATGATAAAGGAGAGCCTCTTATCATAACGACGTGTATGCGGCTATAGTACCGAAGAAGGGGTCTTGGTTGCAGCTTTCGTGGGGAAAAAATGGACGCTCCTACCACCGACCTCCATGTATGATGGTCATGGCAGGACGGTCAGCTCCGTAAGGTGTGATTATCACCGTCTCATAAGGTTGCCTTTAGCTCTGGGACTGTAGGGACGCTTCTCAGCTTGACATGGAGTAGGGTTGCGCGCGAAGTGGGAGCATGGAGATGGGTTTCTACTTTGTTCGCCAAATGAAAGTCCGCAAACGGACGAAATGAGGGCAACTTTTGAAAAGAGAGAGGCCTCATCACTGGAACTAATTACTTGAAAGTTGGCAGAAGGAGAACGTTCCGTCGATCAAGAATATGGGGGTGATGTTTCGCACGACGAATATCACCATATCCCAAATCCCCTCCCGTCCGCCTCGATCAACGTGGTTCCTTTGCAGATAGGGCTCTCTTCAATCTTGTAGGCGGGGAAAGGCTGCGCAAGGGACTGTTACAGCTTATTATCCGTAGTTCCGTACGGATACAACGGTTCATAATGCAAGGCAAAAAGGTGTCATTGGAAATCGGGGCTGACAGAGCGGTGATGTGGGGTTGAGTGACATTTGGAAATGAGAAAGGGCTCGAAAAGCACGGTTCGGCGAGTCGTACCTGCGCGGGCATGATACGACAAAAGCACACCCAAGATAGAATGCGACCATCACCCACATTGAGAGTGGTAATAGAGTAGAGTTTCTTGACTCGGCTCTAAATTCTGGAGACGGGGATCCTGTGCTGGTTTGAGATAAATGGGCACAAATGATCGACACTAAGAGAGCGAAGCCTGGCAGGCCCCAGCTTACGAGATTTATTCGGGGTCCTGGCCTGTGCTGCAGCGAAGCAAGCCAAAATGGATGGATTGTTGGTTGCTGTGTGAGGAGCTTTGTATGGATATCACACGATGGCTTGCATTTGGTGTTGCTAATTTTGGTGCATCCCCAAGGGGACCATACGGGGTTGCTTGGAAGCTTCGCAAGGCGTGCAGATTGAATTCGTTCCGACTTGCCGGAGCCTCACTTCTCACGTTCCCTTCTGCGCCCCATCTTCTTTCCTCACCTTGGAGGTTGTAATATGTGCCAAGCTGGCGACGGTCTGCACAGAATAACCCCCCTGATCAATGTTTGGGGCCTTGGGGGTGAGATTTCCAAAGATAACGTTCAAACTCTGGCAGAGGAGGGAAATGATCATCACAAAAGCACGGATTACGGGCGTGTTCGGATCATGTGGAGAAAATTGGTTTGATAGACCACAGCTGAGTCGGGGGTGCTGAGCAGCTGAGATACCGATAGCTTCTCCTACGGAATACGGTACCAGCCCTGTTCTCAACGAGACTTTTTGAGCACTCTTTTGCGGACATTTGAGCTTGAATTGGAGGATTGCATGCACGAGGGTAAATGCTCGGTAAAGAGCTTGTTTGCGGTTATCGAGTATCACAGGGGCATCTCAAGCCGCAGAGGGCGGTGATGCCCTTCTCTAGGGCCAGTCTATGGTGCTAGCCCGATTGTGAGCTTGTTGGGTAAGAGTTTCTTTCTTGCGTGAGACAATTGGGTTCTTCTGCATGTCAAAAGTGAGGCCGGTAAGACCACCCATGCCCACACCCCGGGCTCCGACTCTTTCCACGTCTCTTTTGAGTTGGACGTAAAGTCCAAGACACGCAGGGCTATTCGTACGGAGTATTCGTACAGTTGGGCGGGGAGACATTGAGGCTGTGTGAAGAAACAAACTACTGCGGGCTTTTCTTTTCTTTTTTCTCTGCGTCTTTTCCCGCAAGAGCCTGCATATAGGTAATCGAGGCTGTTCCGGTAAGTCCTGCAGTGTCCTGCCAAACAAACACCACCAAGGGCAAACCCCCCCCCTGGGTGCATAAGTGTAGATCCGGGTCTCGCGTGTGCCGTGCTGCGCCGTTCCCTTTTTGTGCGTGGCTTCGGACGTGGCCTTGAGACGGAAGATTTACGGCAGGGAGAAGGGGGCCGGAAGAACGGTGCGGGTGAAGGTAGAACGGAACCCCCGGACGGAAGCCACCGTAGCTTTGCATCTGTCACGGTGGCTTGCAGAGGATATGTCCGTTGGGGCTCTCTGCATCTACCTTGGCTACAAAATGCAATGCAAAAAGTGATCCCATACGGCTCATACGGCCCAGCTGTCGTCGTCGTCGTCGTCGTCGTCGTCGTCGTCGTCATTGCATCCTACGGAAAGTAACAGGAAGGGAAGCAAGCTGTCAGCCAGTCAATCTGTCACCATTCGGCTCGGACAACCGTCCCAAGTTTGCCAGCCATTGACCAACCAGCCTCCGTCTCTGTCCCGCAAGTCCCGCGGCTAAAACGGGGACTGGATACGTTCACACGCCCCTCTCTGACGTTCCTTGCACACCCCTCTCATGTGTGACGTTTGAGCCTGACGAGCAGAATATCATGAACGGCATCAATGACGGAGCTCAGGCCAGTTTAATCCGTTTATTGTGCGAAATAACGGGCTCAATTGACCCATTACACCGTTCAAGATGGGAAAAGATGCAATAATGAGAATCGAAACATTTTGAATCTACTCCGTACACGTTTTCGATATCATGCTATCAACCGTAATTCAGCCGTAACGGCAGCCCCTCTCAATTCGGACAACGGCTTCCAACTTCATGTCATAATTCCTTGGCTTTGCATCTGCGCATCTACACATCTGTATCTGTGCATCCATCTGGGCAGATAGCAAGGGAATCTTCATCTTACCATCTGTTCCGTTTCCGGATTTCTGGTACGATGTGCTCGAAACGATTTAATCGTCCGATGTAATACATCATCGTTACCAACACCATCACCGACGGGTCGTCTTTTACACCCGGAGAGCCGCTTCATGAGTGGTCTAGGGCACCTAGACGACTTCGCGAGAACCCGCGGCTCCGGCTGCCACGGAGCGGACATGACGGAATAGACCAAGCATCTCCAGAAAACTCCAATGTGCGCCGCATACGTGCAGCGTTTGACAGCTCGTGCCTGCCGCTCCGGGTGCCTCGGTGGTCTGATGTTGGGGCCATGCATCTTCCATCGTAAGATGTTTTCTCCAGGATTTCAAGAAGACGTTGAACTGCAATCTCGTCGATTGTGGGGTTGGAATGCGGGCTTTCGACTCTTTGACGTGTGGGTTGATGGGTTGATGGATGGATCATGATGGATACGTCCTGTTTCAACAAAATCATTAAGCGAGAAGAAAGTAAGATTCAAAGAGAACAGTGCTGGTGTGGCACGGTTTTTCTGCTCAGTCGTGGAGATAAGTCGTGCGTCTGCATTTTTTTTTTCCTTGGCCGCGATGATGCTATTCGGAACCACACAAAGACTCCACTTGCCGCAATTAAAACATCACGGTTTCCACCTGTCCACGCAATTCTTCAAGGTCTTTACTCCACGGACCATCGGCACTGTCAGTGTCAGAATGTCGCGCACCCACCGTCTTGCAAATCTCGCACGAGTCAAGATCACGGCACCGCTTCGCCGTTCCTTCCCCCGTGTCCGTTGCCGTTCCCCGGCAGATAGCATCGGATACGGTAGCCAGTGGTCCCCCGTCAGATCATTGATCCCACCGGCGGGGGGATCGGCTACCGTTCACGGGGAAGTCGTGCCGTGCCCGGATGATAACGAAATGGGTCGTGGGAGTGGGGGAGAGCATGTCATCATGGTGTAAATACTAGATCTCGAATCATGGGAATGCATGGTATACTACCTAGAATCGTGGTTCTGCCCTGATGTTTGACTTTTCTCGTGCATTTCTTGGAATCCTTATTCTCCCTCCTTATTTGCTGCTTCGCTTCAGGGGGGTCTTGTCATGTTTGGCTACGCCTGCGCTTGCGAATGCCAATTGCTTACCATGTGGAATCACGCCTTGGCCAAGCCCATATTCACAGTGCACCAAGACGGGAAGAAAAGAAAAAACACACCCCATCATCGGTACGACGAGGTGTTGCAGTTCTGTCTCGTTGGTGCACCATAGATCTAGAGTCTAGGCGCGGCGGGCGGGGCATCTCGTAGGTACGCCGCAAGAATGATGTCAAGTCCATCCGTAGCCTGGGAAAAAGATAGCGCGGAACGGGGATAATCGGCTCCGGGGTTCTCATCCGCTGGTGTCCATATCACGCAAACCCAAGCGCAGAAACGGTGATGGCATCCTTCACCTTCTCGCCAAGAGACGTCTTTCATCCGGTGAATTAGAGTGTGGTCCTACCGTTCTCTCGGTCTGTCCCCGACCGCTTCTTATCAGTCTACACAGTAGATGGCTGGCTTCTGGAGCATCATCAGGGATTCGAGCCAAGGCGTATGGTTCATTGCACGTATCAGTAGCTGTCTGTACAAGCGATTGCCAAGAAAACTCCGAGACTCCGAGGCTTATGGCTTAGGTTCGCTGAGGTGAGTAAAGCCTCTCAACAGGGCGTGATGACTAAACTTGCCGAACGCGGCAATCGATCCGTCGCCGACGAGAGAGAACCGCCGGCCGAGTCCGTGGCATGATCCTTTTTTCTCGGCATTCACATCATCGTGTTCGCGATCGCATTCCTAACTCCACTTGGCTCCCCGAAACCCTCACACCTAATGCTATGTAGCTTAGGTAGTCCGCCGATCTGGAACAGCCTCGGCCACCCGGTGCCTCGGCGTCGCAGCCCGGACTTTGGACGTGAGGTTCAGGAATCCCGTGACGCCGTTTGTTCATGTCATCGTCAATGCTGGTGCTTTACGGAGCAGGTAGGGGTGGAAAAAGGACCCTTGGGTTCGCGGCTAACAGCGTCAGGGGGACCACCGTATGACGACGGCCGAGGGGTTTAGTTGCGTTCTGGTGTTTGCAAAGCGTGCCTACGTGACCCAGCATGGTGGTCGAGCCAGTACGGATGAGACGGGTGAGACGGGAGAGCTAAGATGGTGACCTCGCGACGCGAATAGCTTCACGTTTTGGTGTCGGGTGTCTCTCTTGGAGAGTGACGTTTCGACTCTTTGGACACTCAATCGGCCGCGTGGGCTGGGGACTAAGTGCAAGTCGTGCGTGTCTAGGGAGGCGCCGCCGCGCAAGCGTCGTGCCCGACGACAGGTCAACCCACTCAGTCGGGTTCACGGCAACGGATTTGTCAAGGGCTCAGAGGGCTGCTTTTCGAGAGTCGATCTTGCATTGCATCTTTTACCAAGCAAGCCCATGCCGTGGACGTTTGCCCAAGAAAAGCCCAAGGCCTAAGAATGAGCCGTGATGCCTTACTCATTCTTGGGCATAACCCCGCGCTGAATATCGCCATGGCAGAGAAGATGGGTGAGACAACTTACGCAGTGCGTTCAAATGTTTGTGCGATGATCTTTTCTTCCAGCGAGATGCAACTATTCCCAACTTCTCAAAACTGTTTCTGCTTCTTACACTGCTGCGTACGCCCAACCTCGAATCCATATCCCTGTACTTCCTGTGTCTCTCTCTCCCACCTTTCCGAAGTGCCAAACCAACCAACCGGCACGCTGACGTGCCCCAATCCGAAAGGACAAGGGTGCGGAACCACCAAATAAACTTGGGGGTATTGGCGGAGAGAGACGGGAGAGACACTAACACACCAAACAAACGCGGGATTTCGTCACCCGGTGTCCCGGTCTGGCGTCATAGGCAAATGGCGTTGCTGTTCCAAGACATCTTCTTCTGTGCGCCCGTTTAGTCCAGGCCGTGATGCACTAGTCTTTTGCAATCGTTTTCGCTCGTGGGCACAGTAGGATAGGATAGGTTGGTGCAATTCGGGGTTTGAAGAGTCGGCGGGGCCCAAAGGGTCTTACGACACAGGATATACTTGATGGCATAACGAGTTATGTGAAGTGGGCGGGGGTGTGCATTTTCGCATCGCGTAGTTTTGCTCAGAACAGGATGGTCTCGCATCTCGAGATGGTACGGATTATCGGCACGCAGTACACTACACTCCCCCATCTCCCCTACATCGTCGCCCGGAGAAACAAGGGGTCTAGACGTCTTGAAAATGTAGAAGGGAGGGGACCCTGATGCTTTTCTTAGATCCTTGATTCTTTTTCCGGGGTCATCATACGTGGTGTGGTACAGCCCATCTGGGGAAGAAATCCGGGTTGTGGTGAGCAGATACCCTCATCTCATCGTCCGAGACTACTGTACGCAGCTTGCCATTACATAGTGTACAGCCCCTTTAGCGTTTTGATCGACCGTCAAACGTCAACCTCGGAAGCTGAATAAGTTGGTTCAGCGAGGAGGAAAGAAAAGGGCCAGACCAGACCGACCGGAAGGGGGTACGACGTACGTTACGGCCCCTCTCTCCATGGCCCCATGTCCGGGAGACGGGTGGGTGAGGTGAGTGAGAGAGAGGTCGAGACGGATCTGGCCATGGGGGGTGAGACTGAGAGGGAACGACTGACCTCATTGTGCATGAGTTGAACCGTTCCCCCAATTCGAGGAGGGGGTCTCCGTTTTCCCTGGTTTTTTTGTGCTGGTGCTGGTTTCTGATTTCGCTCTGGTGCATGCAGTCCAGCCCTTTTTTTTGTGTTGCGGCACCGCGGCGCACTTTAGAAAGCACACGCCCTAGTCCCATCCAAGGTAAGATAGGGTCCCAAGAAAACGGAGTCCGAAAAAGATTGGTACGAATTTCCGTAGAGGGGGGAAAGAAACCAAGGCCACGATGCTTTTGGTCTGCACCCCACGATGGTGGATGGGGAACAGGCGTGTTGTGGGTTATTGCATACGAAATAGTGCACCACCGTCAAGAACACACGTCCCCCCCGACATCGTGAATAGCTTCTAGATATACACCACCAGGTCTAGATCTAGGTCGACGCATTTCCCACTCCTCAATACCTGTCGTCGTTGGCACAGAGCAGCAAGAGAGCAGAGCCGCCTTCGGGCTGTTTCTTTTCTGTCTGCTGACAGGCAGGCAGGCCTCAACTGCGATTCGCTAATGCACGCTTCAGCTCGATTTCCACGTCGAGGTTATGGTGGAAAATCGGCAAAGAAGATCAGAAGAAAAAAAGATGAGCCCGACCTTGGATTCGAGACCCCCTCCTCGGCATCGCGAACATGAGGAGTCTGGAATCTTTTCGGCTTCAGAGGGGGGCGGATGAACCTCTCTGGAGCATCATGCTCACCCTCGCCGTCAAAACCCGGCTTTTCACTCCAGGCCCGGGGCCCCTTGGCTCGACAGGCAGAAGATGCATCAGTAACCGGTTTCCGAGCGCGTTCTTCACGTTGCGGACCCCGGAGGAGCGAGGTAACAGCCCTGGCAGGAAAGCCAGCAACCAAGCTCATCCCCCAGACAAGCTCCTGTCCCCGTGTAACGGTTCGCCAGCCCGGGGTGTTTGACGAGGATCGAGGGGGGAGACTCTCAGAGAGACTGGTGGTCTAGACCGCTCCACGGCCCAGACCAGGGCCAGAGGCCCAGGCCGGCGTTCTGGACCGGTCCACATGCAAAGCAGAAAGTTTGTTTTAATGCTGTGATGCTGCGTTGGACTTGTGTCTGGGGTCGCACCAAGTAACCAGACACTTACAGTGGAATGTCACCGAGAGTCAAGCATGGCCTAGGGTATCCGTAGGTGTCTAATTCTCATCAAATGGTCTCCAGACAGAATGTCACCACCCGTCGGCCGTGGCAGCCCTATCGCCCAGCTCCAGCTCGGACTCCGAGTCTGGTCTCATCCCCCGGAGCTCACCAGATCTCTCATTTCTTGCCGACTTACAGGGAGGAGGCCTCGCGATTTTCAATTGACCAGACGGAGATCCGAGGCAAGGGCAGCAGAGTCCAAGCGGGTGATCACACGTCTCGTTCTAGTAGACAGCCATCGCAAACAAGAGACAATCATCGCAAACACCTCCCTGAAGCCTCCGAACAACGAGAAGGAAATTGAGAAATGTCCACATCGGACTGTAAGACCTGCAAGCGCGCTGCCGCATGTGCGAAGAAGAATGTTAGCACCCGGGCCGCGCCTTTTGACACTCCTCTTAGCCTTCATCGAGATTCGTGATCCCCTTCCCTCGGCGCAATCGAACATCTCCTACTGCGTATGCAAAAGAAACCATAAATCTGTCACAAGACGCCACGGGTTCTCGAGCGAGTCCGCATCTTGTGATGCCCGAGTTGCCGTGGGATCCGGGGCTTCCATTAGGTGGCACTTTACGACAGACTGACGGACGGACAGGCAGACAGCAGACCGCACGCACGCCCCCTTTCTCAACGCTTACCCTAACCCAGCTTCAGGAAGCCTATTCCAATTAAACTCGCAACCCGCAGCAAAAGGCTTGTTTCCTCTCCCTGGCTCCCTCCCAAGCAGCTGTGCAGGTCGACAGGCAAAGTGCTGGTTTAGGTAGCGTAGAAGGGGAACCTGCGCGGAGCCGGCCAGGATTCTAGACCTAGGTGTGGTCTCCGTATGTCTCTCTCTGTCACAATCCGACGCCGAGGTCCAGAACCTTTTCTTTGTCCATTTTCAAGAGAGTTGAAAGGCAGAACCCAAACACCAACGGTCCGTTTTCTAGTCATTCTCTGCCGTTCTCACCCCAGCCAATCCATCACGGTATGGTCCGCCAGTTTAGTATAGTCCGATCATGATCGTGAAACCCAACTCCCGTCGTGGCACCGAGTGAGCTGAGGACAGAGAAAGGATTGTCCCTTTATGGGGGGAAAGGGAGAAAGCCAAGAAATGGAGCTTGGTCCCAACGAGGGAACGGGAACGAGACCGATGGGTGTTCCCGACGGAGCTTCCTTCAAAAGTCTCGACAGTGTCCGGTTCCGATCAAGGCGGAAACATTGGCTACCTTTGGGGGGGCTTTCTTTCCTTTCTGCTTCACGTCTATCCAAACTATGAAACGAGACACAAGACACGTGGGAAATGTCAAGCCTTTCACTCAGAACAAGGAATACTTCGGATGGCTTTTTTTCTTCTTGCTGTCGTCGAACTACACTTTCCGCAAGAAACGAACCTAAACCACAACCTCAAATTTCCCTCCCGCCCGTGCGTTCGCAACCCTGCCCAAGCAATCCTTCATCAATAAAATTAGAATAAAAGTAAACGCCGATTTATCGCCATATGGTAATTTCGCGAGACATTTGCTGCCGTTATCCAACGCCGTCTCTCCGCGTTCCTCCAGCTTTCTGCTGCTCTGCTGGCGAAAAGGTCCAGACCGCCGTAGAACCCGTCTCTTTCATCAAGCCACACGCTTCGTTAGTCAGGCAGCCGCTTCCCGCCCCTCCCCCAGGTATGTTCCGTCGGCGAGCTTATCAACACAAGCCTTGTGGCAGAAAAGCTTAGCTATGCGCTTGCTTGAGCCAAGTCCCTCGAGAGCACTCTCAAACCACTGGCCGTGGCTGGCCGTGAGCGATTCTGTCGCGAGTCACAAGTGTTTATTCCTACTGCGAGGCCACAGGCTACGCTCACCCCTCCATCTTGACATCTGTCGCCTTGTCGAGGTTCTTGAGGAGGTAGCTGCGCTTAAAGTACTCGTTGGGATGGACAATTGTCTCGAGTTGTGCAGACGTGAACACGCCCTCGTCCTTTGCCTTTTGGAGCTCCTGCTTGTGCAAGTGCTCGAACACGCTGTGGAGGGATGTTAGTCAATGGTCGCCAAAAACGGTAGTGGGATGAAACGGAGCTGGGGAACGTACCGATTACACGCCATATGGAACTTTTGTTTCTCCTTATCCTCCTTTACGCCCTGCAATGTGGCTCGGTCGTTCACACCCATGCCTTGCATCAGAGTCGTCAGGTTCTCCAAGTTGAAGTGACGGTAGGGGCAGCCGTGGGCCTCGCCCGAGCCGGGCGGGTGCTCGGTCAAGATCTTCTGACAGCTGAACGGGCTGTAGCCACCTCCGCGACGGTTCGAGTCGCCGCCGACGTCGCCGTACACGTGGCGCACGTTGTAACGATACTCCTTGTTGAATGTGTCGTCTGTGATGTTGCGGAAGCTCTGCCTCCAGAAGACGAGGCACTCTTCGAGGTTCAGGCCGATGCCCTTGAGGAAAAGAGAGTATTGCAGGCGGCCAAAATGCTTGAGGTGAGCGTCTCGGCGCAATGAGCGGTGGAGGTGCGACATGCAGGCGGGGAAGTGTTGTGAGAGGTTGTCGATGTTGCGGGCGGTGATCTCGGCGCCGGGCGGAGCGGCGGTATTTGAGCTGTACGAGCTGTCTGGTGTAATGAAGTTCTTGGAGAGGTGGTCGAGGATCGGGGTTAGACGATCGTCTTCATCGAGTCGGGGGAGGGCGCGTGCCGTGAGCTGCTCAACGTCAGTATTGATCATGAGACGTAGCCATCTTGAGAGCCTACCTCTAATTGTCTCTCCAACCGTGAGACGAATTCTCCATTGACCATGCTAGCCTGTTCTCTCCCTGGTACGAAAGCCTTGCCTGCCTTCAAGAACACCTTACGCTGCTCAACGAGTTCCGGCACCCTGCCCCAGTCAACCTTGAACCATGTATCGTCTTCTGTAGAGTTGCCCTTGCCCCAGCCGCGCGACATGGCCGCCAGCTCGGACGAGTACTCGCGCTTCTCGTCATCCGTCACTGCTTCCCACCAATCAAGATCTAGGCTACCGACAAAGGCTGCCCGCTCGCTCATGTCGTCGCTGTTGAATCGCAAGCGGAAAAGCATCGTCTCCACGCGAGTAAAGCGACGGCGGAGGTCTTCGGTTCGTGCAAAGGCTAGACGGAGAATGAAGTGGCTGTAGTGATCTTTTTGTCGCTGAGCGAAGAGTTTCGGCGAGTGCGAGGTGTTGGATTCGAGCGGGAGGTACTTGTCGAGGAGCGGCTTCATGTGGTTCGCGACTTCTTGGGGCGATTTGTTGCGAAACGCGCATGCCTCCAACTCGGCGAGAACTAGTTGAAGATCTTGTTAGTGGTAGTGAGAGAAAAAGGCAGTACAGATAGACGCACTCCTTAACCGGTCAATGGCCCATTGTTCGAACTGCTCGAGAGTAATGTCGGCCGTTGGCGCGTCGGTGTAAAAGCTGAGTCTGTGGGGGTATTCAAGTTCCTTGTAGGTAGGGGAAGCAAACTGCTTCTTGCGATGGTCGACAACATTGCGCCTCTTGGGGTCGATCCGGTTGAAGTCGTGTCGCAACATCTTGTCGTTATGTGGGCATGTGTGTTCTTGGAAGTCTTGCGTGGGCCTGGTGTTGAGGGTAGACGAAAGTTGAATATTGCTGCGCACTCTGGCGCCGGGGAGACGCGTCGAGTCGCGTCGTGGGACCTTTCAATTAACCTGGCGTTGGCCAATGAGAGGCAGTTCAAATCAGCCACAGGGGTCTGCTCTCAAAGTGCTTCGATTATGTCAGCTTTTTCGTGACTGGCTTAGGTAAGCACTGGGGTTTCGATCTGGTGTCTCCACCTCGCCGTCGTCCCGAGTCGGTGGAATCAATGATGAAGCTTCGCTCTCTGGCTTTCCATTAATAATCTGAGGTCTTCAAGACTGGATGCGCCGTTGTCTGTTTAAACATTTCAGGCTTTCTGTTTGGCCAAATAACACGTCCCGTGAGTTGTACACTATGCATGATAGCGCAGAAGTCTGCCTAGAATGCATCATCGCCGCATGCTATGCATCGTAGCGCGCAATAATTCCTAACGTCGGTGTCGGAAACGTCAACATGTCGCGATGGAGGCAGCCAAGACAGGGCACATTAGATAATGTCGTCAACACCAGTCTACCTTTCCAGCAAATGAGAGGCAATCGACACCCTGAAGCAGCGTATCTGCACGGCATCACGTTTCTCGACGCGCATACCGACGCATACCGGCAACTCCAAATCAGCGTCCTGTGCCCAGTTACAACCTCCGCGGCACCCCGCGCGTGACCTGCCGCCGATTCCTAAATTCAAGGGACCCACCACACCCCCCGGAGCACCATGTCAGCCTCAACCGCGGGGCCGCTTCCAGGCATCCCTTCATCAACACCAAATCTCCCAGCTTCACGGCGGGACACTCTTACGTCTTATCTCAGTCCTCATATCTACGAGTTGTAATATGCGATATTTTCTCACCCATTGAGTTGGCGTGAGAAGCTTAACGCCATTCCTGAACCTCTGCCTACCCTGCCTGACGCCAATGCTGTCCTAGGCCGTCAGGATGGCGTCCCTGTCATCTCTGGGTCTGAACCTCCGCCTCGCCGACATTGATGAGAATCTCAAGTCCCACCCGGCCGCTCTCTCATGGCCCAACAACAGTTTAGCCTCGAATGCGCCGTCGATAAGCCATGACTTCATCGACGATGCACCTTGTTTCGCTTACACGGAAGTATTCGAAAGGTACGCCGAGCTTTCGTCTCAAGATCTGGATTATGAAGTTCCATTTGTAAATTGGATTGCTTCCTTTGCTCTTCTCATCAGTTCCTAAAACCAAATTCTGTTCAACGATGCCTACCACTAAGTCCTATTTTCATCTGCACTGTTGCTACTATTCATCTGGAGTGCGTCTTCCGCACGCCCGAGAGCAGGTAGGCTGACTTCCACTTCATCCTCACAGCGGGGAGATCTTCCAAGCAGTTTCGCCTGGTTCGGGGGTCTATCTGCCTCTCTATGCTTCTCCGGCATCTCAGCCGGCTTTTACCATCTCAAAAAGCCGCCTTTCCAAAAGCATAGAGATCGAATATCAAAGCTTGACGCTTTTGCAATCGCTTGCCATTGCTATGCCGTCGCCTTTTGGTCTACCCGATCTTTTGAAAAACTATTCAATCCTTAAGTCCCACTTACAACACCTGGAGACTATATCACCATCACACCCAACAACGGTCGAGCTTCGTCTACTCGTCCGCGACCTACTGCTAGACCGAGCCCTGTTTGCCGGGATTGGTACTGAAGTGTACCGATCGAATGGCATACTGTCTATCGGCCAGCTTCACGACATGCACCAACGGAGCGTAGATGCCGGTCTAGATGACCTCGACGCCTGTTTTGCACTAGGTCTTCTGCCCGATGTATTGGACGACGTATTCCTCGAAGCCTTAGCTTCCAAGTTCACCCAGCTTGCTCTTACTGGCGACCTTACTGCCTTGCACGATCTGTGCGAACCCGTTGTCCGCACCGGTGAAGTCGAGTGGGAGACAAATCCTGACTTACTCCTCGAGTTGCTCGATAGAGGCCGACTAGACATCTATCGTTATGTTCTTGACTTGGCGTCGAGAACAAGAGACAAATCCACAGGACAGTCCGGATCGTTCCTACGAGACATTACCAACGATCCCCTCCACGTCGCGATACGACTTGGCCACATCATGCAAGTGGAAAGTCTTTTGCAGCAAGGAGCAAATTTCCTGGGCGTCTACACCGACAACGAGATGAGTAGTGGCACAGAACAGCTAGTCTTGACACCCTTTTCTGCGGCGGTCTTTTGGGGGCAGGCCGAGATTGTTCGCACGATGCTGCTACAAGGCTCCTTACCCGAGGGGCTGCGAGAGGCAGTCGCGATAGCAGTTTCGGATGAGAATACGGAGATTATGGAAATCATGCTCTCCTTTGGTCTCATGGATATGACAAGTTCGAACGCTCCGGATGATACGTTCGACTGTTTCGCTGATCTGAGTATCATGGAACCAATCCCCACCGCCCCGATACCTCGGGTCTCGTCCGGCCTTGACTGCACCGGCAGCCATACGGACGCAGTTCCGAACCTAGCCAGCAGCCACGATACCAACCAGTCCAGCGCGCCTACTAGCCGGCGACATGCTCGAGCGGATGACGCTCCTAGAGAACGCGTTCGGCGCAAATGCTCTCGATACCGCCGGCGACTCTTAGGACAAGACTTGGTCTCTTCTATGCATACCTTGTGCTCTCAGCTTCATCAGTCCTGTGACTTGTCGGAACATGAAGAACTCCGCGATATATCTGGAGACTATTCCCATCCCAACACAGTGTGGGATCGTGGCCTCGGTGTGTTCCGTGGTCTGATGCAGGACAGCCCGCCATCGTCGCTTGTCGAGGTTTTTGACGCACTGCTCGTGGCCAATGCCACGTATCTAACGTTGCTGTCAAGTAACGATACTTTATCTTCACAGTAAGCCATTTCCTCGCAACTCAGCTCATCAAGGGCTGTAAGAGGCACCCTGATGTGGTCCTTCATCTAGGCAGGCCAACGCTAACATTGACTTAGGTTTGTTGATGACCTCGACCGGTGGCGATCCGTTCTACCCGCCTCATCGCACCTATTATTCGATGACCTCGCATTTCGCATGTGGGCATACACGCCGTCAGATCAAGGGCCATTGCAATTTGACCCAGAACACCAGCCGCATTTCCAAGACCTGGCGCAAAATCTCATCTCACTGGAGAAGCGCAAGGAGTCCATCCCGTCCCGAAAATCAAGCCCTGGTAGTAGGCTTGTGGCTATACAGAGAGCGTTCGAGAACCAAGAAACCCATGTAGGAGTGACAAGCAGTCAGGCTCAGACGATACCAGGCCGATCACAGTCAGGGCCAAACTCCTATGCCGGCTCATCGACCCAACGCGATGGTCTCGTATGGGCGGACTTTCTTCATATGGAACGCTTTGAAGAACCTACCTCCAGACTGCCGGCCCCTTTTTCATCATTCGATGGAGGCTGGGAGGACGATATCTCGTCTACCACGATGCTACTCCTCTTCTCTGTGGCTTTCTCCATAGTGCTCGCATTGATATTGGGTAAGTGTAACGCCGCCCTCGCTCGAGGCTCGCACGCTAACATTCCTCTAGGCTTGCACTCTGGATCGGCGAACGCGATCATCGAGACTTTCACTACCACCCTTCCTGGGTTCTTTCGTTGCTGTGCTTTAATCGCAGAGTATCTCGTGATGCATGGCATCTCGGTTCAACTTAGCCAAGCTGCTGGCCAGCTTTATGTCACGCCATTCACAGTAACATCACCAGCGCCCGGATCAGATGCATGCATCACCCCATCCAGCAGCTTCTCGTCCCTCAGCACACTCGGCTTTCGGCGAAACATATCTTCTTCGAGCATCAGGTAAGCCGCAGTCCACCCCGTGTGCCTCAATTGAGTCGCGCTCACCCCCTCTACAGCAGCATCGGAAGCGCTGCTGGTTCGTCGACATCTCGCTCGACGCCGCGCGACCACCGAAACCGAGGCGACAGGCTACAGTGTCTGACGCCGCAGTGCACGAAAACGTTCTCGAGCGTCAGCAACCGCAACAAACACCTTCGCGAGGGGTGCTCGTTCAATCGCGAGAAGAGACAGAGGTATCCGTGCAGGAACGAATCTTGTACGAAGGTCTTGACGACGAAGTGGTATCGAGATACACATGAGAAGGAGAGATGTCGCTTTAGGAGGGGCGATTGAGGGGAGCAGCCTATCCCATCACCTGCTAGATGGCGTCAGTACAAGGTACGTACTTTAATAAAGGGAATAGCAAATGATATAATAATCCGATCTTGTTTCCCTTATATTCGCCTATGAATAATCTCGAAAAAGAGCAAAGTTAGAGAAAGACTAGAGACAGATGTAGTGATGGAAGTAGTGACGCTATTTAGTAGTTAATAGGTAGAATAGGATAGAATGTGGTAGGGTTCGGCGGCGTATTAAGGGTAGGATAGTACGACCTATTGCAAAGCAACGAGCCATTCGCCCGTGGTGATGAATGCCTAATCAATTAAATTATTGAAAGGACAGAATTGGTAATCGTTTTCATCTTATAGACAGACCTCTGCGAGATCCAAATGGTATGGGCGCGAAAAGGCGTGACGATGGGGCACTAGTCTCTGGCAAAGGTATATGGGATCACTTCTGCGGCGGTCTCTCAACCAACTATCACTGGATGTTAACATCCACCCATCCCCGATAGTCTAGTGGTGAGGATATCTGCTTGTCATTGAACGTCGAAGTTAGCTTTTGCATTTTTGCTAATCAGGTTATATATTTCTGTTTATCATGACCGGAAGCGCTCAATCCACACTTTTTTCCGGTGCAAAAAGGCTTGGTTCATGGGCACTGGGCCTGGTGAGTCTAACGATGCATCGCAACACCACAGTCCGTTCGGTACGTCTCGGGACTAATACTCAAGCCACGCAAATTCATCTGTCTCCGATAACATCTTCTCGAACATCATTCTGGATTATTAACAGAACTGACCTCGTATTAGCAGTGCACAAATAGCAGGCGGATCGAGTGGCGCCTAGGCTTCAACGTTTCGACTCTCCGAAACGGCACTACTGTTTAGGTCAACGCTGACTAGATCCATCGCTAGGACGTTTGAAATGAGAACCTCATCCCTCCATCGCGCACAGTCGAGGTGGGGGGCAGGGCAACCGTTTTGCAATGGAAGCAATCAAACTGAGCAAAAACACAATGTGCCCCCTTCGTTGCGACCCACGACAGAGATGGCTTCACCTTTCCTCGATTGCCCAGTCTCCGTTCAGCCTATTCACTTGGATATAGACGACAAGGATATTATCGGATAACCACTCCCGGCGTTCGTGATGCACAAACTCACGGTACTTCTCTTCGGTGTCGCCTTCTCGGCATGCGCGCGCTCAGAGAACCGCTTCCGCCGGCCGTCGGGCCCAGGTCCGGCGGGAGACTTCCGGGATAACCCCGTCTACACCCTCGGCGATAATATTGATTTGCAGTGGGAGATGGACCTCAAGAACATCGACCTGATCTTATGGCAGCAGCAGCCAACGGGGAATATCAAGGGGCCCTATGCCAAGCTCGCATGTAAGTTCCCTGCTATAGGATTACACCTCAGAGATTGCGCCTGACACTATTGCAAAGCCAATTCCACAGCAAAGAGCCTAGTATGGACCGTAGGCTACGCCGGTTTCCCTTCAACAATGAACCCGGACCTGAGCCAGGTCTACTTCCTCCAGTTCTTCAAGACGGGACAGTCGGGCAGCAGCGCGACATCTCACTACTTCAACATCACCGAGCCCGACAGCACGTCAACATCAACATCAACATCATCATCAACAACACCATCAGCCACTACAACAGCCCCATCACTCTCATTAGCATCAGCAACAGCAACAGCAACTCCAGACTCATCCCCAGCACAATCATCAACTACCTCCACCGACGAGGACCAACTCTCAAGCACCGCAGTCGCAGGCATAGCCGTCGGCGCGACGCTCGGCGCCCTACTCCTCCTCGCCCTCTTCGCGGGGCTGGTCCGGAGATGCATCAAGAGGCGGCGGGACATGGCTGTTCACACGGAGGGCGACATCCTCGTCTACGCCGAGCGGCAGCTGCACGCTAAGGACGAGGCTGCCGCGTGGAAGCTGGAGCTGCCTGCGCACAGCCGCGAGCGGTTCGAGGTGGAAGCATGCGAGCCGAGGCACGAGATGCCCTGCTAAGCCTGTGGAGTGTCGAGATGGAGAAGGGGGGGTTGAAGTGCGTATGAAATTGGATGGGTGAGTGATCGGGGAGGCCGGTGTGGTGGTGTGGCGGTGAGGATTTTTTGACGGTGATGGAGGCTGGAAAACCCCATTCACTTGGGGTTCTTGCTGATTGATCGAGCGTTTTCTTGTCGAAATTTTGGTTGCATCTTGGCCGACGTAGTGAGCTTCGCAGATTGAAAGTTATCAAATCGACGACTTAATGAATACGGTTCTACTCTTCGTATATTGAGAAGAAGGAAATCAGAGCTTGAAGAAGACAGGCTGGTCCACCTGGTTTGAATCATCTGCTGTACATCCCGTTCCCAACCTGGCCATGGGGGATTACAAGAGCAAAGTCTTGTCCGAGATAACGAGGTGTGAATACTGCATACATCAATAGAACGTTCTCTTCAAAAGGTGTCCTCTGTTCTATTGTTGAATTCAGAGAACCTTTTTGTTAGAATCCACCATCATACGTACACATCCAAGGCCGACAATGGGTTGCCGCCAAAGGGATGGGGGTCGCATAAGAGGGTAAGAGGCCGAGTCGACCTCCAAAAGAGACTCAATTAAGCAAACGCTTCCGTTAACTAGGACAATCGACTTTGTTTGACTTGGCGTTCGACTCACGGACAATGGATATCGAGGCCTTGCTTGCTGCAACAAAGTGGCGTCCACACAGGTCATATCCATCACACGCTTGCTTTTGTCGCCTCGACAGTCGACGACTCCAAGAGGCTCTCAAAGTTTCCCGCGACGAAGCTGACATGTTTGTCTTGCTTGGCTTCCTCTGGATGGCTCATGCATTTTCTTATAAAAATGAAGGCTTGGAGGCAAGTCAGAAAACCTGCAAGAACGAGATTGGTGACAAAAGCCAAGAAACGGTGATGGATTCAATGTTAGCGCGGTTCTATCTTTTGGGTCTCCTCCGTGTGGGCATCCGACGAGGAAGGTCAATGCTTGGCTCGCAGCATTGGTCTCCGATATCTTCCGCGAGCGAGTTGATTTGGCGGGAGGTTGGGCCCTCGGGGGTTCGATTATAGTGGAATTCCATGGGTTTATGGCTTTCAGTTAAAGGCAAAAGGGAGGTTATGGGGAGGAACCGCTGACTTGAGAGAACGAGATTCACAGCCATCGTGTTTGTTATCAGAGTCTTGGAGATTTTTGGTTCAATTTACTCTAGTAAATATACAGTCTAAGTAATTCATCACATATATGTGTGTGTGCGCGTACAAAAATTAGGCTGTGGAAGTCTCCTTCACGAGACTGGATGACTTTTACATCGAACCACCAAGAAGAACTTGTCTGATTTCACTGGCTCCTGAGAGTCTAGATAGCTACTTTACTCCTGGTCAGGTTTGTCATAAGGCTTCATTCCATACACGGAGTACCTAAGATAAAAGATTAGCTCTGATCATCTTCCACAAACACAAACATCCAGCGTTGAGCAGAGTAGAAAAGGGGAACCCCCCCCACCACAAAAAAGCAAAAAAACAGAAGAAGCAGAGAACAAAACTCACACATTCCAAAACCCGTGAATACCAGTATTCTTAAAATCATCCCTCACACCCGACATAAACACAATAACCTCCTCCCTCGTCCACCCCAGCACGCGCGTAAACAGCGCCATGGCACCCGGCTCGATCCCCTCGAGACTACACGCCTGGCCCCAGACGCCGAGCTCCCGCAGCTCCGGGTTCAGGGGCCAGGGGCTCGTCGGCCACACGCGCTTGTGCTCCACCACGTCGACGAAGCCGGCCTCGTTGAGCAAGGAGCGGAAGCGCGCAGGGACGGTGATGGGGCGGCCGATGAGTTCGGTGCCCTCCATCATGAGGGTCGACCAGCGCGCCATCGGGTCGTCGGGCTTGAGGGTACCGTCTTGGGAGAGGATGGGAAAGGCGTTGTCTTGGAGCTCGATGAAGCCGCCTGGTTCTAGGGCGCTGGGAAGGGGGGGTTTGGTCATTAGAAGAAGGAGATGAAGGGGGAGGAGTTTACTTACTCGTAAGCACGACGGAGAAAACGCTCCCAGCTTTCGAAGCAGGCGTTCATGTGCCTCGCAAAGATGAAGTCAAACGGCTCTTGCCACGTCCACTCCTTCTCCACATCGTCGACTTCAAACTTGCAATTTGGCGGGACACTAGACAAAGACAGGGATGCATCAGCTAACGCTGTTGCCCCCGACAAGACCACACGCCCAGAAAGGGCAGGAGAATTTTTGCTTAACTCCAGGGATTACTCACAATTCAGGCTGAATGGGACTCAAGTCGACGCCAACGACCTATTTGGGTTGACATGGGATGTTATTACCAGGCCAATACTCGTCATCAAATCAGCGATGGGGCACGGGAGAGGGGTGGTCTTACCACTGCTTCTGTGTGCTTATCCGCTGTCACACATTGTTAGTTGAAATCTCGCTCTGTAAATGGAGAGGGAGGGTTGTGGCCGCCTCGAGAAGCAATGGAAAAGAAAGGGGGAGTACTTACCATATTCCTCAGCCCAGATACCCGTTCCGGTTCCAACGTCCAAGACACGGTTGGCTCCCTCATTCTTGGGACACATGCAGAGTTTCCCATCCCACGTCAGCGTCCAAAAGTGGTGCTGGAAGTCTTTCATCGACAGAAAACACATTTAGCTACAAGTTGTCACAACTGGCGAGAGAACCTAGATCAGGCTATGATGAAAGGATTGACTCACCCAGACGGTCTTGTTCTCTCTAAAGATTGAAAATGCAAAAGAAAAGTCAGTCTTTTGCCAAAACGCAAAAGGGGAGCACGCCAATCGACTCTACTTCAAGAGAGAACTCACGGCATCGTTTGGTAGGATGTATGCTACATCAAGTTTGTCAGCCAAATTTGATCGAAAAAAATCAAGAAGGAAAAACAAATCATGTGTAAAATTATGAGAGGGAGAGAGAGAGAGAGAGAGAGAGAGAGAGAGAGAGAGAGAGAGAGAGAGAGAGAGAAAAGACTCACTTCCATCGCTGAGACTGTGATACGTGCGGCCGTTTTCCCTGCGGTAGTCACGGATACTCGTTCTCAGAGTGTCTGTATCAGTGGAGACGGACTACACCAAGAGTAAGAGCAAAATATTTGTTAGTCGGCGAAACTAGAGGATAATAAAACACACACACCAGGGGCTGCATGCGAGTTTCGTGCCAGAGATTCATTCCAAGTGAGATGGGAAACTTACTGTGCCGCCGGTCGAAGATACATCTGATTCGGGTTCTTGTGGTTCCTGTCAAGAAGAGAACGAGGTGGTTTGTCAGATTTCTTTTCCACTTTGTGAATGTAAACCCGTTTTTATTTCGAAAGAAAAACCCAATGATTTGTAGGGATAATTCGCCAACCAGGAGCTATTGATCGTCGGCGGTATGGCAGGGAGGAAGAAGGGAAAAGAAAACAACAATGAGAAACTCACGATGATCTCGTCGGGCAGCTCGGGCTCGGCGTGCTGTTGAGCAGCGGGAGCTTGATTTGCGTCAGCCATCCTACTAAACGTTGATCTCTCGCGCGCGCGGGGCTGGGAATGATAGATTCAAGGGCGTTGAAGAATAGAAATAACCGAAAATCGGTAACGATTTCAGTCCGTATTTAGAGAAATGGTACGGAGTAAAAGCACACTATCCGTAAAGAAAGGAATCGAGGAAGGGGGGAAGAAAGGATGCGATCCAGCGTTGTTTAAATCATCCCCCCCCTCTCCGTCTCTACCTTGTCCTTATCCCATCGCGGCATCGCCCCATCGCACCCCTCTCTCCATCTCCCCCCCCTGCTTGAATCCCACTATGTGACTATCTCGGCTCACTTTTGGCACCCTTGACAGCCCCCTAGTACCTTATTACGCGCCAACAGGACCAACACAAAATCCCACCTCTCCTCTCAATCGTCAATGGGGGTAGGGGGAGGGGGAGGCAGGGCGGACTCCGCTCACCTCCAACACCACCACCACCACCACCCAGTCGAATCCCCTGCGGCCAAAAGAAGCGTGGCACATCGGTTCCCCGCCAGTGAACAGCGTGCGACTGCGCGCGACGGCCCAATCATGGCCGGGGATATCGGTTTTTTTGCTTGCAGAAGAACAGAATCCGCACACACGCAGGTGGTGGGGACCAGCATCCCATCCAGCAAAGCGTGCAAAGACGATTTAGCGTCCCGTTTAGCGCTGTTGGTTCCATCGGATCCTATCGAATGGGGGAGGTGATATTCGGTGGTCATCTTTCTCTCGTGTTGCAAGGCAATTTTGCCCGCGTTGGAGCTTCTTTAACGGCACATTTATCTGTATGTACACGAGTCACAAAGACAAGGAACGGAGGGATGAACGTCCCGTTCCCCTGGCCCGCATACACCTTAGCTTGCGGCGCGGCTGTGGAGTTTGCCGAGTCCCCGTTGATCTCTCCTAGTACCAGATTTTACCTCCCAATCCCCCCCCCCCAGCGCCGCGCAAAAGACAAAAGAGCCTCCAGTAATCCGTATCCCAAGGGTATCATGACTAGATCTAATTCAAAACAAAATTGCACATCCTCCTCCTCCTCCTCTTCCTCTCCCAGCCGTTCTCTCCCCATTCCAGTGTCAGGCGTAGGGTTTCCTCCCATAAACACAGTATCTGCAATAACCGTCAGTCCAAGTTTCGCGCGAGCACGGCACAGAGGGCCACAAGGGGCCACTTACACGGTGAAATAAGCATGAATACCGCCCCCGCGAATCTCCCTCTCGACCTCGTTGCAAAAGTCGCGCGTATCCTCCTCGGACCAGTGCAAAAATTGCGTAAAGAGATGCATCGTCGACGCTTCGAGCGCCTCGAGGCAGTTCTCGCGACACCAGACGCCAATCTCCCTGTCGCGGGGGTGGTTGTTGCCGGCGTTCCAGGGCCCAATGGGCCAGATCGTCTTCTCCTCGACGATGGCCTCGAAGCCGGCCAGGTCGAGCAGCTGCTTGAAGCTCGAGGGGGCGTTGCAGGGGCGGCCCATGAGCTCCGTGGCCTCCATCAGGAGGGTCGACCACCGCGCGATGGCGCTGTTGGGGGGCATGGTGTCGTCGTCGCACATGATGGGGAAGGAGTTGTCTTGGAGTTCAATGTAGCCACCGGGCTCGAGATGGCTGTATTTGTGTGTCAGTCAGTGTCAGCCCCATCGTCATGAAGGGATGTGTGTGAATGAGCTTGTGAGAGAGAGTCCCTACCCGAGAGCCTTTTCAAAGATTTCAACCCAGTCGGCAAAGGCGGTGTTCATGTGGCGGAAGAAGATGAAGTCGAAGGGTTCCCTCCACGGCCAAGGCTGCTCCAGGTCGTAGATTTCGTAAAAGAGGTTGGGGGGCACACTGAAGACAACGACGTTTAGCTAGGCATTCATTCTGGAGCTAGAGCCCCCATGCCAAAAGATTATGCAAGGTAAAGTAGGTGTGTAGACTCACGCATTCAGTTGTATAGGGCTTAGGTCCACGCCAATGACCTTAGTCTCATTGTTAGCAAGCAGTCAAAACAAGCTCACCCGAGCCACTTGTGCAAGAAGAAGATCGTGGTGGCGGCGGTGGTGGTGTAGTGTGGGCTAGGTAGGCCTTACAATAGCTTCCGGGTGATCGTCGGCTGCCAACTGGTTAGTCGAGGCTTCAGGACTCCATCACGGGTTGAAGCGAGAGACAGATAGAGAGAGGGGGTCCTCACCGAAATCCGAGGCCCAGTGTCCTGTGCCAGTTCCACAGTCGAGCACACGCGCCGCACGTTCCCTTTTGGGAGAATTGGCAAGGCGTTTGTTGTACGTGTAAAGCCAGAGATGATGTTGGATAGCTGTGGAGGAGGCGCTATTATTGGACAAGGCACCTCTTTGGAGGGACGGCAATGCCATGGGAGTGAGTCTACGTGTACATACCTAGACGGATACACTCATCCTGTTCAAGGCCCCCCCCGAAAAGAGAGCCGTGGTAAGCCAAAGGCACTACATAGAGGCAGACACATCACATGCAGGTTCAAGGTGAAGGACTTACCCAATCGTTGGGCAGGATGTAGTCTGGTAGACTGGTGTCAGGACTGGGGGTATTCTCATGGACAGACACTCTTTTGATCATGTACGTACCTCTTGATGGGTATGTGCGGCCAAAACGCTTCTGAAAAGAAAGCTGGAGATCCTCCGTCATGATAGTTCTCGTCGACGGAGCTCGTTCATCGCGCGGGGACGACTGGGAGGTGTTAATGGTTGTGGGTGTCTGGAAGTAGACCGGCATGTAGCGAGGGACAAGATTTTGGTACATACGGGAGCGTCAAGTGTGATGATGGATCGATTATCAGTACCCATCATTAGGCTGTCAGCATCATTCGTCGTCTGGGCACCCGTAGCCTCGTCCTCAGTTGTGTCGAGGGAAAGCCGGTCAGCCGCGGCGTAGACAGCCATGTCGGCGTCGTCGTCGTCGTCGTCGTCGTCGTCATCGTCGCCTGGAAACATGTCAAGGTCGTCCGCGAAGGATTCTGCATAGTCAGAGGACTCTGCATGCTCCGTAACATCGTCGACGACCACCACCACGACGTCCTCGGCAGGCAGAAGAGGGTCAATGGGGACGGGAACGGGGTCACTGGTGCTGCTCTGCGGGTCGATGTATATTGTGGTCGTGTCGTTGCTGCGAGGCTCCTCCGACGCATGTGCGGGCGAGGCGGCGATCGCTTCATTCGCAAACACCTGACCGGACATTGTACGGGCCCTCCCGCGAGCTGTTGGCTGCGAGCAAAGACTGAGAAGAGAAAAGCGGGCAGATGTACCGACTTCACCGACGATGGTATATGATGAGATGACGATGAATTTGCTCAAGGTTGATGATTGGATTGGTGAAGAATGTCGTCGGGGAAGCTTTGGCTTTTTTAATCACGCGGTTCCCGGAGCTCTCTCTAAATCCGTCCAGTCTCTCCAAACGGCCGGGAGTCCCCCCTTCTTCCCCTCCACTCTCCCTTTCATCAGCCTTCAGCATCTTCCCCCCACTGATCTGTTGAGTGGACTCGTCTGGACTCTGCGCGGGTGCTGTCTCTCTCTCTCTCTCTCTCTCTCTCTCTCTCTCTCTCTCTCTCTCTCTCTCTGTATCTCTCTTTTTCTCTTCTCTCTGTATCTCTCTTACTCTTTTTTTTTTCTTTTTTCTTTTCTCTTTTGTCGTGGCCAAACTGGGGAAAACAAAAAACAGCGACCTGAAGAACTCTCCGCTGACTAAACGAAGGAAACCCCCCCACCTGTTGGTTGCTACTGGAACTCTGTTTGGAACCAGGGCAGGGTACCGAGTACCTACAATCTCGCCGTATTCTCGCACCTCAGTACCCAGTGGAGGGCCTCTGCCCCCTGAGAGAGCCAACCCGCCCGCTGCCATGAAAAAAGAAATGCAAGAATGAGCCCACGCATGCAGCGTAGCACCAATCACATCCCACCCCGGGCCCTATTCCACTCTTAAACACCTAACCTGCTGGGGGGTGCTGAAAATCACATCTTATGCTGTTGGTTACAGCTGGTCAGTTCAAGTTGTCAACGACTGCATTTCCAATAGTGCAATGCGTCGATGACGATAACGAGTGTCCTATACCACAATCCTAAAATCACATCCGAAATCACAGGTCCCTCAATTCACAAACAACCCTTGACCGAATTCATCAAGCACCTGCCCGCGCCCTGCTGTCGATCCCGGGGAAGGGGGAAGGGGGAATGTGGACGTGACACGGCATGGCCCCTCGGACGATAAACCCGCGTCCATGGCTTCGGGTCCGGGCCGGGGCCGGGGCCGGGTGCACCATGCACGCACCCGACACAAGCCGTGTGACAAGCAAACCCGGCAGCGACACCTCCCACGCCTTATTCCAACTCCATCGGCACACTACGCCGTACGGTGTATCCAACAAATATGCAAGTAGGTATTGAATGTTTGCTCCCCTTACATCTTCTTGGCGTAAGCTTCTTTGGGCCGTCCATTACGGATAAGGTAGGTGGGGTTTCTTTCTTATTCCACGCCGCTGCCATGGAGTCGGGTCAGGGGACGTACCAGCCAGCTGGAATTGGGGCTGCGAATGTATCACCAACGCTGGATCAATCTTGATCCAAAATAGATGCATCACTATGGACATCCCTCACTGACCTTGCCTTGCTCATGAAACGAAAGGCTGTTCGCCTTGAAGACCTCCATGCAGAGGCCATGAGTACGACAAATGTCCTGCTGAATGTGTTTAGGTTAAAGAATGCCCCCAGATCACAGGAAACCAAGTCTATTCTCCCAAAGACCGACATAATCGCATCAAAGGCTCATCTAATCCGCCAACTCAAGCCGATACGTCTGCAGTTGAAACGGCCCAAGGTCAACTTCGAACCCGCCGTCCTCTACACGAACCTCATCCTCGTCGTCCTCGAGCAAATTCGTCTTGTACACCCTCTTCACCTCCCACCTCGTCACCACCCTCCCCCGTCCACGTCCCCCCAAACTCTCATACACACGCACAACCACGCACCGTCCAGGACGAACAGGCAACTCGCCATCCCCAACATCCTCATCATCTTCACCGCGCTTGATCGTATCCAGCACCAAATTCTCGTCCCCCGTCAACGCAACGGGGAAGCGTCCAGCAGCTCCATCTCCACCTCTTCCCACCTTCAACAACGGAGAATCTCCAGACGCAGAGACGACCTTTAGCGGGTTATTAAACTCATACGCCGCCCTCACAGTCTCCGGCCCCAACGGACCCCGATGAGGCAAAATCGCCCACCGGATCGTGTGCTTCCCCATGTCCGCCTCATCATCCGGCGCCTTGGACGATCGCAGGAGGGACAGCCGCATCGTGTTTCCGACGGTTGCGAAGCCGTATTTGCTATCGTTGAGGATTGACACGCCGTACCCGTACTCTGAGAGGTCTGCGTACTTATGGCAGCATACCTCGAACTTGGCCATGTCCCAGCTACATTCCCCCGTGTTAGTTACCACATCTCAATACTAGGTTTATGACTCTGAAAGGGGGAGGCGACTTACGACGTGTTGTAGTGCGTCGGGCGCCGAATAACCCCAAACTGCGTATCATACGACGCCTCGTGATGCCTTACATCAACAGGAAACTCAACCTTGAGAAACTTCATCGTCTCATGCCAGTCAACTTCAGCAGTGCACTCCACACCCAGACCCGCCCCGCCCTTCTGTCCTTCATTCCCATCAACCACCGCAGCAAGACTGACAACACTCCTCACAGAACTGACCTCGCTAACCCTCGTCTCCGTAACAACACTCACCCGCAACGGCGACTCCTCCAGCACAGCCGTCCGCCCGCCGCGCACCTCCTCCCGCGTCTCGAGGTGAAAGACCTCCACGTCCCACGCCTGCCAGTAAATCGGCTTATCGTCAAAGATGACCAACTGGTTCGCCCTGCTGCCCGCCGCCAGAACCTCGCGGTTGGCGGCGCGGCGGTCGAGGAGGGAGGTGATGGTGCCGTTTTCGACGGTGACTGTGAAGTGGCTGTTTTCGAGGACGAAGATGCCCGGGGAGACTTCTTTGACTGTGACGAGGGGTTTGATTGTTTCGGATGGGGTTATCTCGCGGGTGGTGATGATGGTTCCGGCTCCCTGGGCGATGAGGTCTTTGCCGTTCGTGGTGGTAATGACTTCCTTTCGAGGCCATCCTAGGGTGTTGAGAGCTACTAGCTTCTCTGTTCCAGTGGGGTTGCCGCTGATATCGTTGATCTTGAGAACGCTGTAGATGCTTTTCAGAAGCATATTCCCGATGCTAAAGACATTTGCATAGACCTAGACGTAAAGAACCCACTCGTTAGCAAACATCCTCCCTGGCAGTCAAGAGTACCCAACTCACCTTATCCGAATCATCATAACACATCCCAATCGCAGTCCCAGGAAGACAATCCTGAAACTGACAAAGCAGCACCCCCTCCCACATCTCATCAACCTCCTTCTTAGGGTACCTATACCCCCGATCCTCCACCGACGCAATCGTCGCCAAAAGCTCCACATCACGGAGTAAAATCTCGGCCCGTCTGTTATTCAGCTTTGTCTGCGCCTGCGTGGTGTATACACCCCTGTGTAGCTCAAAGTACAACTCGCCGTGCCATGTGGGAAAGGTATGTGCCTTCTTCTCGAGACGGTCGAAGAAGTCGTCTGGGGTGCCGCCGGAGTGGACGCGCGGGAGGAGACCTGTGGTGTCCGCGAGGCCTCGGAGGCGGCGGAGGGATTCTAGTTGGGGACGGGTTGGGCCGCCTCCGCCGTCGCCTTTGCCGAACTTTGGGGTGGGTTAGATCATGCGGGTAGAGAGGTTCTGAGGGGAAGAAATTATTCTGCGAAGGATGGTGAGATTTTGGGAGATGAGACTTACGACTAGGAGAGAGGTGTGGTCTTGATCCAGAGACTTATGCTGCGTCATACTACGCTTCACGTCCCCAAACGTCGCGTTGGCGCAGTACGTCTTTGCAGGCGGCATGTGGCAAATAACCTGACTCCCATCAAGAGCGACCCTGAAAGACAGAAATCATCAGCATCAAACACTCTTCTCTCATGAACCTTACCTCCATACCAAAACCCCAAAGTATTGCAACATACCAGTTGAACGTAGTATGAGGAAACTCATTCATATTATTAAAACAAATCTTCTGCGCCAGAAAACGATTCATCCCCGCCTGCCGACACAGCTGCGGCATCTGGCTCGACTGGCCAAATGTATCCGGCAGCCAACACGTCGTCGAGCGCCGGCCAAAGTTACTCTCGAAAAACCGCTGCCCGAAGAGGAACTGCCGGATCAGGGATTCGCCGCTGGGGATGTTGGTATCGTGCTCGACCCAGCAGCCGCCGATGGGGTGGAATTGGCCGGAGGCTACTTTGGACTGGACGCGGGTCCAGGCGTGCGGGTAGAGTTGTTTGAGCCATTTGAACTTTTGGGACGTCAGTGACCATCATATGTGAAGATTGTGAATAGGAGGGGGACAGAAGAAATGAGAGAGTGAACAGTGACAAGATACGAACCTGCTGAGCCTGCGAACAAGCAAAATTCAACTCTGGATACCGATCCATCAAATCGCACTGATTCAACCACGACCTCGCCACCTTGCGCTTCGTCTCCTCCCACGGCCACAGCCAGCACGTATCAATATGACAATGCCCAATCGCGTACACACTCGCCCCCTTTTCACCAGTGCCGACATCAAACACCTGAGCTGAGTTGACATCCGGCCCCAAATACTCTTCTGCAATCTTTCGGGCCGTCACAATCGAAGCCCGATCACCCACCCGGAAAGCATTGATGATTCGCGTCGCGATATTCAGGGCTTCGTGCTGCTCCCACGAGTCCTCGGGAAACTCCTCCGCCGCCTGGTGGATCACAGTGATATCGGAGTGCAACGCCCTAGCCTGTAAATCCACGCCTACAATCTCGGCCTTTGTCAAGGTGAAGATCTTATTCGGATCAGGAGGCTGAATCGCGTCCCCGTTGGCGTTATTCTTGAAAATCGGCTCGCCCGCCGCGTTCGTCAACATCCCGTTACACGCCATCTCCAGATAAAAAACATGCTCGTCCCCATCTTTGAACGCCTCGGGCAGAATCCACTCGACGCGTTCGCCGCGGCCCGTGAGACCCTGTAAGGGCTCCCCGGTTTCGGTCCAGACTGTTGCTTCGTTGCTGCAGTCCCAGTGGAGCTCGAGGTGGTCCATCTGTCGCATGACCTCTGGGATCGTGACGCGGACTCTGAACCAGTGGGTTGACCAGGACGGTCCGAAGGAGTCGCCGATTTTGGAGGGGGTGTAGGTGTTTGTTGAGGCTGTTGCGTCTGGGAAGGTTGGGCGGGTGAGGTTTGGGCTGTGCCATACTGTGAGGGAGATGACTGAGGGGTCGGAGCGGACTGCGAGGTGCATCATGCTGTGTATTGTGTGGTCAGTGACTGCCGCTGGAATGAGATAGCTTGTTGAGAGAGGAGACGTACGAGAGCAGATTGACCTTCTCCCATTGTCCTGGCGAGTAGAAGTTTGCCGTGCGGTCTCTGTAGAGCTTGTTGGCTCTCTTCCCGACGGGAACTGGTGCCCGCAGCGGGTAGGAGCACGAACTGTTCCCGCCATGTCCATCTAGACCACACATCGTGGAGAATTTGCCCCTGTGCTGGACTCTGAGTTGATTCAATGCATGTACACTTGTCGCCTATTCTAAGCTCTCACGTTCACGTGTAAAAGCCCAGAAGCCAGCGTCTGTCGTGGAGGAAACAAGCTAGTCACAACATGGGACACGCAGCTTTCTTACAAAGGATAAGGAATTCTATCTCTCGGCAGCTTCTCCGCATCATCGGCCGACAACCGGCCGATTTTCCTCGTTTACTTGACTTTTTGCCCCGGTCCCCTTCCCCGACTGGCTGGGGATTTCGGTGCCGAGGGAAGCCCCCACGCGGTGAACAACTTGGCATAGGGGAAAACAACCGGCAATCTTGACCGGAGATTTGCGGTCTGCCGGCGGGATATCTCATAGTTGGAGTGCTTGGGGAAAAGACGCGACCTTCTCGGGTACGCACCGTTGTGGCGTTGAACCCGGTTCGGGCTGTTTGCTGGCAATGTTTGCTCATACGACAGGGGACTCGGAATTGCCCCGCTTCCAACAACGGGCTTTTGGCTTTGGGCATCCTAGGTTGGCATGGTTTGGATCCAATGAAGTGGATGGCGTGGGGTTCAAGGATGGGAGTATTGTGGGAATCTGGGGGAGGAGGGCTTGCTGAGAAAACCTGGGATAATTAAGCTAGACTGGGGTCCTGGTCGAGAAGATGAGGGGAAAGACTACAACGTTGCGAGGATCCCTGTTGGTACATGTCCACAACAGTGTACAATCATTCCTTTATCTTTCACAAGTCTTTGTGTACGGGTACTTTGTGTTGGCTGATTGATTATGACACTCTCACAAGCTTTCGCCAAGTTGTGGCCAAGGATTCGATGATTGTGATTTCTATCTTGATGCCACTAGTTTTAGAAAAGCATTTGCTGCTTCGAGGATTTGAGTTACGATAGTGAATGCCTAGTAGATTGACTCTAACGTGAATCGGTGCCATCATACTGGCTTGGCAGCATCTCATGTTTCTACGACCTGGAGTACACCGCGCTCGATAGAAGAGCAACTGAACAACCTACATGTCTGAATCAGACACTTAGTAGTTGTATCTAAAGTTGACATCCTCCTGTGACAATATTAGCAATAATCACATGAGAGAGACCACCACAACGTAAACTTACCTTGTCCGTCATATCCTCAAAAGCATGAGAATGCGTCGCATCAGCAACAGCCTCACCCCGCGCAATCTTCTCATCCCTCAACTTATTCTGCCACACATAATACGTCCGCAGCGCAAAAAGCACAACCTCCAACAACACAAAACACCCCAAAATAATAGCCAACGCTAGAAAGTACCGCGGCGCATCCTTGGCGCGGAACACCTGCGGACCAATCGAGTTGCCCACGGCCCAAAAGATGAAGTTGCTCGTAATCACCACGCCCTTCTTGGTCTGCCCGGCCACGTTGCGCGTGACGAGCGACAACGCGAGGCCGCTGCACGCCCAGAAGGAGATCATGATGTAGTAGGCGAGGAGCAGGCCTACCTTTTTGCTGTGCTCAAAGGGCACGGTGAGGAGGACGATGGTGCCGGCGATGGTGGGGACGACGGCGGCCATCATGGCGAGGATGGTTTGCTTGAAGCGTCTGTCGATCCAGGAGGCTGTGAGCATGGTGATGATTTGGAGGATGCCTGTTACGCTTTGGAGGAGCTGGGTTTCCCAAGTGGAGAAGCCGAAGGACTGGGCAGTGTCAGCTTCGCTTGTCTAAACTTGTGCTGCTTTGGCAGATGGTTACCTTGATGATGATGTTGGCGAACGCGCCGAGACCACCAGACGGAAGGGTAGTCAAGAGCTGAATGAGAGCAAATCCATACACTTTGGGAAGTCTGTCAGTTTTACCATCCCCTGCGGCACGAAATGAGAACTCTCTCACCTTGGGGATCCTTGAACGCAGCAAAGACCTGCTCCTTGCGCCACTTGCGATTCTGTAACCCGGTACGGTTGGACCGCACGCGCTCCACCATGAGCTTCTTGTCCTCCTCGCTAAAGCAGTGCGCTTTCATCGGCGAATCGGGCATCCACCACATGACAAAGGCGCCCCAGAAGACGGTAATGATGCCGTAGGTCATAAATAGGGCCTGCCACGATCGTATGGGCGACGAGCCGGGGATTAAGGAGAAGCCAAAGGCCAGGAGGCCGCCGATGATTTGCTGGAGGCCGTTCATCATGTACCTGCGCGTAGAATGGAGAATCAGCATTCATGTACACCTGTAACTCGGTTTTTTTTTTTTCTGAAGATAGCGGTTGCTGTTCACTCACCAGTAGATGGCGGTTGAGGCCTGTTCCTCACGCTTGTACCACATGGACGTGAGCAGGACGAAAGTCGGTTGGCAGACCGCCTCAAAACCACCCAGGAAGCCACGGACGATGACCAGACCGACAAAGTTGTGGCATGCGGCGTGGAGGCTGAGCGTCACTCCCCACATGATGATGTTGAAGGAGAGCCACTTCGCAATCGGGATCTTCTGGATAATATAGTTTTCCTGTCGTTGCGTGTTTGTTTAGTGCATTGTTTACCTTCAATGAAAGATGAGAGGAAGTGTGTCTTACCGGGTACTCGACGCAAAGAATAACGAGATAAATGATGGTCGTCAACCAAGAGTACTGTTCAATTAGCTTGATACTTGAAGTTAAACGGCTACGGTGATCTACCTGCTGGCCTACGAGGCCCGTATCAGGAATGATGCCCATGATGGACGCAAACGACATTGTTCCCTTGTCCAGCGATTGCATAAAGTAGGTAAAGACCATGACGCTCAATACTCGCTTGTCAATCATCCTCTTCAGCCTCTTATTGGTCGCCGCATCGATTTCGACAATTGTCTCGCCGGCGTACTTGGCAACCTCATTGTCGACCTTGTCGTAGTTTGTCCGCTGCTTGCCGTCGGCCACGTCCTCAACCACATCGGGCGCCTCGACGATGTCAACTTTGCCCATCGTGAACAAGCAGCCCTTATCAATGCTGAGTTTTTGAAGTTCGAGGCTCTGTGTCGCACGGAAGTAGGCTAGAGAAGCTTTGCTTGGCGCGTCCGACAGCCAAGAGACTATCAAGGAGGTAAGAAGGATGAAAGAGTGCGCCCTTTTTATCTGGGGGCGGTCAGACCATCTTGAGCTCCCCAAGCCTGGATCAACACCAGCCTGCAAATCCATAGCCTTGGTACGGCCGGGGTGCCCATCCACATCCCGTACGTACTTTGGGCATGTAGGTACAGAGACCACGCGACCTTGGGCATATGCGCACGACTCATCTAGCCATAGCTCCGAAAACCTCGCGGGCTGCTATGCCGCTTAAGGGGTTGTTAGCCGCGATAATCGTTACATTTTTCTTATGTTTGTTTGGCTCCTCGCATGTTTGGTCGCCCTCGGCTATCCCATACCGTAGTTTGCCGATGATCATTCCATAATAACCTGGAGAAAGGGCTCCATTAAGGATTTGCGGAGGCGGGGGTAAGGACCGGGGTGGCGTGCGGGGGAACGAGTCCGGGCCGGACACCGGGCCAAGGGTCAAGATGGCGTGGCTAACCAGATACGATCTGTTGCGCGGAGAAGGTGTTGGCATCTTTTGGGAGGGACGACTCAACCTAAGTTCTGTCGTTGCTTGAAAATTGTCTGGTGCACGATGTGTCCACTTGGGTGTGTAGGACAGCTATGCGGATGCAGAATATGGCAGATAGTCTAGAGGATGAGTTATGGAAGCAGGTCTGAAGTAGAGACTCTATCTTGACTACCATACTACGATGCCAAGGCGGTAGCGGGGTGGGAATGCATTTTTCGCAGCGGAAATCTGGATGATCACTTGGCAACCAGTTGTTGAGGCAGCCGACCTCGGCCTCCAATCACCCGGTGCGTGGATACTTGGAGAGGAGAAGCTCGAGAAGACTCAAATTTAACATCATCTCGAACAAAGTTTTCCGCAAAACTCGCAAAAAAAGGCTTGCATGATACAGCACAATGTTTGAAAAAGCCATTGTGACGTTTTCGTCACCAAAAGACGCCGAGCCCTTGGACTTGGTCGGCGCAACTATCTTGGTGGACGAGTCGGATCCGATCGGCATTCACATCGCAGCGCAGAATCTCGCGCAGGACTTTGGTCGAGTCACCAAGTCTGAACAGAGCACGCTCCAGGTCGTTCAAGGGACCCAAGTCGATGCCGCCTTGGGATCTGTCGCTGCCATTATCATCGGATCAGTCGAGTCAAGTTCTATCCTCCAGCGGCTGGAACAAGAAGGGAAGCTCAACTTTGAGGAGATTCGGGGGAAATGGGAGTCCTTCAGCACCTGTGTAATCGATCAACCCTTGCCGGGCGTGCAGAAAGCCCTCATAATTGCCGGGAGCGACAAGCGAGGGGCGATATTCGGTGCCTACACTCTCTCTGAGCAAATCGGAGTCTCTCCGTAAGATTCCTTTCCCATTCATGGTCCGTCTATCTGCTAACATCAGGTACACGTAGTTGGTATTACTGGGCTGATGTTCCTCCCAAACATCATGAAGCTATCTACGCAATACTACAGCCGACTTGTCATGGTGAACCCAGCGTTCGCTTCCGCGGCATTTTCATCAACGATGAAGCTCCTGCCCTCACGGGCTGGGTCAGGACCAACTTCGGGGGCTACAACTCTGAATTCTACAAGAAAGTCTTTGAACTACTACTAAGACTCAAGGTACTACGTGACAGAAACCTGACAAAACTCCGAATGCTGAATTCTTCCACCAGGCCAACTTCCTCTGGCCGGCAATGTGGCCAGGCTACCCCAACCCGGGCGCCTTATTCTTCACAGACGACCCCCTAAACCCCAAGCTCGCCGAAGACTATGGCATCGCCGTCTCCACGTCCCATCACGAGCCCATGCAGAGAATGTCCAACGAGTGGTTCGCAGACAACCCGGACGGCAGTTGGAACTGGCTCACCAACAAGGAGAAGATCACCGACTTCTTTGATGAGGGCATCAAGAGGGCAAAAGGCCGCGAGTCGTACTTTACCCTTGGCATGCGCGGCGAGTATGACCGGAAGATGAAGACGGATGATCCGGCTGCTGTGGTGCGGGATGTGATTAAGACGCAACGGGCTCTTATCAAACGGGTTCATGGGAGAGAAGATGCTGTTCCTCGTATGTGGTAACATATCCCCGAATAGAGAGAATTTTGGGCGACTAACTAGGGAAATAGAGCTCTTGGCCTTATATAAGGAGGTGCAGGAGCAGTATGAGGAAGGGAATCTTGATGTGCCCGATGATGTCACTCTTCTGTTCGCCGACGATAACTTTGGCAGTATCAGACGCCTTCCATCTGGAGCGGAGAGGGACAGAAAGGGAGGCGCGGGCGTATGAAATACCCTTTCTCGGGCTCATTTTCCCATTCTAGGCGATGCTGACAGAGAGGCAGATATACTACCACTTCGAGTATGTGGGAGTTCCACGAAGCTATAAGTGGATCAACAGTAACTCTCTGGTTTGTCGCAACCCATGACTGCAAAGATTCATATGGTTGACAGGAGGAAATAGGGGAAAACCTGGCATCAGCTACAAGAAGCACACAAACGCAACGCGAAGCAAATCTGGGTCTTCAACGTTGGTGACATCAAGCCGATGGAAGTACCGCTCACTTTTGCAATGTCGTTGGCCTGGGACATCAACTCTATCGGCGCCAACGACTTTGCAAACTTCTACCAGACAATGGCAGAGACAAACTTTGGGAAGGACCAATCCGACCAGATCGCATCGGTGTGGCAAAGATACGATCGACTCTCAGCACTAAGAAGACACGAACACATTGAACCGACGACTTTTTCCTTGATCCACTACAACGAGGCAGAAGACGTTGTACACCGCTGGGAGTCACTCCTTAAATCAGCCGAGGAGATCTATAAACAAACTCCAGATGCTCAAAAGGCAGCCATCTACGAAACCGTCCTTCACCCAGTCAAGGCATCGACAATCTTTACTAAACTCCAAGTGACCTTAGGCCGGAACAGACTCTACGCCCGGCAGCGCCGCAACGTCGCCAACAAGCTCGCCCGCGAGGTTCTGGACCTCTTTGATGCAGACTACGCCCTCTCGGAAGAGTTCCACGCTCTGTTGGACGGTAAGTGGAACCAGATCATGAGCCAGACACACTACGGCTACGAAGAGACGTGGCACGCGCCGTACCGCGACATGATAGGCGGCCTGTGCTACGTCCAGCATCGGCAGCGTTCGAATCCAGTCATGGGCCAAATGGGAATCGTTATTGAAGGCCACGAGGGTGTTCGTCCAGGAAGGACGAATGAGGAGTCTGATCGAACACACCCTAGCCGGCGGGACTTGGTCCCTGGGGTGACGTTGGGGCTGATGAGTCGGTATGGGCCGTTGAAGAGGTGGTTCGAAATTTACAGCCGGGGACCTCAGGCTACGCATTGGAAAGCTGCGGTTCCGTATGACTGGGTCAAGCTCTCGATGTCGTCTGGCACGCTTGATCCTGATGGGGATGATTCACGAGTTGATGTCACAGTTGCTTGGGATCAGGTGCCAGATGACTTTGAGCAGAAGGTCTTGATCGATATCAGATCCGAAGAGGGCGACTTTGAGCAGGTACATCTACCTATCACTGGCAGACGCGCTCCCGAATTGTTCAAAGGAGGGTTTATCGAAAGCGACGGGTACATCTCCATCCCTGCGGCGCATTGTCCTCCACAAGATCTCAAAGCACTGCCGGAGTGCGGCAGGACCCCAGAGGGAGCGATTGCACTTGCCCCGGGGGCGGAGAGCGCGGAGCTCACGTACAAGTTTAACGCCTTCTCGCAGACAGCGAACCCGTCTCTGTTATTGTACTTCAACATGACGCTCGACCTCGACCCGGCAGATCCGATGTCTTACGACTTGCAGGTTGACGAGGGACCTGTCCAGACCCACCGACTGTCGCCCAAGACCAGCGACCTCCCCGAAGGTTGGTTCTATGCCGTACAGGATTGTGCTTGGTTGCGAAGGCATGGTCTGGGCGAGAATAGTCTCGATGCTGGGGAGCATGACCTGAGGATTCGTCTTAAGCATTCGAACTTGATATTGGAAAAGCTCGTGGTTGACCTTGGCGGCGTGCAAGAGACCTACATTGGCCCGCCAACAAGTGTGTATATCTCCTAGGGTATGTGTTCAGGAGCTGGCAAGATGCAGCTGTTATTGACTTTTTGTCGTGCACACTCAACGTACGTAATGGCCACAACTCGAGACATCTTAGTTGTTGATAGATTCCATTAATCATGCCTCGTTATGGAGATAATTGTCGCTCGGCTGTATGTAATACGCTTAATAAAGAGGCCGCAACTTCCTAACAAGGACCTAAGCCGAGCCACCACCCATCTTGCGAAGTCTCTGTAGCTCATTCGCCTTCTTGACACCAAATCCAGTAGAGAAGATCTGCCTCACCTCCTCGAGCGGCAAACCGTTGGCCTCGGGGTAACAGAAGACAACAAAGACCCATCCGAAGAAACAAATTCCCGCGTAGAACCCGAACGCGCCGCTGGGTGTCATGCCCTTCATCATGGACAAGAAAGTAGATGCGATGATGATGTTGCAGCCCCAGCAGGTGACCGTGTTCATCATGGTGCCGAGGGCGCGGACCTCGAGGGGCAGGAGCTCGGTGCCGACCCAAGCGATGGTGGCGACACCGCCGGCGAAGCAGGCGACGTAAACGATGATGGTCACGAGGACGAGGATGCCAGCCCAGTTTACCGAGGTGGCTTGAAGTTTGAGATCTGGCGAGACTGGGATCCAGTGGAAGGCGACGGCAGCTACGGCCATGCTGACGGACTGGAGAAAAAACATTAGAGACTGGGAGTTTCGACTTGCTGAGAAGTCCAGCGCTTGGTGAAAGTGAAACATACCATTCCGGCAACAGTCACCAGGAGAATGCGGCGCCGGCCGAGCTTGTCGATGATGAAGAGGTTCACCAGCGAGAAGACGAAGTTGGTGGCGCCAACGACGATGGACACAGCAACAGGCTTGTCGAAGCCAACAAGGCCGAAGAGAACCTATTTTTGGTAAGCATATTGAATTTTATACCTATGCCAAGAACTCAGTTAACGAACCCCGCTGTAATACATTAAAGTATTAAAACCGCCAAGCTGTGAGACTGAAAAAGCGTCAGTACATGTATAGATGCCTATCTTACTCCCTCATGGCATCTGCAATTGGGACATGGCGGAAAACGCGGGATACTTACTAGACATAATAGCGCACGCGGTGACAAGAGCACGGAAGTTGGCAGGCACAACGTGCAACTCCTTGAAGCGATCCCAAAGCGAGGCTGAGGTAGCCTGGGCCTCGACCTCGACCGACCACGTCATGTGTCCAACCTTGGCGTTAACCTGCTCTTCCGTCGCGTGCGGGTACACGCGCCTAATGACGCGCGTAGCCTCCTCGAGTTTTCCGTGAGAGATGAGCTGTCGGGGCGACTCAGGGCACATGGGAAGGAGGAACGCGAGGATAATGGGTGGAATACCGCCGACAGCAACCATGTAGCGCCATCCGTGGGAGACCTCGGTGAAGCCGGCGCCGAGGGCGTAGGAGATTAGTTGTCCGAGGGTTACGCTCATGTTGTCGAATGCAATCATGCGACCACGATGTTTCGCGGGTGCGAGTTCGCCGATGTACAGAGGCTATTGTGCATTTGGTTAGATATTGAAGCCCATAGATGACTGCAGCCTGGAACTAGCTCCTGTCTAGGAAGGGAGCTTCATGGCAACTCACGATAATCATGGCCGCAGAACCGACTCCCAAGCCGACAATGAAGCGACCAACAGTCATTTGCGCCACGGAGAACGCAGCAGCCTGAATGATTGTGCCGATAAGGAAGAGAAGGCAACCGATATAAATGCCGAGTTTTCGCCCGTACTTGTCGGCCGGAAGACCAGCAATTACGGCACCGATCAAAGCGCCGCCAGAAGTAATGGACGTGATCAGTTCCTGCTCGTGCGAATCCAATTCGTGTCCGAGGTCACTTTTGAGACTGACGAGAACGGCCGAAATCACACCAGTGTCGTAGCCTAATCAAAGAACTCTCAATTAGTAAAACCATTCACTTCCTAGAGGTTTACTGAATCCTTGTAGCCCGGGCGGAAAAGTGGCTTACCAAACAAGAAACCGCCCATTGCGACGGTGAAGGTGATCAGCCATACTGCCTTAGAAGGCTCAGTATCTTCGATAGAATCATCAAAGTCAACGGGCTGCGTCTGCTCGACGTGGGATGTAGTTCCATCGAGCTTCATCTTATCGAGAGAAGCTTCCCTCGATAAGGCCTTGCTCTCGGAGTCGGGCGTGGTTTGCGACATTGTCGAGCAATTGCAAGTTCGGGCCGGCTTCAGTAAAGAAGATAAGCAATGGCGGTTCGAATTCAAGCAAGAGGTAGAGCTAAAGCTAAGCGATGTTTGGCTGATTACGAGAGTTGAATCGGATGAGGCTGAGGCCGGTTGGGGAAACTCAAAGAAGAGACTGGGCTGCAGAATTTCAGACGAGGAAAAGCGAACAGACGTAGTAGTTATATAGAAAATGAGTCAACGACCCTATGTTACCGACGGGAGGCTACTAAGAACTGTAAGGGAATTGCAAGCAAGTAGACCACGCGCCAAGGTGGAGTCGCGGGTTTAAATTGCCCAAATTAGTCGTGGTATGAGGAGAAACTTCAAAAGCACGCGCTTTTTTTTCCTACGTTTGAACCCCAACCTCGAGGAACAGATGAATCAGACGGAAACCGGCACAGTGTCTCTTAGTCTATTTTCTCCACGTGGAACTTTCAGCTAGCATTGGTAGTCTCACTACCTTGCTACGTCTCCCGAGTCCATGGTAGAAGCACATCAGATTTGATCACTAGTTCCTATTTCCCATCGCGCGGGATTCTCTACTCAAACACCTGATCAGTGTCGAGCGTGTGTATCCGCAGCGTACGTCGAAATAAATGCGGGGGTGGGTTGTCTGGGGTACCTCCGTGTGCGGGATACGCGGGGAGTCACTCAGCCGACCATCCCCAATGTAGTAAAAAAGCCCCGCGGGTAACAGTCCAATGTGTCTGTACAGGGGGATTTAAGGACTAGTGTCTCTTGGTCTTGATTTCCGGCCGACTATGGGCTTCTGTCAGCGTTGTTTCCGTAAGTTATCTCATGTTTAGTGTCGCAGCCGGTTCAAGGGAGTGCCAGAATCACGGTACCGTCTGGTGACTCTATTGACTTCTAAACCTAGGTGAAGTATACATCTCACTGCCCTCGTGTTTCCAGGACTTTCTTCCGAGGGTTACAGAATTGTAAGTTCCGCCGATCGACGAAGGCCATGTAGCTTACTGCTACTACCCCAAATCCGCAGGCGGGCCTTGACCAATTCTTGGAAGAATGATGTCATCGTGAGTATTGCAGATAAAACGATACTGAAGACGCAAAAGACCTTGTGGGTTGGAAGTTGACATGTTTTTGATGGAGACGAGTGGGGAGCCCCAGGTTCGGATGGCGTACTCCTCATCTCCCCCGGATTCTTCCAGGTCGACGCAAGTTTCCAGTCTCCACGGGTTGAAGTCCGCTAACAACAATCATTATCAATCTCGACAATCCGATTGGAGTGTACGCGGCCAAAGAGTGTCTGGTGCGGATAGTAACGCAGCGAGTAGAGACGCCTTAGCCCGCGGGTTCGAGCCGTGGCCCGTCGGTAGATGAGCAGAAGGGATGGTGGAGTGAGGGTTACTCGTAGCCCATGTGGAGAGGGAAACCCTAGCCAATTGCAGCCGTCTCCACTGACTCAGGGACTCGCATGAGTGGAATTGAATCCCTCAAAAAGGCAACATATCCCGCGGGAAGGAAATAGTGTGCAAGCATACCTAGCCAAAGCTTGTTCCACGTTTCTCCATGAGTTCGGCCGGCATGATAACCAACAGGGCGGGGGTATTGATAACCTGTAGACACAAGCAGATACTTCTCATGCTCGGATCCAACGCGAGACATGAACGTCGCGGGACTGGAGCCTCAAGCGCCCAGTCCGATCTCCGCCTGCCATGTTTCGAAACCGGCATGTCAATGTGGATTTTGGGACCAAACTGGCGCCCGCGGATTATGAAAACATGGGGAACCATCATGGCTTCCGTCCCCAGTTTGAGGTGCGTGTTGACGTACGTGGCAATAGTCCCTTGCAGGCAGAAATGTTCCCGATCCGTCCCCTCTCGAAGTTTTGGTAACGTGCAACAGGTTATGTGGTCAAAAAATGGAAGCTCGGAGCTATGGCGGGATACGTAGGAAGTCTCATGATGAAAGGAGGTACAGTTTACCGAGTAACGGCCACTTTTCCGATGTGATATCTGAGAGCATCCTTCGCATCGCGCGCATCGCGCGTGGTCGATTCCACAGCCTCCTCTATACATACCCTATTTCCATGACTTCTCATACATGAAGAGGTTGTGAATACGACCAACTAGTAGAACATGCAGGTCCCGCGACGGCCTGCGTCGCTCAACGCCAAGTGTTAAAGCGAGGGTATCACTGCATTGGCGCTTCAAATGATCGCCAGTCAAGAACCTAGAAGATCTCACACCACCGTGGCTGTTCCACCTGAAGTGCCGGCTGAAATCGGGTTTCAGAGATTTGGACGTCGTGCTATCATGTGTTACTAGAAAAGTCCAATTGGGAAGTAAAAACGCGAGACATGTTCATTGGTGAGGACTAGTATAACCCTGAAGAGTTTGGAACTTTGTCTGGATAGCAAATAGCAAGGATATGATAGTCCAAAAAACTCCTTCGAGGTGCGCTGCATCGAAGAACGCCGGGACGGTTCAACGGTCCGACAAGGCGGACATCAGCTAATAGACTAGACTAGACCATGAAATAATGAGGCGAACGAATGTCACTTTTCACGATGCCTTGCTCGTTATCAACTGGATTAGCGAAAGAATTTGTTCATTTCCCATATAATCTATCAATATCATCTATACTCGCAAGCAACGCTAAATCATACCAGTTCCCAGTCCCCCAATTCCCACAATCCCATTACAAGTCACGTCTATCCCCAGACGTCTTCTTGCCACTTGCGATTCCTCTTCAACCCTTCGCTCCAATCTTTGACTTGGGCATCACTCCAACCCTTATCCGCCCTCACGACATCGCCCAACGTTTTGCCAACCTCCCTAGCCATGCTCGCCCGTCCGCACATGTACAAAATGGCACTCTCCTCTAAGAGCGCCAAAACCTCGGCGCCCAACTCGCGCACTCTGTCTTGAACGTATGTCTTTTTCGCGCCTTCTTGTCGCGAGAAGGCAGTGACGATCTTGAGCTTTCCACCAAGATCCTTCTCCATCTGCTCGAGCTCCTCCTTGTAAATGTAGTCATCATCGGGGCGTTGGCATCCGAAGAAGAGCATCATCTGCCCGATGTCCTTGCCGACGGACTGCAGACGGAGACGCTCCATAATGAAAGCTCGGAAGGGCGCCAGACCCGTACCGGCGGCGACCATGACGAGCGGGTGTGAGGAAAGCATGGGGAGCTTGAACTTGGAGCGACGAATGTGGGCGTAAATGAGGCCGCCTTCGAGTGCGTTTGAAGGACCTGATAAGGCGTAGCTGAGGCCCTCGACCTGCTGTGCTGCCTGTGAGTCTTGCAGAGAGCTGGAGAGAGATTGGAGATAGTTCGTCGTCAGGCCGGGGATGGCCGTTGTGGGAGAAGCAGACAGGGGGGTATCAGAAACAGCAACGGTGATGCTGGGAGCTTTGGGAGAAACGACGCTGGAGGAGGAAATGGAGTAGTAGCGCGGCTGGGATCTAGGCAGTGTCTCGATGAGATAGGAGAGAGGGATTCCGGACCAGGCAGACGACGTCGCCTGGCCGTCGGCCTTAGCTGCGTATTCTAGAAGCTTGCCGATGGTCAGGTGGTTAGATGCAAGGAAAGCGGCATAGTTATCCTTGTCGCGGCCAAGGTTCAGGAGAATCTCCTTTGATGCGGCAGATGGCGCAAACTGGGCGAGGCCTCGTACGGCGTCTCTGGGAACGGCGGCGCAGATCTCGAGGTAGTATCTGAACAACGTCTCAACGTTTGTTGGTGTAGGAATTCTGACCTTCACGGCGGCGTCGAGGGCATTGATGCTGATGGGAATACTCCGGCGCTCGGAGAGACCAAGGACGTTGAGGAGACGCTCAACCTCTTGATCAGGGTTGATGGGCCAAACAGCGAGGTGATCGCCCGTCTTGTATGTGATTTGGGAGCTGTTTCCTAGATCGAGGTCTAGGTGAAGGCAGCTGCGACCAGGGGAGGAGAATAAGCTGCGAGCGTTTTTGATCTTCAATGCCTTAATCGCTGAGTTGGCCGTTGACTTTCCGGAGCCCTCAATCAAGTGTACTGGCTCGCCAATATGAAGATCCTGCGGCTCCAGAGACTCATCCTCGACAACAGCCAGAGATGGCTCGTGGACGACCTCGTGCTCTTTCAGTTGTAATTCATCACGGAAGACCTTGTACAAGTCGTCCTTCCATGAGAGAAAATCCTCCTCTGTAGCTCCAACCGCATCGTCCGCACGGCCAACGGGCGCCAAGCGCGAGGCACCGCAGTCTACAAGAGCCTTGTCGACAACGTCGACGACCTTGTTGTAGTATCTGTAGTTGCTGTTGCCCAGACCGAACGCCGCATAGCGAAGCGATGCGAGGGGCTTGTCTTGGAGCTTGGTCAACCAGTCCCAAAACAGACTGGCATTGTCGCTGGGGTCTCCCTCGCCGTAGGTGGAAATGATGAAAATGGCCAGCTTGGTCTGAGGGATCTGCGTGATTGTGTCGGCATCGTAGTCTGAGAGGTCTGCCGACATGGTGTTGAGGTGGAAACGCTGGTGCAGCTCGCGAGCGAGACGGTTCGCGAAGCCCTCGGCGGTGCCAGACTGCGAGCCCCAGAAGACAACGACATCTTTGCCCTGCACGACATACTGTTAGCCAAATGTCAAACACAACTATGACCTCCGAATCGACTTACGAGCTCTTCTAACCTCTCGGCAATGTTCTTGGATTTCTTGTTTGCGGCGTTGCCGGCGGTGCCCTGTTGAGGCTTCTCGTACCAGATGTAGTTGTACGGATCAGGCTTATCCCAGGCGTATCCGCGCAAGACATACGCGGCAGATAAAAGACCTGCTGCAGCGAGAGCGGCCGTGTCTGCGACTGTTCCCGGTGCGAGCTGGCTGATGAGCTTCAGCGTGCTCTCTGGCAGAGCTCCTGGAAGAGACATGGTGTGATGAGTATACGAAGCGCAACGAAAGTGACTAAACTGCCAGCGTCGAGTGGAATCTGGTATCAGAGGGCTTGTCTTTCTAAAGCTCAAGGCATGAGAACAGCGAGTTTCGAGATGTTAAATGCGACCAGAAGCTTCTTGTGAGTATCGTGAAAGTTTCCTAAATCGTACAACATGTGAACTATGGCCACCAACACAGCTAGTGTCGTCAACCTACCCTTCGCTTGAGACTTTCCTAAATCAACTCTGAGAGGCAAGTCGCCGCCCCCACGAGGTGCGGGGAGCATTGCCAACTTGAGACGGGTTCAGATTTTGGCACAGAGAAAGTTGGGGAACGAATCCACTTCCCCGCGGGGAGGAGACACGAAGAAGCGGCTGGCAAGGCGAGATGTGATGCAGTCTAAACTAAGATAGGCGACATAACCCGCGGGATCGAGATGTCCATCCAACAAACTGCAAGATTACCGAAGAGGTCCCCGTATTTCCCCAAACTTCGCCCCAGCCTCTTGATGCCTTCTCCATCGTCGGCTGGAACACCGAAAGCCTCTTGACATACTGCATTTCGACTCTCAAGTCTCTCCCGCGGTGAGTATTACCAGATCAAGACAAAAGCCCCACAGATCGCGGGTCCAGCCCAGGAGAAAGACTCCATCTCCCCCGCGTAAGGATGCCGTGAAGGGTGTGTGACGGACCCCGAGATAACCCCAAGATCTGTCAGTCCAATGCAGAACTACCCAATGGTGCATCATTTACTCATCAGCCATGCGTCCATCGCATACTGCGTTTTCCCCGCGGAACTTGGCCCTTGTTTGTCTTGGTCCGAGCGACTTAATCCCGCCTCTGTCCCAGCCTGGGGCAGAACCCGCCCGCCGCCCCCAGCTTTGCGCCCCTCTTTCCTATCCGGGATTTTCTTGGAAGTCTCATGAGCTATTCTTGTTGACAGCTCAGACGAAAGGGGGGAGGTTGAGGTTTGTGACTGCAGAGGTGCGGAGAACATGTCGTAGCTAGTGGAGGGAGGGACTGTAGGTTGCGAGCTGTGAGCGAATGCGATGTCGCGGCGAGATTTTCCTTTCTCGCAAGCCAGACCAACCCAAGTGGGCATTGGTCTACGGCGTATTTTATCCATTCTCGTGACTCTGTGGCTGATTAGTGTTCCACAACGCGGATGGTTATTTAGTTGAAGAAGACGTCCTTTCTTCCAGCAGCATGGAGTAGACCACAGTCCAAAGCTCTTCACCCTTCCAACCCACGGTTTGCCTTTTCCATTTGACAAGATCTTTTGGGATCTAACTAGCAAAATGGCACTCGACACATTCTCTACTTTCTCGCAGGCGCCATACGCCGCGGGTTTCCTCTTCGTTGCCTTGTCTTACTTTATTGTCTACCCATTATTTGTATACTTCAAGGACACAAAAGGTGAGCTTTCTTCAGATCTAGGCCCATCACTTACAACTACTGACATAAGGCTAAGGCATGCGCAAGTTTGAAAACTTGAGCACATTCTCCGGCGTTTACAACATCCCCTTCATGATCCTCGCCCGGACCGGCGCCCGATCAACCCATCTCGTCAATCTCCACCGGGAGAAGGGCCCGATCCTCCGCACCGGTCCCAACACCCTTTCTTTCAGCGACGTCCGCGCCATCAAGGATATTTATGGCCACGGAACCCCCTGCATCAAGGATGAATCCTACGTCCTCACGGCCGGATCTCACTACCACCTTGCCGATGTGGTCGACAAGCATGACCACGCGAAGAAGCGCAAGGTCTTGTCTTCGGCCTATGCCCTGAAGAACCTCGAGGGATGGGAACACAAGGTCGCAGACAAGGTCGAGAGACTTTTCAAGCAACTCGACCAGCGCTGCACCGACCCCCTCCCCAAGGGTCAGATGTTCCCCAAGCCAGAGGATTTGACCGTCGACTACCGCAAATGGGGCAACTTCTTCACCCTCGACGCCATCGCCGACATCGGTCTCTCCGAATGTCTCGGCCTGCTCGATCGCGGCCACGACCGAGTCCTCGCCCGCCGCAAAGATGGTTCAACCTGGGAAGTTCCCCTCCGCGACTCCCTCTACCCCACCGCCAGGAAACAGTCCCTCCTCGTCTGGAGCTACGACAACTACAAGCTCATCGACAAGCTTTCCAACATCATCCCCCGCTACCGCCGTATGACCGAGGCCTCCAAGGGCTGGGACGGCATCGTCCTGGAACTCTCCCACAAGCGCCTCCAACGCTACAACAAGGGCGATGAGAAACTGGATGACTTCTTCCAAGCCCTGATGGAGAACAAGAACGGCGAGGCCAACAACCTCGAGTGGGGCGAAATCGTCGCTGAGATCAACATCATGATGAACGCCGGCAGCGTGACTACAGCGATCGCCGTCACAAACGTCCTCTACCAGCTTCTTAAGAACCCCAAATACCTCCAGCTCCTCCGCGAAGAAGTTGACAGCGTCCTCGATGCCGACGAAATTGTCGCCCCCTATGACAAGGTCAAGCACCTCCCCTACCTCCGCGCTTGCCTCGACGAGTCCCTCCGCCTGTTCCCTCCCACGCCGCAAGGCCTGCCTCGCAAGACACCCCCCGAAGGCATGTACATCATGGGCGAGTGGGTACCGGGCAACACCACCGTGAGCATGTCCGGCGTCGTCGCCCATCGCGACGAGACCGTCTTCCCCGACGCCGACAAGTACGTGCCGGACAGATGGCTCGGCGACAAGGGCAAGGAGCTGCAGCCATACTTCTTGGCCTTCTCCGCCGGCGCGAGAGGGTGCATCGGTCGCAACATTTCTTACCTTGAGCAGGCTGTGCTCTTGGCGTCGGTTGTGCACAGGTACGAGTTTGCTCTGCCGCGGGACTTTGAGATGGCGCGTGAGGAGACGATGAACTGGTTGCTCGGAGAAATGCCCGTCAAGGTTTGGAGGAGGCAGTTGGAGGAGGTTGAGGCACACTAGATTCCCAAAAGAGGACTTAGATTTTATGACTTATGGTAGTGTATTTGGCGTTGGCGTGATAGATATCAATCAAATTGATGACTTTCAGAGTCATGTTGACGAAAGGTATCTACACTATCGTAGGTTGGATTGTCGCATTACATTTGACTGACAGTAAGTCCAAGGACTAACGACGTGAAATAATCAACTCCTTCGATGCATCTTCCTGCAAGTTCTAGGGTTACATCCAGGTTCTGTGCGGCAATTGTGATGCGGCAGTGAGTTGACCGTCTCGGATTAGCTGTCGAAGAAGAAATCCAAACGCTTGTTTCCTTCATCGCTAGTGTTGGCCAGATACGCCGTCTTCTCCTGTTCCGACATGCTGTTCCATTTCGCTCTCTTGGACTTGTTGCGAAGGGTGTAGTAGGTCTTGGCAAAAGCATACGCAAAGATTGTTGCCACAGTGATTGCAATCAAGTTCTTGTTTCCGCGGTGGTAGTGAGGCTTATCATCCTCTCGATAGATGTTAGACGAGGCGATTCCAGACAACTGAATGGTGATGTTGTAGAGCGCAGCACTTATGGCTCTCGTCCTGACGGCGTTCGAAAGTCGGGAGCACCATCCCACATGTGCCGCATGGGTAGACGGCTGGCCGAGAATCATGAACGTAACGGCATATTGCGCCCACGGTGACAGGCTCTCAATGGAAGTATACTCCACAATGAGAAGCGGCAATACCCAGACCTGCGAGAGCAGGCCGATGATGGCGATTTGATGGAATCTTTCCGTCAAAAAAGTAACCCAGAGCATGTTGACTGCAGCAAACACTGTAACGGGGATGGCAAGCAGCGTAACGTTGAAAGTGCTGAAGCCGAGAGCCTTGAGGGACAGCGTGAGGTACGTCTTCGGTGGCGCGGTGGGGATCTCAAAGAGGATGCCGATGAGGTAGATCGGCCACAGGTCGTAATCCTTGAGACTCTTCCAGAGCATGCCCAGAGACAACGATTCTCGGTTGTGCATGTCGCTCTTTGAAGGGTCGTCACGAAGGACCCGGTTGACGATTATCTTCTCCTCACGCTCGTTGAAGTAACCCTTAGGATTCCACCACGTTTTGGTCTGCGTCGGGCCAGGAACTAGGAAGAGAAAGCTGGCGGCGCCAATGACGAAACTGACGAGAGCCTCGATCAGGAAAAGCCATCGCCATCCTTCCTTTCCTGCAACACCGCGCAGGTGCAAGATGCCATAGGCCATGAAGGATGCAATGACGCCGGACATGGAGTCGACGAACCAGAAGAGGGCCAGACGGATGGGCATTTCAGTCTTTTTGTAGAAGTAGGACAAGTACAAGATGGAATCCGGGATGAAGCCACCCATGAAGAGACCGATAAAGAATCGGCAGGCAAAGAAGCCAGCCCGGTTATGCATGAAGAACTGTCCGCCAGATGCAAGACTCCAGAGCATAATCTGAACGGGAATCCATCTATCAGGTCCGAGCCGCTTTCCAATCATCTGAGATGGAACTTCGGCGATCAGAAACCCAATGCGGTACATGTTCTGAGCATTGTTGTAGTCGTTGGTGTTGATATGGAGGTCTTTCAAGAGATTATCCGCAGCTGCATTGCCGAGATTGCCTCTGTCGATGTTGAGACCGAAGAACATGACCAGAATCCAGGCAAAGATCCTGAAGTCTGTCTTTCGGCGGACAGAGCGTTCTTCGCGGTGCGTCCATCGTTCCTGCGAATCGAAGCGATGCACGTTCTCGTACTCTGGTGGGGGCTGATAGAAGGGCGCCAAGCTGGGATCATCAAAGACACTTCGCTCCGTTGCGATGGCGTCGAGATCCCGCGGCGTGTTGCGGCGTGTGAGCGCTTCCCAAAAACCGACGTTTTTGGTTGTATCCTGGGGCTCGGCCAAGTCGCTGATCTCGTCTTTGGGCGAGTCGACCTCGAAGGAGGGAGCTTTTGTGTCAATATCGTGTACGCCAGGCGGTACCCTCTCCCTACCGGAAGAGACTTCGATAACTGGTGGCTTTTGCGAGCTCATGGTTGCACCTCAGAGCATGAGTCAGCTGTTCAGAGAATTTGCCGGTCAAAAGTTTAGAGCCTAGGTGTTCCAAACACATCTACACCACAGGAGTTCCGGAAGGATTCCATGTTGATATACACGGTGTTGGCTTGTTGTATAAACGTATTGCGAAGAACGGTAAAAAGAACACCGAGATCGCACACCATCGACAATCGACTCGACGTCATTTCCTTCTTCGCATTTACTTCCTTACTGGAAATAACCGCTCGTATCATCCTATTCCCCTTCACAGTCAAGAATCCTTGACATGCCAAGAGTTTACTGTGAAGATAAGCTTTTGGTAGGTTTTTCGGCAGTGATCATCCGAAAGCCATCACGACATAATGGGGAAAGATGAGGACAATGCCAGCCCGCCAATCCTTCACACAACCCTGCCTGCCACACGCGGGATAGCGCTTGGCAGGGCTCGGAGGATTGTCTCTTTCCATCTTGGCAAACCGCGTGTTCGGGAGCCTCAGACCAACCACAACCTCTTCGATTTTTACGAGCATCGAGACCTTTGTCGTTTGTGCCTCATCCTTCGCGCCAGACCCAGCTTTCAGATGTAAATAGTATGGTAGATTTTCTTCTAGAGAATTACGATCCTAGTTCTTGGGAGACCAACTGGATGGTACAAGATTTGCGCCGATGTCACCTTCAACGCCCCCAAAACAGGGATCAGGCCGAGGCGCTTCAACTCTGCCGAGCACTGGGCCTCAAGAATTACATGAGAGTTGCTAGCGGGGTGTTGCGCGCTATGTTCGAAGTCCCTTCTTGCTTATGATTGCTTACAGATTTCCGTAGACTTGAGTGTGGCAAGTACCTACGTATGTGAGTTGGCAACATACGTGTTTGGCTCTCGAGGGTCGGTGTAAGCTTCCAAACAGCACGTCAGTTTCAACGAACGAAAAGTTCAATAGATAAAAAGTTGAGCATGTAGATATTTCATAGCATTATTTCATTAATTGACCTATATGCTATCAGGATCTGGGGCCAGTCACACCAAACGGCAGGTTCTGGTACTTCTTCACCTCGTCGCCCTTTGTCTCGGGGTGCTCAATGTCAAGGTCCCATCTATCAGGCACTTCGAGACCAGCGTCAAGATGGTGTTTGTTCAAGAGAATCGATATTCCATCTCGAAACAGCCACGGGTCGTTTGTTCTCCTCTGCCAGTCTTCCAATCTCGTTTGCAGCTCCTCTAATACGTCTTGATAATCCGGATCCTTTGCCAAGTTTCTGACTTCGTTGGGATCGTTCACCAAGTCATACAGCTCTTCTGCGGGGCGGAAGAAGTAATCTTTGAGTTGTCTTTCGCCAACCATCTTCGGGTTTTGATCCGCGTTTCGAATGTCTTCCCAAGTCAACGAGCCGTAAATATCGTTGGCAAAAGGAAAGTCAAGCCTCCAAGCAATGTTGCGGTGATACTTGTAGCGCCTGGTCCGGATGTAACGTGTCGGCCAGTAGTTAGTAGACTCGTGAAAGGTGTGAGAGCCAAAGACGTGATCCCACTCAGCGAGTTTGTGGTTCTCGTTGATGATATCGAAGAATGACCGACCGGCGAGTTGAGATTTGGCGCCATCCGAGGCATCGCCCAAGATCCATTCCAAGATTGTAGGCAGAACGTCCACATAAGATACCAGGTTCGGGTTGATAGATGAACCTGCACCGGGCAGTTTAGCGATGAGAGGGAGGCGAATCCCGGCGTCATACAGCGTGGTCTTGGAGTTCAAGAATGGAGGGCCATTGTCGCTCATAAAGATGACTAAGGTATCTTCCGCAAATCCAGACTCTTTCAGCTCGTGAAGAATCATGCCAATGCCTTGATCTAGGCGACTGATGGCTTCTGCGTAACTTGCAAGCTCCTGTCGCACACCCGGAGTATCCGACAGAAACTCGGGAATGACCATATCCGCTGGTCTATACTTGATGTTCTTGATCCTATCATCGACAAGTTCATCGTTGCCAAAGCCACCGCGCGTACGGTCACGGTGAGGATCATGATACCCAACAGTGAGCACAAATGGCCGATCATCTTCCTTGGAAGCATTGAAGAACTCTGCCGCACGCTGAGAAGACCACCACACATCTCGCGTCAAGCTCTCGGCCCGCCACTCCCAAGGATACACGTCATCGGGCCCGACGTGGATCTTGCCGATGATCCCGGTGCGAACACCATTCTTGGCGAGCAGAGCAGGACCAGACTCGATGTGATCGAACGTCATGAAGTGGTGCTTGCCACTATTGAGTCCATACTGGCCGTTCTGATGAGTATGAAGGCCAGTGTAGATTGTTGAGCGACTTCCACTGCAGGATGCGGTACTTGCAAAAGCATTTTCGAATCTGGTACCCTCGGCGGCGAGCTTGTCAATGTTTGGTGTTTGGATGTAGGGACAGCCGTAGCAGCCGAGTTGTTTCCCCAAGTCGTCCGCGACGAGCAGAAGAACGTTTTTTCGCGTCATAATTGAGAGCTGAGTGACCAAATCTTTCTGCCTTGACTTTTCAAGGGCATTGAATGTAGCGTGGGTCTGGCATCTCGGAGTTGAACAAGAAAGCAACGTATTGTGTATCGCAATGTAAGACGTCAGTCCATAAAATGATGCGAAGTTCAGGATTATGACGCCTTCAGATATTGGAACACTACCTTTCTTATCTAGTAGAACACGAAGCAAAAGTTCTTCAGATGCCGGTTTGCCGGCGAAATCATACAGCAAGTCGTTTCTCTCACGCATTGTGACAACCCACCCACATAACAAACTTAAAGTACGATCCCACTCGAATCCTTCAGAGAAACAATCAAACCATCGGATCTCGGCAAGTGACAGCTCAAATTCCACCAATGCCGTGAGTCGTGTTCTGCAATAGCTTCGGAATTTTGGAGATAAGCCGGTCGAGAATTGATTTGATCACGCAATCACAGGGGGCAACACAAGCTTGGCAATTTTGGGAATTTCTTGCAGACTTCGCTTTGAAGCTAGTACAGCGCTCTTATCCACCATATTGATATTGCTTGAGTTTTGGTAATCTGATGCCTGAACAACTGGGCCGTAATGCCCTCACTTGATGACCGTGTGTCCATTTCTCACTTCTCAACTTGACCTCAGCCGTGATCCATCAAGGCCACGTCCTAACGACATTCACCTGAGACTGGGAAGCTCTAGCATATTTTCTTAAAGACAGTCTAATCTACAAACAGACGAAAGTCTGAAAAGTTGCTGACCAGGGCATTGTGGTGCCTCGAATCTTCCATGTTACCATGAGTTCAACTTCACAGGCAGGGAAAATGTCACTCACGAGTCAATGTCCGGTTGCTTATTCTTCTTCAGGCTTCAAGATCCTGATCGGCAGACTCACCCGATATAGTCCACCAGTCCACAAATTGTGAATAGAGTCATTATATGTCGTGATTCGAAGTAAGGGAATCTCTGCTCTTCCTGTAGATGAACTGGGTCAGGAAACCATGATTTTTGTATTTAATGGTTGCACCTCGTGAGCTCCTGATGATAAAAGCTGTATAGTATATGAAGCAACACTATTTTCTCTTAATCAGATATGATAATGAAAGCCGCCTACGTCTTAGGTCTCCTCTCGGCATGGCGGGTGGCAGCTCAGCTTACTGGTGCCGTTGGACCAACCACAAGTCTAAGCCAGAAAACCACAGAGTGCAACATCTTGAACTACGGAGCAGTCAATGATAATGCTACAGACGTGGCAGATGCTATCGAGAAAGCATTCAAAACTTGTGTATTACCTCACGCCGGAAGCCGGCTCATTGTACCCGACGGCCAGTACCTGATCAAGCGTACGGTTATCTTGTCAAATGGAACCAATTGGGCCTTTCAGCTCGACGGTCTCATCACCCTGGCATACGGTGGCAACTGGACTGTTGATCGTGAGTTAATCTTACAAGGCTTCGCTGGGGTTGAGCCGCTGAACGCAACCATCAATGGCGAAGGCGATGGCCAGTTTCTGCAGAATGGCATCACAATTATCAACCGTACGTCTTTTCTTCTCAACGTTCATGCGTGATTGTAGCTGGCACTGTTAGCCGTCGACTTTGAGTTCTACTCCAAGAACGGAAAGGGTGCCATTCAGGGACAAGGCTACTTGTACAGAAATCTCGCAAAGTATGGTGTCCGGTGACATACGGAATTTGATTTGGGGGCGTCCGCTTACAACTAGCAGCACCTTCCGTCCCCGACTGGTCCGCCTGATTTCGCCTATCAACACTGCCGTGCATGATCTCATTCTTGTTGACAGCCCTAAGTTCCACATTGTTTTCGACTTTGCTGTCAACCTTGAGGTTTATCACTTGACAATCCGAGGCGCCAACCTTGGCTCGTATGATGGTGTCGATGTTGTGGGCACGAACTACTGGATCCACGATATCGAGGTACATACGTCTGATTTCGAGTCAACCGCCGATGCTTACTTAATTCTAGGTCACCAATAGAGACGAGTGCGTTTCTGTCAAGAGTCCTTCCAACCATGCTCTGGTAGAAAACTTGGTCTGCAACCAAGCAGGATCCGGAATCTCCATCGGCAGTCTCAACGTCTCTGCTTCCATCGCCAACATCGTAAGGATCATGTCAATCGTATTCACGCATACCTACTGACGTAAAATAGCATGCACGCAACATAAGCATCATCCAGGGAAATAACATCGCGTTCATTAAACCTACCCCGGAGGCTCTGGGTATGTCACAAACGTGACTTTCGAGAACTTCCGCTCTAAGGCATCTCTCTATGGATTGGATGTCAACCAATATTGGCAAAATACTTTTGAGCCTGACACTGGTGCTGTGGCTTTGAGCAATCTCATATTCCGTAACTTCTCAGGTGAGTCAACACATCGTAATTCTAATGCTGAATTCATCTTTGCTAAGAATTGGAACCCAGGCTCGGTAGCCGATGGTGCCAAACGGCCACCCTTGTATCTTACAGCTAATGACCTGACGTATGCTACAAATGTTACGGTGGAGAACTTTAGCCTCTGGACAGAGTCTGGCAACAGCGTTGTCAATAAAATTAGTAACATTTTTGGTACCGGAGATAATTCCTATGGGACAGGCAACGGCATCAAATCGCTCGGAGCTAAGGCGTCACCTGCGCCGTACACCAGTACATATACCATCACGGCATCGCCAACAGGTTGGACGGCTCCCCCGTCACCAATTTGGGCCGTGCCAAATACCGGATATGGAAGTGAGTCGAAATTGATATTTACCGCAGGCGAACTCTTGCTAACATCTAGTAGCCGACGTTCCCATTCCGGTTTATACCCCGGCGCCGCTCTGGAAGCCTGAGGGCGACTATGATAAGCACTATTGGGGATCTTTCTGATCCTCATGACGGAACTATGGCTCTTCTCGCAGGTTAATTTAGCCGCAACTTGATGACTATGAATCCAATCTAGACTCGCAGGCGTCGGGGGCGACCAGAAGCCGAAGTTCGGTTTGAGACCTAGGTAGTTTATCGGTATAATTGCCATGCTACATATCTCGTCCTTGGCTCGAACTGTGTATCTAAGAGCAGATAATCACTGTGATCACTCGAGTTTCGGCCACCAGGCGTATGCATCTGCCCTACCTGGCCATGGCTTATTACTTCAGCAATTTGCAGGTGCTCTTAGTTGTGTTAGCACTTCCGATTTCGGCAGAGTCTGGAAACTGTTCTCATGGTACTTTGACAAAACTGACAGGTACTTATGTGGCAACAGATCAATATATCCTAGGAAGGGCTGATCAAAGAAGTTGACCGACCAGTGGTAATCAGACATAAACCCCTCATCCAATTGAGGATGAGCTAAGGTTCATGTTGCAATCAAGATAACGACAAAAAGCACACCAGTCGTTGAGCGATGTCGATCAGGGCCAAGACGGCAACGAAAGTTCTTCTGCCTGGGCAGGAAAGTTCGGGTCAAGCAGCACATCTGCGACGCTCTCCTAATATTGTTGACGCATTAAGGTTCAAAAGTCTTCCTAGGCAATCACGGTGACGGTCACTTCGGATGAGCAAGGATTTATCGCACGTTTTCTTGCACAAACACAATACGGTTGAGGCAGGGATTCAAAACCACTTTGCAGTTGAGCAGGCATGGGAACTGATTGGAATATGAGAAATTTGGAGCGTCTCGGAGAAAGATCTTCAAGCTGCTCTGGCGATGGTATGATCGAAAGCAAATTCAGTGATTATGTGCTAGCAGGTATGGGTATCTGTAATCTAACTGAAAGCACATGCTGACGCGGATGGCACTCGAGAGAAGCCTTGAGTTCAAGAAAAAATGAAGCGATGTGTCCTAAATCCCAAGTGAACCATGTTTCGCTCACACAGGAGATCGAATTTCCAGCCTGAGACCATGCGAGGGAACTTTCTGATCCACAGCATGCAACACTACACCACTGATGCCCGACTTCTGTAGAATGACTCTTTCTGCCTGGTCCACGATAGTAGACAGTACGAACACTACGCTCGACGCCCTGTACCGCAAGAGTCAGGAATGGTTTCTTCAAAGTCCGCTCGAGATAAAGGCACGTACCAAGTAATCACTCCATATGTCATTGATGTTCGCCACAGTGCCGTTTCGATTGTCGAAAAGTCGACATCGTGACTGAGATCCATCAATGCACCATTCTGCTTCAAGTCTTCTTTAGCCGCTGGCACTGTGGCGTAAAAGATGAGGCCCACTGAGAAGATAGCAAGACTCATTGTCGACAAACGCGAATCCGACGGTTTGTTAAAGTCCGAGTTAATGAATATCTCGATACCAAGGGCAACGCACTACCAAAGCCGATGTTAGGATCCTCCCTTGCTTGTGGTGTCTGGCACCGAGGAGTTACTGACTGCTATGACCATAGCCACCTCATTCATGTCAAGAAGCATCTCATTTGACATGTCATGATACTCTCTAGCATTACGGTACTCCTGTCTACGGATCCATACCGCGTAATATACCGTATACGTGGTAAATGCGAGTGTTGCCATCTGGAAGAATCGGACGATGTGCATCGAACCACGAAAGAAAGCTTGAAGTGACATGTTCTCGATGGCTTTTGAGGAGTTTCTGCAAGTTGACACCGGGCAAGCTCTCGGGAACAACATGATCATCAATTGACCAGAAGTCAGCAGCAGGCTTCCTCTATATAGAACAGGCGAGATCCGGAGCATGGACCCGATGGGTATCGTCTTGTGTTTGGTAACATCCGTAAAACATCAGCCGAAGTAGTCATCAACAGTGGCCCCAACATATGTGCGTTAATAAAATAAACTACATGCCGCGATCTGTGCCCGCAACAGCAAGGCGGAGCGGTACCCCAAGACGTTGGGCCTCTGCTTAGCAGACTGACTCGACCTTGGCGCGCCCGCGCTCTCAGCGAATGGGATAAACGCCTTCTGCCGGTCGGGAGTGTTACAGATTGAACCGTCAGCGGTAATCCCGACTTGCGCGCAACATCTCGGTACGCTTGGCACTATGGGCACCATGGCACGGTTGAGACTACCGCTGCTGACGTACCACGTTCATCATATTCAGACGTAAAGTGAACCTTCCACTTCGCGGCTGCGGATGTTGGCCAAGACATGGTCTCATATAGAGCTTTGATCGATATACGAGGCCAAGATCGCATTATCTCCCCGGGCAGATTTTCTATGCTTTGTTCAGGTGCTGGTTTTCGCTTTCTTTCGAGATTTCTGGAGTCATTTTTCAAACCTTGATACCCCGAGATAGACCTATATCATGTATAGAAGATGTCCAAACTCCAGCCGGACTTCAGTCAGCTGATACCCTTCAGACAAAAGTCGTAAGACCCGAATTCTTCACGCTGGTTGGAGCGCACAGGACGGTAAATGGGGATCTCGCCCCGATTCTCTCCAAAGTTCCAGACCCGCCAAGTCGTATACCATTTTCTATCGGGCACGGATCGAAGTCCTCTTCTTTCCCGCCATTCCAATGCTCTACATTATCTTTGCACTCTTCTCAAGTACTTCAGTCTCAACGAGGAAACTCCCCACCACATTGAAAAAATGAAACAGTTCTCGGAAGAGAATGACATTGGCTGGCAAGACACTGATATGGCGCCAGAGAATCGGGAGTATATCAAACAAGTTCGAGAAATGACAGGGAAGCACAGCTCAGGCCTTCTACGCTACTATAGCTTCCAAAACTTGGTCAGTGAAAGTTATATATATGTCTATTGCTTGATAGAGCAACTGACCACTATCTCATTGAATATGGAATAGCATCAGTATGAAGATATACTTTTTTCCAAAAATAAGAACAAATAAAACATTAATCCGGCCTTATTTCTACCACCTCCTTAAATAGAAAAATTATCTTAATAAAAAGTTAAGGAAAAACAAAGATCTTTATACGAACGCTATTCCGTAGTTGATAGGATAGTAGGTTATTATTCGTCCCCAGAGGACAGCTGCCTATAATGGAAGCGACTTTAAGAGCTTGAAATCACGCATGACGACACCGACGATGTTATTACATATCGGTATCCGTTGCTGACCATGTTATACCGAATAGCTCCTGGTAGCGAAAAAATACTCCACAGTCCACGCAGGGAAATGGAATTAGGTAATAGTGTCCATTGTCTAGACATTCAGCTGAGTGAACATAAGAAACTGTTCGAGTTCTAAATACCCATGAATTTCGAGACGTCGACGAGACGCATTTTGAACAAGGGAATTGTTCTTTAGCGTTGCCAAAATTTTCCGCAACACTTGCCGCCAAGTCCCCTTTTGATGGGTTACCTTTATATCATGCTAAGTACGTGACCTGTTCTTGTCATATATACCGAGTTTTGTGAAGTAGTAGAAGGGGGAAATGTCATTTGTGAAGTGATAGGTGTGAATATTTAGGTACCTACATTGTAGCTCGTGAGACGACGTATTTTAAATAGATGGGTGAAAGCTGAAGCAGAGCCAGCACAAGCCATACAAGTGTTGTCTTTCACCACTCTTCAAGTCCAAGCGAGGCACCGTCGACGACACTTAATATGTGAATAGATGAAGAATCCGAACGATGTACATGAAGCGTCTCGATTACTGTAAACCTAGCCAGTACACACCTACAGCTCTTTGGCATCCCCATTCACTGCCCACTGCCGTTGTTAACCAACAGATTCGGCGATCCCTTTGGGTCACCAACAACATCCGGGATAGCAAGCTCCAAGATCCTATCGGTAACCTCCTTAGGCGTTCCGAAGCCGCCTTCCAAGCCTCTAAGGTAGCATACCAGACCAGCGACAAGCGGCGCCGCCATACTGGTGCCAGTCTTTGTCGCCGTGCCCGTGTCAGAGCTGTAGCTAGCTGAGATGATATCCTGACCGGGCGCGAAAACGTCCAGCTCAGGGCCGTAGGAGCTGCCGTAAATTCCCTCAATGATGTTGACGCGGCCGCGGTCGGGGCGCGTCATACCGACGGTGAAAGACTCGGGAAGTCTCGCGGGGGAGGTATCGGTAGCCGGCTGGTTGTCGTTGCCTGCCGCGACGACGGTGAGGATGCCCTGGTTGTAGGCAGCGAGGACGGCATCGTCGAGGGCCGAGACGTTCCTAGCGCTCAAGGACATGTTGAGGACGGATTTACCCTGCGCGCCCTTGCTGACGATGTCGTTGACTGCCCATGTAAGGCCGGTGAGGATAGCCGAGGTGGAGCCCTGAGAAATCGTCAGCACGAAGTAAGGCAAACGAGGGGTTATGTTGTAATTACCGTAGACCCGTCAAACACCTTGATGTCAATGACCTTGGCCTTCTTGGCGACGCCGTAGGTCTTGCCGACGATAGTCGCAGCAACATGAGTGCCGTGACCGTCGGTGTCAGAGTTAGAGCCAGGGGAGACGGTCGATCCAGTCACACCATTGATACCGAAACTGGCGCGGCCCTCGAATTCAGAGTGCGAAGTGCGGATGCCCGTGTCAAAGACATAGGCAGTCGTGCCCTCGCCAGCAGTGCTATCGTAGACATACTCAGTAGAGCCAGCAGCCTTATGGGACAGATCACCCAAGCTCCAGATGCTGCTCGCCTGGGTAGTCAGATCGCGCTTCGAGAGCGTCGACTCCTGTTCGGTGGGGTCGACAAAAATGGCCTGGTCGATCTCGACGGAAAGGACCTCGTCGAGAGCCGCAATTTCCTCGAGGGTCGCGTCATCGAAGCTTCCGCTGTAGGCGTTGAAGTCGCCAATCTGGAATGTCTTCTCCACAGTGCCTGCGGATCCATCACGGCGACGGAGAAGGCTGCGAACCGCCTTGTGATGCGCGGTGACGGCTTCGGGGGTGGTGCCGGGCTTGAGCTGGATGATGTACTTGCCGGACATGAGGTCCGTATCGGCACGGGAATCGATGCCCTTGGGAGCCGCGAGGGCGGGCACAACGGCGCCGAGGATGGCGAGGAGGGATGATGCCTTCATCTTGGTCGATCACACGAATTGACGCTGAGGAGTCGATGATGATGACCTTCACAAAGAAAGGAGAAGAATTGCTGGATCCCAATTGCCCTTTTAATGCAGCCATCCTGCCGTTGCGATTGCGGAATCTCCTGTTCATGAGTCGGCCGAGTCGTCCGGGGTTGTTGAACGACTGCCATGATTCTCATTGCGTGACACGGGGCCGATAACCTATTCAGGAAGCTCGACGGCGCCGTTGCCGCGGGTAGATCCGACCCTGGCCGGCTCCTGTCAACAATCAAAAGCCGGCATTTCGTCGAAGCTGCCAATTGAGTCTAATTTTAGACTAGTTTACTGTTAAGGAAAGTGGCTGCGGTGGTCATGTCTTGCTCTTCAGCCTGTATCTTCATGCTCGAATCTTGAATGAAGTTATCGCAAGCTTGTTAAGGACTCTTAAAATCGTATGGCTGCTCTGTTAACCTCGTATTGATGCTTGAAGCATCGCCTTATCCGGACAGCCAAGCCAAAGCCCCGAAATTAGCCATGGGTCGCGATGGAACCCTGGCCATGGCGACCTTCCCCATTCTTCCTAACGGCCCTCCCCGCCAAGCTTAAAGATTCCTGCGTAATCGGCCACTGCCGAGCCCCAACAATATCCAGCCCTAGCTCTTGGCCATGCGGTCGCATGAGTCTCAGGCTCTTAATCCTGTACGGATCGTTGAGGTCTTGTCCGCGGTATCCGTGGATCGTAATTCCGTGTATAGCTATCAGCGAATCGTAAAGTCGAATACTACAGAGCCCACGGGCAACATTTCCAGATCGCGAAAACGAGAATGTAGCTCACTAGGCCATAGTCAGCAGCTCACTTCAGCGCCAAATATTGTGACTGATCCATGTCCCAATTAACGCAAGCCTGTATATCCTTCCCACCTGCGATATCAAGCTTAAATCGAGTTTAGACTTCAATGATACGACTCGAGTGTGCAGAGAAAGCTACTCCAATTGACGTTTCCATTGGTGGCGGTTAGTTAACATTAGCCTGGCCTGACACCTTCGCAACTGTCAGCGAGCTCGCCATTTTCCCATCTGATCAACTTATCAATCGCTCTGGACCAGCCACATATCGAACCAGTCAACCATGGCACGAAGACTCTGTTCCTTGCACCATCCTAGAAAAAAAAAGACCAGTTAGCTGAGATGATCCGAATTTAAGTAAAACACATCTGGGCAGTAAAGACTCACGCTGGTAAGGGTCTGACGGGTCTCCCTTCACGGCGAAACCGTGTGACACGCCCTGGAAGACCTGAAGGTGATAGATTTTCTTCTCTCTTTGAAGGAAGTCGATTGCTTTTCTTCTTGCTTCGGTTGGGAAAGCTTGGTCGTTCTCAGCGCACGAGAGCAACAGAGGTTCTATCGTACATCGGGTCAGCCTTCTCAGTTCTCAAAAGCTAGGAGTGTCCCGCCACAGCTCAGTCGTAGACACGCACTCCAGATTGGCTGCCTGAAGAACGCGATTGAGGAATGACCGAAGAAGGACTCATTCTTCTTCTGACCAAACTTACTCTTGATGCTGGTGAAATGTTCCTCCTTCAACGCCGTCGGGTGCGCAAATGCACCGGCGGAAACCACCGGCTCCCCATCGCCACCGGCCCCGGCGAGCAAATTGCACACAAAAGGCGCACCGAAGCAGTATCCAACGCAGGCAAACTTCGTTTCCTTGCCCGTCTCAACTTTCAACTCGGCACCGAATCTCTCCTTGACAGCGGCTGTCCACTTAGGAACATTTTCTGTGGCAAAGTTCCAGTGCTTGGAGCGCCAGGCCGCCATGTCGAACCCCTCCGGCAGCGGATCGGTTTTGGCGTTGCGATACTTGGAGATGGGGTCGCCGCGGAAGAAATCCATGCCAAGCGCCGTGTACCCCGAGGAGGCGAAGCCGTCCATGATGCACTTGGCATTGACGGAGAGGCCCCACACGTCCGGGAAGTAGAGGATGACATGTCCGTTAGGCGGCAGTGAGCGCTTCACGTCTGCCGGGCGAACGACGTAAGTGGGCACTTCGAGGATGTCTTCCACATCACCGCGGGGGTTGCCTTCGTGGAGGGTGCCTGCCCAACAACATGGTGCTGGGGGTTGGGCGAGATATTCTTGATTACTCGATGGGTTTTCTGTCATTTTGAGTGTATTTCTTGAGTCTCTTGTGAACAAATTGTGAGTATCGGTGGATGAGACTGGGATTAATAAATCGGAGTGGGCACGGGGAGATAAAGGAAATGCCGCATCGGTACCGACTGCACATAGAGTTAGTGCGTCCCCGCGGGGTTTCAAACGGCGGCACAGACCAGAAGTTCTTGTGAAAGGATGACGTGCTGCGTTTCTCACTCAAACCTGGAGTCTGCAGCTCTATGAAGCACTCAGGCAGAAGCAGTTTGGTGTGGTCTATGGATGAACCCCGACTCAGGTACCTTACGTTATGAAGCTTTCGTCAGAATTATTCAGTATTAATTGCGTTGCTGTAATCATCTCGACCTAACCTGACTAATTTGGTCAGCTTTATGCAGGGCATTTTGACTAAGCAACGGTATGCTTGAAGTTCAAGATATCGATTGAGAGTATCCCCTTCTCTATTTCCATATTATCTTGCGCGGGAGAGCCTGAAAAAGGAACGAGTAGCAGCTCTCATCCGGTTAAGTCCCTTAATTTTATATCGGTAGATTGACGCATATCACCACAGACTCAAGACATGTTGTTTGAAAAGCGGGACCAGTAAACATTCTCGCAAGTTTTCTCAATTGACGAAATTCGAATGGTGTGCACGAGACATGAGAGCCAGTATTTTAAACAAACAAAGGCGTCTGGCCAATCGCCTGCGCTTACTCTCATCAGATGACTCGAGATGTGCGTCTTCAACATCGGCTCCGCGGTGCTATTATCTCCGATGATTTAGTAAAAGATCTAGCAGTTGATATATGGGACGTGGATTATTCGAGACACCTAGGGCTGTATGTTGCAACCAATCCAGATCTCGCTCGAGAGCTAGCTCGAAGTTGTGTATCAGACCAGATCATGAGCTTGAAAGCTACGTCTTGGCGTTATAGAGAAGACTGAAAGTATTTTCTAAGGAGCTGCACTTCATGCGCACACCCCGCCACCTACGCGGAATTATCGATTTGATCAAACGAAACCGTGATGAAGATAGGCAGACAATTATGCTACGGGCTGCCCGTCTTCGTAATGAGGATTGGCATTTGGGAACACTCGACCTCAATGTCCCGCAAACAGTATGTTGACACCTGATTCTGGGCTGAGTCTCATTAGATATGCATAGTTCCTGCTCCTAAATTAAAACTTCTGCTAAGACTTCATTCAATGAACAGGTAGATAAGGTGTTGAACTCCGTCGACTTTGCCGTCGAAGTATGGCTTTTGCGGCGCTTCAACACAGCTGGTGAGAGCTAAACACCAGGTGAGGAGGTTGAAGCTGGCTACAAATGGGAATGTATGTATCGGATTGAAAGTCCAATTCGACCTCGAGGCAAGGGCCCGCGCAGGAACCACTTACAGCCCATACTTACGAGAATCGCGGCCTGCCCAACCTCCGCTTGGAACCTCCCTTTTACACCCTTGCGCAGAAGTTAATATAGATCAATTGATCTTTTCGTCAACCCACGGTTCGAACCAACTACCCTGTGATAGGGATACCAACAGTATAACGGAAAAAGTTGCCGATGCCCACGTTGCAATATTTCCTGGTCATAAAGACTGAACTTCGCCACAACTTGATGAGGTCTTCTCAGAAATGCTTACTCTACGCGACCTTCAACAACTTGGCGATTTTGTCATACAGCCTACCGACAACATCCTTGAACATCTTCTAGTGCGCAGACACAAGGAGAGGAAAAACCGCCTCACTCTATATGTTTTCTTTCATGTCTCCGCCCTGAAAATGCTCAGACATTGGAACTTGACACGGAATGGGTTAGCAGCTTCATCGCCAGGTTTGTAAAACATGAGTGCATAGAACCAGCATACTGACGATTTTGTCGTTTTCATAGAAGTCATTGCAACGATCCGAAATTGTTCGACGAGACGATCAGAACCTTGGCTTTGTTGCTCCCACACAACGACGCAAAGAGCCTCAAATAGTTAAGGCCTATCGCGAGAGATTCCAGCGGAGTTTACAAAGTCGCGAGTTGATGGGGATCGACCCTAACGCCGGACGCTTGTTACCAGTTGGTTCTAAGCGTGCCCTCGTTTACGACTACTGGCTCTCTCAATTAGTCGTTTTGGAATACGAATTTGAGAACTACTTGCCGAGGACTTTTCGACAATTTGTGCGCGCCAGTCTTCGTTACCATGAATGGACTATTTACTGGGCTATCACTGTCATCATCCTCTTGCTCGCTTTAATTTCCACTCTGGCAGGTGTAATGTGTGCAATTGTGGGTGGCTTCGCTCTGTAGAAGGACAAGAACGACAAACAAGTGCTCAATGCAGTCTGTTGTTGCCGCGAGGTAGACTCCTTTACCAATATTCAAACGGTGGCAACTGTGGCTCCGGCATCTGCGTCTAGCATGACTCTTAAGCCAGCTCAAATCATAGACCCATCTCAGACAGTGATCGTCACGGTAAGCATTACTACCACGGTCACCGTGACCGGGGCCTAGTGCCATCCGTGTCTACTATTCTTAAATTGTGAAGCGGTAAATTTGAATCGACCATTTTCACAAGCACCCTTCAGTGAAATTGCCTTTCGAAGCAATGTGTATTGTATCTCGTTCAATTCGTGTCTATTTTCCCAAGCTCTATGAGTATATGTGTGAAATGCTATTCACGCGGTGTCTAGCCTAAACCGCGCTTCCGTTCGTTTCCAAAGTGCTAAACAATATGCGGGTATCTATGAGCTCTCGTACTTGGCCAAGATGCTCTCAAAGTCTTTCCAGTTGTGCATAACGTCAAAAGCGCCAAGCTCCTCGCTGAAGAGCTTGATCATGGAGTCCAGCTTCTCCTGGCCCTCCTCGTAGTAGGGTCCGACGTATCCCAAGAGGGGAATGCCAGCGCTCTTGGCAGCGGTGGCACCACTTCTGCTGTCCTCAATGGCGATGCACTCGCTGGGCTTGTAGCCAAGCTTCTCGCAGGCGTGGAGGTAGATGGCTGGGTTGGGCTTGGAGATGGGGGGGTCGATGCTGCTGGCAGCGGAGAAGATGCCGACGTCGGGCTTGTCGAAGAACTGGTCCATGTTGGTCTTCTCGATGGAAGCGACGACACGGGGCATAGCGGAGGAGGAGACAATGGCCATGTGGTACTTCTTGTCCTTCTGGAGCTTCTCGAGAACCTCGATGACGTTCTCGCAAGGCTCGGCCTTTGCGCGGAGGTTCGCGATGGTGGTGTCGAGCTCCTTAGCGACCCATTGGTCGAACTCGTCGGCGGGGATGGTGAAGCCGTGACGGGCGCAGAGGCCGGTCATCATGCTCCGGAAGTTTTGACCGACGAACTGGTGCATGAGCTCGGTGCCGCCGTAGCGCTTCTCGAAGCCGAACTTCTCGAGGATCTGGTTGGCGAGCTGAGCGCAGGCCTCAAACGCTGCGTTCTCGGACAGAACGAGCGTGTTATCGCAGTCGAAGAGGAGGCACTTGATCTGTAATGAGAGCGGTTAGATGGATTAATCTTTAGGTCGCTCATGAGGTTTACCCATTGGAGCTAAGATCTTTACTTACTTGAGGCATCTTGAAGGGTATGGAATGGCAATTCTAGGTAAGGAAAATGGAAGGAGAGAATAGAGTGAGAGAGAAAAGAAAGAAACTGTGTTACTGTTGGTGACAGATTTTCAATGATCGGCGAGCTTGTGAAAGGTGGGGGTTCATCTTCAGGAACAACGCGACGGTCCCTGGGCGGATCATGGATGGAGGGGCAAGTGGGTTCCTAAAAAAAGAGCGCAGACAGGTTTCAGGAATACGGCACTGCTATCAGTTCCCTGTCAAGCGTGTCTTATCGCAAGCCTCGTTGCCAATGACAGCAAGGCGTGGACAGGAAACCTCAAGGATGTTCCCGATAACTTCTGCGAAACTGTATTCAATCATCTGGCATCAATGGCATCTTCTCTCTTGATCTGGAACTGGACAAGTGTTTACAACATGAGGCTTTGAAATGGCATCCCTCTCTACGCTTCTTTCCGATATTACCTACATGGAGGGGTTGGAGGGGCAGACCTCGAAAGATACACTCTATCGGCCCGCCCATTGATTCTCTTCAAGATGACCAACGGCAGGCCGCGAAAAGGACCGAAAACCTTCGGTCAACGGTTCTGCGACGGCATGATGTCATTCGATGACGTAGACCGCAGAAAGACTCCATCAAAGTGTGGATTTGGTACATAATGGATCCCAGTCTGACTCGTGAGCCGCGACAGCCGTCGACAACGGTAGACCCACGACGGTGAGGTGGATAGTAAACCGTTTTGATTCTGGATAGCATTTGTTCTATGGCTGGTATTTGGACCGTGTCTTCTTTCTGTTGAACGAGTGCCTGCAAAGTTGAGGCGTCGCACTCTCGTGAAACTTTACTCGGCAGACAACGACACATCCAAATCATCCTGGCTCGGTTTCGTATTTTCATCAAAGTGGCCGCCGATTTGAGTCAACAACTGCCCCTGGGTCTGGGGAGAGCTACTATCATCAGGAGTTTGTTCCTTCTTTAGGTCCTTCGAGTCTTTCGAGCCTTCGTTTTGTTCGGTTCCTTGGGTTGTGCTTCTCTCTTCGTGCGAGGCTTTCGTCGATGGTGACGAGCCTCGTTCTGCCGCAACTGGACTTGAGGCGTGTTGTGGTGCAGATTGGGAGGGTCCGAAGTGAGAAATTCAGCTAAGAAGAAGTCACTAGAGGTGGAAGGGCAATGGGGCTTACCGCTCTGCCCTTTGAGTCGGTTGAGGGTTCATTTCGTGTTGGGGTCTACTCAAGTCGGCATCGTTTCGCGGGTCCTCTGCCGGAGCCGGAAGGGACTGCTTCATCATTGATGAAGTATTGACAGCCTATTTCACCGTTAGCTTTTGCGGCTCAATATTTGAAATGAGTTCGGTTCTAGGGTCGTGGAAAGTTGTTGATCGAAGTCGATCACTCACAGTTCGCCTGTACCTGAGCAAAGCTAGAGTTTGATGTCATTTACCTACACGGGGCGCGTTGAAAGATCTGAGAAGCACAATGAAGAGTTGCAGATGTGGAAGTCGCGAGGTCGGCGTATCCTATTAATTACTCGTGAGCCACAGGATGAAGATGGGTAGAAAACATGGAGCAGAAGACAAGCGAGTGCGAGGCGCTGTTTTCTAATTTCTCAGTTGACTCTGAAAATTCCATACGAAACCGTGACAAGATGGTTGGATCTCTGGGGCTCCAAATTTTGATTCGAAAACTATTCAGTAATTCATGATAACAACAACATCAAAAGCCCTGGTATCGGCATTTTCAAAGCCTTAGTGACAGTATGTTCTTTTGATTCTTGAGTGAATTGTTTTCATTTAATCAGCTTTCGTCTTGACCGCATCGTGCAATGCAGAGCGATCAAAGTCTCTGCCTAGCCGTGCCTTCGTGAAGGTGTGGTAGGATGCAGGGGATACGTCGCATCGTGGACAGGGTTCCCTTCAGCCAGTAGCCCCAACATGCTTCCGACGGACCTCACGGAGGCGCCATTAATACATGTAGATTTGTCGTGCTGATATGACGGACCCCCTAGTGAGTCATCTATTACTACATTTCAGTATTTCCAAGTGGTAACAGGGGGAGTTAGGACTTGTGAGGAAAGGAAATGCCACTGAGATCACGGCCGCACTGGCGGACGCAGTGTTCAAAACTTCCGAATCTACAACCAGTATACGGAACAATCATTGAATTCTACTACAAGCTTCAAATTTCTTGACTTGAGAATTGAGTTTCACGAAAACAAGCCCTTCGACACTAGCTTTCTAGAGACTCTTACACATGTCCCACCTTTTCCCAGCTTTTGAGTTCATCGGAAATGACGTTCCTCACGGCGGCAAAGTGCAGCAGAGCATAGAGCTAGACTTCTGCTGCCCTATCGGCTCTTCCTTCTATTGGCTTCAAAGGACAGGTGTGTAGGCTACCGACTCTTCTAGTAAGGGTATCTAGTACATCACGCGTGCGCGGTGGCGCGCCGCGTGAACTCTGAGTTTCTTTCATCTAGGGCTTGGCAAGGCAACCTGTCGCCTTGTCGCATGTCAGCCAATTAATCGGTGTGGTCGGCTCGGTCAATGTTGTCTTTGGCCGTTCCCTTGGTGAGTCCAAGCTCCTTGTTTCTTAAACACTCGCTCAGAGGCGTCGGGGGCCGAGAATTTAATGACAATCCCATTCGCTATGGTCAATAGTGTTGGACGTCTTCCCGAGTCTGAAGCATAACACCAACAGACGCCCGCTATTCTTTTCAATATTTTGTAAATATTTTGATGCGCCAGTCATTGTCGTGGATTCCAGGTTGTTGAGACAAAAGGGTTCCAGGTTCTACCCTAGTTGCTCCAGTCTGGATCGATTTCATGTTCAAAGAAACCGGATTAAGATGTGTTCTATACCACATACTTCCCTCTGAGTGTACTTTTCTCCATCGCTTCATGTCTCTGAAGCAACTTGGTGTAGGCTTGGTCAGGCACCCAAGACGCCTTCTGTCCGACTACACTACATGGACATCGGACCGCATTCCAGGTAAAGCGCCATAAACTCCCCCGGGTATACTTGCATCAACTAAGATCCTTTCAGCTGTACTTCGATTCAATGCCCCAGATTAGTTATTGTATCGTGTTCGATCTGAATACTGATTAGATAATCTGAGATCCTTCCAAACCTTAGCGTTGAAGTTTCCAACGTCTCCAACAGGCCCCGTCAGCTTACACCCCCGCACAACCACAAAAGTTCACCTGAAGACACATTGAGCCCACTTGCCTTGAACTGACTTCAACAAGGCTAAAGAAAATGGCACCGCGAACTCGTGGAGAACTCCTCGCCTATGGCATTGTCGACCCTCTCATCGAGGCCGTAGGTTCACCTCGCACCTCATTGACCTCTCCCGTCATGTCTAAGGTAGACGCTGACAACACCTCTCCTCCGCCAGGAACTCGCCACCAGGCCTCTCCGGGACCCGCAGCGCGGAGACCCTTACTTTGGACGAAATGACTTCTTAGCTATGAGAGAACACCGAGCGGCGCGCTTGCGTGAGTCCCATCACCTGCGCTACCTTCCCGGTCCCATCCCACATCAGGTCCGCGAGGAAGACCGCAAAGTCACCATGAGAGACGGCCATGCAATCACCGTTCGAATCTACAGCCCTGAAAAGACCCCATCTGAAGGCAGCCCGCTCATTGTCATGTATCATGAGGGTGGATGGTGCATGGGGGACCTCTCTGATGAAGAGGTCAACTGTCGCCTGTTCAGTAGGGACCTCGGTGCAGTCTGCGTCAACGTCGAGTATCGGTAAGCTGATAACTCCAGCTTCGGGCTTGGTAACAACATTGACGTAGAGCAGGCTCGCTCCCGAGTTTCCCTTCCCGACTGGCGTCAACGACAGCTGGGATGCTTTGCAATGGGTGACTGACTTGTGCCGTCTCCGCGATTTGACCGTGACTGACCAAGTATCATGCATCAGGTAGCCAAGAACGCAACCGATTTAGGCGCAGACCCATCCCAAGGCTTCATTATTGGCGGCGGCTCCGCCGGCGGAAACATCACAGCCGTCCTCGCCCACCTTGCCCGGGATAACAGTCTCTCCCCGCCGCTCACGGGGCAATATCTCTGCGTCCCAGCCATCATGTGCCTCGCGCGCCCCGAATCCTTGCCTGAGCAATACCGTTCCGAGTATCTCAGCCACCCCGCCGTCACGCCGTGCAAAGACCCGGTCATTGGTACCAGTATCGGCGATGGGGAAGCGGCACTGCGTGCTATTATCCAGCCCGACCTGGAGAGTCCTCTATTCATTCCGTTCCACTATGGAAAGATCGGTCAAGGTCACAGGGGATTGCCACCTGCATACTTCCAGCTGGCTGGGTTGGACCCCTTTCGAGACGAGGGCCTCATTTATGAGCGGGTGCTGAGAGAAGAAGCTGGTGTCAAGACGAAGCTTGATATCTACACTGGACTTCCTCACTACTTTTGGACCAATTGGCCACTCCTGGATAAAAGCAAGACGTTTGTGGAAGACACAATTAAGGGTGTTCAGTGGCTTTTAGAACAGAAGAAGTAGTAGGGGTCACCACTTTTTGATAGTGACGGTCGTGTTAAGCACTTCGCAAATGCCGTTCGACGTAGAGCAGCTTCTCAGAAATCAGTCTCATGCTTACATGTACTTATGCTTAGATACACAATAATGCCCCCTTGGTGTCATCCGCCAACTTGGCTCTCCACAATCGGTTCTCATTCAAGATGAAGATCTCTCCATTGCGGCCGAAGCAGAAGTTGGCAGCACCACCCTGAACAAGAATCTTTCCAAGCAAGACACCCCCTGCAGACCAAATATTGACCCCGTCACCACAGCCGCTGTAAACGTTCCCACGCACGTCGCACTTGATTCCATCTGGGATGCCGGTGTCAGCCATGGCAAAGAGACGTCTATTTGTCAGGAAGGGTTCCCCTGAATAAGGGACCACATCGAATGCGTAGCTACCAATCATCAGTTCACTGACCCTTATACAGGTGACGAAACGAAACTTGTAAACCCGCGCCATGAGAACTCACATTGTTGACGCTCGTGTAAGATCAGTCGAACCGTCGCCATGAATCCAGTCGGTGTCTGTGATGTAGACAGTCTTCTCATCGGGGCTGAAGCAGATACCATTCGGCCGGCCAAAGCCATCAGCCATGGCCCTAATAGAGCCACGGATGGGATCATATCTGTAAACTTGGTTGGGAAGTTTCGGCTTCGGCCGGATACCCTGCTCATAGCCATAGATCGGGTCAGTGAACCACAGAGAGCCGTCACTGTGTCCCACAACGTCGTTGACAGAGTTGAACTCCCGACCGTGGAACGAGTTGACCATCATCCGCGTCTGGTAAGGCGGTTCCGCTTCCATAAAAACCAGGCCTCCAGGCGCGGAGTGCGTGCCCTGGGCGCAGAAGACGATTCCGTCGAGGTAGTTGACGCCTCCGTTGGCCATGGTTATGATGGCGGGGTTGATCTCTTCACACTTCGTCTTGGAACTCCCGTCGGACGATAGCGTGACGCGGTTAATCTGTATTTTGCGACCGCCGGCCGCATGGTCATTGTATTGATTGCTAGTGATGAAGAGCGTGTTGTTGCGCTCGATGAAGACGCCTGCCTCGTGAGCGAAAGGATAGTCCTGGTTCTCGTGCAACAGCTCAAGCGACGGTGCGGAGCCGAACAGCGTCTTGACTCGGTCGTCGTAGACAACGAAGTTGGCCATTGTGAGGGCTACAAACGAGGCTCAGTTACCTGATTAAGACAGTCAGAGTCGTATTTTTTTGCCAAGAAGGTTCTTCGAGAAGTACTGTGAGAATCCTTGGCGTCGACGTTGAACAGTTGCACGGCGGTTGACGAGTATCAGTTGGGGCGTTTTTGTGTCTCCAGGTCGCACGGATGCGGGGCACGATTGCGGGCACGATGCACCTGTTCCTGTCACAGGATAGAGTTCGTGGGTCTGTGGCCAGTGTTCGGCGTACGTTCGGCAAATGCTTCGAGAGCTGCGTTTCCCTCACGTGCATAGTCACGGGTCGACTTTCACACAGCAATGAGAGGATACAGCTTTTTATCGTGTTCTTCAGCTCAAAAAATTGTGAGACAACTTGATGTCATTTCCCCCGGAGACCGTCTGGCTGCTGTAGAGTATTACCACGCTAGTTACAGTCTAGTCAACATCACCAAGTTGGGCGTCGAAGTCGTGGGAAGTTTGAGTCTTTCATGAAGTGAAGTCGAAGAGTATCCACGAATTTTGATTTCAATTGGATTTCTTAGTACTCGAAGAACTTGCTAAATTTCAGGTTTATCTACAGGAGGTTCTTCTAGCTAGCTGAATAACAAAGATGTGGTGTTGAGTCCGCCTCATAGAATTGGATGGTCTTATCCGTGCCAGTCCAACTGCCATAGGGCTGCTGACATAGGGAGGTATGATGCCGCAGATTATTGATTTGTATTTTCTGCTCATACTCACGCGAATAATCTACAATCAGTATCATTCAGTACACCCAAGTTCAATGTCCCTTTTTGCCGCAATGGCTTCCAATCTGTGCCTTGAGTCTTGGCCCAGCAGCAACCATAACTAAGCCCTGACTTCTTCGATATCCCAGACTTCGTGCTTGCTATCTGTGTCATGGTTCGTGTTCTCAAAGTCATCGCCAGCAAAGAGACGATCAACATCTTCCAGCTCCAATCCTTTGGTCTCAGGGAAGAAGAGGTAGATGACGGGCACCCATGCGGCGTTCAAGACCGCAAAGATGATGTAAGTCCGCCACCCAATACTCGAGATGGAGATTGGGGTGATTTGAACAACCATCTACAAATTGAAACGATCAGTAGCTGCACAGGTACATCATTTTACCAGCAGGTAACTCACGTAGTTGAAAATCCAGTTGGTTGCACTGGAAATAGACGAGCCCAGCTGCCGAATACGCAGAGGCAAAATCTCGGAGCTGTACGAGCACGGCAGTTAGCGCAAAGACTCCACACGGAGGGCAGAAGAATCAGAAGAAACTTACGGATAAACCCAGACAGTTGCTTGGAAGCCAATCGTGAAGGCGCCTTGGAACACGAACAGCATCGCTGCAGCGCCAATGCCGGCAGATTTGGCAATGGCGGTTGAGTTTTGGACCTGGTAGATGAGAGCTGCTTGGACTGCCATGACGGCTGCCATGACGCTAATCATGGACAAGAGCTGGCATACCTCGTTAATTTGACTTTTTTCCACCAAGCTTTGGGGAGATGAAAGGGGATGGGTATTTACCAAGGGTCGCCTGCCCACGCGGTCGATTAAGAACCAGGGAATAAAGGAGGCGACGAAGAACCAAGTCTGCAGGAAGCCAGACATGAGGCTCGACATGTGACTATCGAATCCGATACTCTTCTCAAATAAGGTACCGCTGTAGTCTTGAGCAGGGACACCCGTTAGGTACCTTGATACAAAGAGAAAGCAACGATTCTGGTTATGAATGCAACTCACAGATGATAGCATTGATTCCCCCGAGCTGCTGTGCGCCTTGCAAGAAACACGCAATGAGGAATCTCCTCTGGCTCTGAATACGATCTTGGAGCAAGAGGTCTCGCCACGAACTGGCGCTATTCTCGGCCTCGTACGATACTGTCTGCGTGATGGAGTTGTGGAGGGCATAAATTGTTTCCTCGTCTTCGTCACACTTGAGGCGCTTCAGGACGGCCAGGCATTCATCTTGCCGATTGTGTGATGCGAGCCATCGAGGGGTCTCTGGGATGAGCTGCAGGATGATGAACATTGGCAGGATGCATATGCACTGCATAGCAACCGGGACTCTCCAGGCGTAGCTTTCGATGTGTGACGAAAAAGCATAGTCGATCCAGTAAATGAGGAAGATTCCAAAGTTCAGGGTAGAAAGTTGTGCGCAGACGTCTGTAATTCTTGGCGTCAGCGGAGGTCTACGCAATTTCCAGACCCCAAAATCGGTCGAGACTCTTGGAAACTTCAATTGCACCGATGGTATCCAACTTACAAATGCCTCGGCTTGCCTTGGGGCTGAACTCCGCCTGTAAGACGGGAACGGTAGAGTTGACGATGCCCATTCCGATACCCGAGACAATTCGCCCGACAATCATCTGGGCACGTCCATACGAAGCGGCCTGAATGATAGCACCAACGACCATGATAGAGCAACCAGTTCCGATGGTTCTTCGGCGGCCATACTTCTCGCCGAATATCGCCGTGGCTACACATCCGAAGAAACAGCCAACTAAGGTAGAGATACCAGAGTCAGCTGACCACAATTATAGACTTCAAGTTCCGTCATCAACTCGACTTGCCTTCGTAGATTGCCACAATGAGGCCTGTCATGGTCGGATCCGGAGTGTCGAACGTTGAGTTGAATGCCGGTGCATTGACTAAAGAGAACTGTTAGAAAGTGATCCAACTCTTGGCAACTCGTTGTAGAGACGACCTACCCAGGCCTCCCATAAGACCATTGTCATAGCCAATGAGCATGAAACCCAACGATGTGAGAACACTGACGGCCAACACTAGCCGCTGCCCTCGAAGTTCGCCCATCTTTTGGGTGGAATCTGGTGGTTGTGAAGTCTGAAAAGATACGTGGCTTAGAAGATAATCTGCTTTTACACAAAGAACGTGCGGTAAGCACAAGAGACGCCTGCTTCCCCACGAAAGCTGTCGTCCGAACGTCCTTTGCGAACGTTTATAAAGACATGGACACAATTTGACAAAACAATCAGACAGTTCGTGATCGTACGCCAAGTATCAAGATCGACGTGGTTAGAACCACTTCCCCGGGAATCCACACGACACGGGGTAAAGCACATCTGCGGGGGGTTTGGGGTTTCACTGCGGGAAGAGGGAGAAGTCCAATGCCGTCTGAGCCGTCAGCCATCTTGAGACCAATCGCGTCAAACTTTTTTCTGGCAACTGGCTTCATCGGACGGCTATTCAGATGTTGACACGCAAGCATTAGGTGTTTGATTCCTAGATACCCGATGCTGGCAGAGTTTCTGCTGCTGAGACGCGTCGGCTACTGAAAGTTTGGACTTTTTGGGTACGCATTATGGCTTCATATTGACCCATCATCCGCGTCACGACTTGAAAGTCGGCAATCGCCAATGATCAAAGAATTGAGAGTCGGCAATTGACAACACGAGATCTAGGTCAGCTGTTCAATGTTCGTTTGCCGATGCTCTCAATTACCTTGCAGTAGCCACCAAATAGTGTCCCGTATCCGTACTAGAAAAGGGCGCCTTTGCCATGCGATTTACGCGAGAGAAATACGCACGATGGTGCGCCATGTTGTGTCTCCGCGATTCATGCTCCAGTTAACTGCCACCGATAGCGGCGGCAATTGAACTTCTCGGCTATTCAAGCTCGGCCTTCGATCCGCCGCCTTCCCCCAACCCCTCACTGAGAGCCCTCTCAATCGACTTTATGAACCAACTCATCTAAACCTTCGGATATCTACCTCTGTACCCAGGGAATACACCAGATATCCCAGTCCAAACAGGAGCCGACGAGTACCTTTTAAACGGGAATAGCCCGTGCTTTGTTACCTACCTATCATCATTCACCAAGGTGCATACGAAGTTACGAACCGTCCGCAGGTCTGCAAGGGTCCAACTGTCAAGATGGTCCAATACAGCATTAGAAGCACGGACAACACCACCCAAGGCCGCCTAGCTCTAGTAACAGGGGCGAGGTAAGTGGCCATCCCACCTGGACCCCTAGTGAGGCTGTCATCGTATGTTCCCGCTGACCAGATAATCTTCACGGACGATCAGTGGTGGCATAGGCTCATCCGTTGCCCATGCTCTTGCCGCAGAGGGCTGCGATGTCGCACTACACTATTCATCAAGCCAGGTACGGCATCACCGATGACAGATGGGGGTGCACGGGGAACCGTACGGGGCTGCGGCCCGTCGAGCCACTCTCGAACCACGGGCCTAATCTCTTCGGTATATTAACACTTAACAACAGGCCAAAGCAGATGCTTTAGCACAAGAGCTGCGTGATAAGTATCCATCGCAGCTCTTCGTACCCTTCCAGGCCGACCTCTCCTCCAGAGAGTCGACCCGGAATCTAGTGCCCAGCATATTCGCCAACGGCGAGATCGCACAGAAGCACAAGGCCGTCTCAGTGCTCGTCGCCAACGCCGGGCTCGGGCGCCGTATCCGTGACCCGGAGGACATTGGCGAGGATGACTGGGACGAGATGATGGAGGTCAACGCCCGCAGCCAGTTTGTCGTGACAAAGGCCTGCCTGCCCGGCATGCGCTCCCAGGGGTGGGGCCGTGTCGTTCTCGTGGGCAGCATCGCGAGCCGCGGTGGGGGGATCAACGGGTGCCACTACGCCGCTACCAAGGGTGCTCTCTGGTGAGTTTTCTAGGTGCTTTTCTTCCTTCCTTCCTTTTGAGCTATGTCTATCCGCACTTGGCATACTCGTATATCTATCTTCATCACTTTCCCGGCGGGATGTCCCGGTTTTGGGAGGGGTTTTCGTTTACGGCGAGACCGAGAGTTGGGGGCCGAAGCTTGTCTAACTCTAAGCCGCAGCTCAATGGGTCTTAATTTGGCCACGTTCTTGGCGCCGGAGGGTGTTACCGTGAATATTGTAAGCCTCAAAATTCCTCTAGTTTTCGGGTCGAGGGCCTCGTGGAGTGTAGTCTGCTGTTTGAGCTGTGCTGACGTTGCTTTTCAGGTTCTGCCCGCCATGATTGGGGCCACTGGCATGATTGCCACTCCGAAGTCAACGTGAGCAGCAGAACCCCGTCATGGTATAGTCCCGACTTGACTTTAACTGACATGAGTGCCCTATAGAACCTGGGATAGTAAAGATGACCTTGAGGAGTTGAGGTCAACAGATCCGGGGCTGGCCATTGCCGCCAGCGTCCCGGTCCACAGATTAGGGGCTCCAGAGGAAGTGTCAAACGTTGTCGTAATGTAAGTTACCGAACTGACCGGCGGGAACTATTGTGGTACTCTTTTTGACAATTTGCTGACCCGTGATCGCCGTCCGCCCCCAGGTTTGTCAAGACTGGTTACTTTACTGGCCAAGAGCTGGTCCTCGCCGGCGGGTTGAAATGAGTGCCGAATCAGAGGAGGAGACTCCGAGACCTTTTCTACCCACCAAGGTGAATTAGAGATTCTTTGCCGAATGGAATATTACTGTGTGGAAAGGAAAATGGAATCTTTTCTGCTTCGTCGCAGATGACGAGCAGGAGCTTTCATATTCTTGGTGATCTCCACGCGATTGGACATGGATGTTGAGACCAACCTTGTAGAAAGTTCAACAGTGTCCAAAATCCTAAGCAGCTACTACTATACTAGTACGGATAGTACAGATTACAGAGTGCTGTCAAGTACTCCTTACCGTTTTTTTTTCTTGTCGCGCCGCCGTAAACTTAAACTTCAAAGGAAGAGGGGAATTTGGGACGAGCTAGCTCTCGATCGGTAATACCTGCGAGTTATACCCTACTCCTAAAAAGTATACATTGTGAAGTCTTTTGTGGTCGCAAAACAGGGAGTGCGTAAACCTTCAGCACCAAAAGGTGCGTCATGCATCGATTTTACACCGACAATACCACCGCTAGACAAAAAACATTAAAAACCCCCCCAACTATCGCCGAAACAAGCCAGCCACATTGCCGTACTTCCGTGGATGACGGAAGACTAGCCCTGGATTGCCGTGCCGATGCTCTCTTTACCCCCTTTGCATCCGGGCTCTCACGCCTCCAGAGTCCCCCCTCAGTTGTGCTCCACTCAGTCCAAATACCATCGGTCCATCACCAACCGCCGCGTTGGCCCGACATTCACCGCGCGCTGCCGCTGCCGCCGCCGCCCCCTCACGCCCACACGCTTGGGCCGACGAAGAGAAACCGAGCACACCGAGTCGCCGACGTAATAATCGCAACACCATGTCTGTGGACACCGCTGCCGTCGGCCCCGTCACCGACCGCCGGCCTTCCACGACGATGGTCAGTCCCCCGCGGCACCACCGCCTGCCTCACGCGGTCACGGCTACTGGAAAGGAAAGGCGGGTATCGCGAGCTTGCGTCTCCTGCCGGCTCAGGAAGACGAGATGTGACTTGTGAGCACCTTCTTCATACCGATGACCCCTTCTCACATGAGTTATACCCTTGAACACACATGTACACCAACACCCAACGGCATACAGACCGGGAATCGGCTAAAGACTTGAGTGATTGGTTGGAAACTCATGAGAAACGCCTGCCAAGACCCAGCTCATCTTTGACTAACACCACATCGTTACCCCCTTGTGTAGAGATTACGGTGGTAACCCAGGCATACCACCCTGCCGTCGCTGTGTAAGAGAACAAAAAGAATGCGTCTTAGCAACGTCGAGAAGAGGAGGTCGACGTCCCCGCAAGTTTGTCCGCTTACCACAGAGTGAGGGCGATGCCGCAGCCTTCCTGCAACAGCAACAACAGCAGCAGCACCCGGATGCCGTCACAGGGCCGGCGGTCTATGACTCGGGACCCGGAGGTGGTGACGTCGGCACTTCCTCGACGACGAACCTCCGAGAAGACCAGCATATGCACCACCAGCGCTCCACCAGTCCGGCGGATTCCCGGCACCACAACGACGGTGACGAGCACTGGTCGTGCTCCCCCGACGAGGACGACGACGGCCCGGCAGGAAGGCCGGCGAGTTGGCCCGGCTCCACTTCTCAGCCGGACAGCCCCGGCGGCCAGTCGACCCGGTCCCTGAAGAGCTCCGGCGATATCGAGGGCCACATCACCTCGAGCGACTTGTTGAACCCTTCTGACGCTCTGAACCTCCTGGCGCAGGTTGCTGATCTCGACGGGGAGGAACGGCGTGACGATATGCGACATCTGTCTGTGAGCGATGCTACAGGCCGGGATAAATGCAGTCCCAGGAAAGGGTCACGCAAGCCATCTACACCTGCGGCAACTCATTACCCGCCCATCTCAGATGGGGTGCTAAGTCTACCTGTCGCTTCACGTCTGCTCACATTGTAGGTCACCACTCACTCACACAATCCCCTCCAAGGTACCTCCGAAGTAGGGCTAATCATATCCAGATACATTGACCACTTCCACCCCTTCTTCCCCGTAGCAGACAAATGCATCCTCACCCACACCCCCGCCACAGTCGCCTCCCTCATCGACTCGGAACCCCACCTCGTCACCGCAATCTTCACAGTAGCCTCTAAAGACGAGCCCTCCATGTCTCGCGTCCATGAGGCCTGCTCCCGCTACATGGAGACCCTCATCTCCAAGCTCATCTACAAAGGGTCCACCGCCGTCGGCGCCGTCGAGGCACTACTAATTCTCGCGCAGTGGGCGCCGCAGAGACTCCAGGAGAAGCCGACAATCGGGCGCGGCGAGGAAGACGAGGGCGCGTGGATGCAGATTGGCGTCGCGATACGGTTAGGGTACCTGCAGAGTTTGGAGCAGACGGGGTTGCTGTCGGATAAGACCAGCCCGTCGTCGGAAACGTTTCGGAGGAAGAGGTTGGTTTGGGCTGGTAAGTCTTTCCTTGGAGACAAGTCTTGGACGGTTCGTACTAACGTTTTTCGCCTTTGGTTCTCAGCCTGCTATATGAGCGATAGAGAAGTATCGATCCGCGTAGGCAAAGGCTTCTGGTCCCGCGGACCGGGTCCGTCTACGATACCACGCTCTGCAGACTTCCCGTCCCTGAGGATACAGGAAGCTGGTGTTGATAACCTCGGGCAGCTGTTTCAGGCTCAGCTCGAGTTGATACAGCTCTTCAGCAACGCTCATGACATACTATACTCATCGTCAAGTCATAGAGCTCAGCTGTACCTCGGTGGGGAGTACGTGAGGTATATAGTAAGTCGAGTGCCTCCGTCTGTCTTTCCACTCGGTCGTAGTTCATCTATTTCGGGTATCAACTCTCTTGACATTCATCGGCTTACAACGATAGGACGACTCATTCGCAGTACTTCGTAAATGGAAGATCGTCTGGGGAAGTCTCAATTGTAAGTCTCTCTTGCAAACGCACCTTTGGACAAGCTCAACTAATCACTCAATCTCCAGTCACCCCATTGATAAAAGCAGGTCTCAACCTCTCCTACGAATTCCTTCGTCTCTACATCAACGCCTTCGCCTTCCAAGCAACAATCAACCGCGCAATAACCAAAGCCCGCCAACAGCAGCAGCAACACATCCAGCAAAACCAACAATACCAACAGAGCCAACAGAATAAGTTCTCAAAAGACCAGACTCAGCAGTACAACGGACACGAGACAACGACAGGTTCGCACGCGCTAGCAAGACACCCGCCACCACCGCCGCCAACGGCAACGATTAGCCCCCTCTTCGCAGACCTAGCTAGCACGCCCGACGCCCGCTTCATATACGAATCCATGGACGCCGCAAATTCGTTGCTCAACATCCTCAACTCTTCTGTCGATCCGGCAACAGGGTTGAGGTATATGCCGCTCAAATACTACCTCTACGTAATTTACGCGGCCGTGTTTCTGTTCAAGGTACGGCGATCTCACTCAACCACATGCCCTCTACCCCTCACACATCTTGCTAACTGCCCCACACAGGCTCGTCTTGCGGGTGCCCTAGGCAGCGAAGCCTCAGAAAGCGTCCGCCGCTCCATAAACGTCACGATCGAAGCCCTCCAACGCTCATCCCTCAGTCCACACAGCTTAGGCCAGCGCTATGCACGGCTATTATCCCTTCTTTGGCGCAGCAAGCCAGAGGAACAACAGCAACGGAATCAATCCACCCTACAGTCCAACGTAACCATCTCAGGTCCAGACGGCCACGCAGTCGATGCCACCAACGGTGGCGTGCCGTGTCCAGCGTTCGGTCTCCACAACGGAGCAGGTCCTGGGTCTGTCTCGGTGCATGTACCGACTGTACCGAGTTCGACCAACGCCAATAACAATGGTTATGGAGGTCTTGGCGGCGGACACGCTGAGCATCATCACCAAGGCTTCGGAATGTCGCATGGCCACGCGCACTCTAACATGGCTGCCTTCCCGCATCAGCCTGACCTTCTCGTCAGAGGCTTCTCGTGGCGAGATCTAGATGACCTGGGGCAGTTCATCGGGCCGGCGGACATGAACTTTTCTGATCCCGCTAATTTGGCGGTGATGGGTGGGTCAATCAACTTGGATGAAGGAGCAGGGTACGACGTTCTCTGGCCAGGGAACGATGTGGTATTTTAGCGTTCTTCAGACTTGAAGCTTCGTCACGATGGATATGGACTCCTCATGTGATGGTGGGAAAAGGGGTCAGAGTAATGTGGTACTTGGCTTAAAAGAGAGCACTCACATGGATATGGAAAAGAAAGAGGTTTGCGGCGTTCAAAAGTAAGGTACTTGCCTGGGGTAATCGGACGTATCATCTTTAGGTCCCCTGAGGCCGCGGATGGTATCAGCAATTGAGAAAGATCGCAAGAGGGGAATATTCAACTTCACCATGCAAGTTCATGTCCTCGATCCCAACTCAGTATTGCGTACTTATCTATGATAAGATACGAGTGAATCTATACATCTCTTCAGGATGTAACATAGTGCACTCTTCAGCCCACCGTTCTACTGCGAGTGCCATTGTTCTGCAACCAACCTTAACCATAGACAAGCTACCCTAAGCTTTCAGTGGTGCTTCATCGGGCATGACAGGAGACCGATGGGGTTGAAGGAAAGGCCCCGGAACTTTTATAAACAAGCACGCACACGCTTCGGTCGTTTCTAGAAAGGACCAAGATCGAGGCGAGAAGAACCGGAGTCCGAAGGTAAGCTTTAAAGGAACCTCTAAGTAAAGTACAAAGGATAGAGGCATTCAACATCATGCCACGTAAGCATGATTCCCCCGCTGCACCACTACCTTTCACGCGTCTTTGTATATTCGAGCTCAATACGTAGCAGAGGGCTACTTAATAAGGGGAGGGTTTCTATGTTGAAGTATCTACCGTACATCCGTTCCCGAGTTCCTAAAGAGATTGACTGCTCCGGCTCCCTAATCACTGGCCATCTTCCTTCTCTTCTCACCCTACTTGGACCCATACTCACCATGGACAACAACAATCACAACAGCAAGAACAACTGCCGGCCCCAAGTCTGATGAGCACGGTATCGCATCTTTATAGAATCTTGAAACTTAAGCTGTCCTGTCTCTTCCTCAATTTCAGAATTCCACGCGGGGGTAAAAGAAATTGTCGGAAGGCAGGCACACCCCGAACCTGCCCAGCTGGAAAGAGCGTCAATGCGGCAAGCCTCTATAAAACCCCACGGACATAGCACTTACGTCTTTGGTCAACTAAGTCTAGGCTTCCACAAGTTAAAGGACGCCATCGCAAGGTCGCCATCGTTCTCTCAAACCACCAGGTAGCCAGCCGTAGGTACTGAACACCTAGGGCTCCTAGCCAGTAGCATACCTCATCCTATTCCAAACTATATCCCAAAGCTTTACCCGTCACTATATACGCTTTCCCGTCTATTGTATATTTGTGTGTGAATATAAGATAGATGAGAGACCTTGCTCAATATCGGGATGATACTACCTCGCTTCTTGCGCTTGGGTCTTGTTTGTTGCGTCTTGCCTGTAGCATCCTAAGTCTGCGTTTCTCCACTGTCACTTCACCTTAGCTGAGGTCTATAACGTAAGTCAAGACGAACTTTCTGGCTCACTGCTGTGCTCCCGGAAACATCAAGCCATCGAAAACCTGCTCTTTATACAAGGTGCTTACATACCTTGCCGCATGGAAACCGGACCAGCCCCTCGGAGGTGCAAGCCGCAGCGGCTCTCACGACGCCTAGGTACCATGAAACATGATCCACTCAACCGCATTCCAATACAGAGGGCTTCTGATATCTCATCTTACCGAAGAAGAAAAGGTGCCCGTTGCTCAAAACCCACGCGGATATCATGGACGAACTAAACAATCTCCACTACCTGCATTGTCGCCACCATCCCGCCGGCACCTCCGCGCCCCACCTCCCCGGACCCCGCAACCACCCGCCCCGACCAAAATCGCACCCCGGTCCCTCCGCGCCGAGATTCTCGCCACCAAACACCATCAACCCCCGATCCGTCTCCGCCGCGCAGCAGAGCTACCTTCACAAAGTGACAACAGTTCCCCAGGCGTCCGGTTCCACTTTCCTACAGCTATACCAGACGCAAAAGAACAAGAATAGAAACCTTTAGTCAAAACGGTCATCTTCTAGCCCCAAGCCACACCGGTGTCCCCGATCAGCAACTCAACTCCCCCAAATCACCTCATCAACGCCCGCATGTTTCAAACACTACGCCGCGTCACAAAGACAACCCTCACCTCAAAAAACCCGTGAAAGAAACCCCCCAACAAAGAAAAACTTCGGGGCATCGCAACCGATTTACGTGCAACGAATGAAAAAATGGACCCCTCTTCCCAGTTTTCCCACGTGTCGCTGTCTCTCTCCCCTTCGGAACCCGTTTCCTGCCTTTAGGAACGATTCCCCAGGTGTACTCCTTAAGTAAGGTAAAAGTACGTCACGTCAGAGGACCCTATCGTTCCCTAATTCCCCCCCACTTGCCAGCCACATACACGACTGGACCCGTCTTCTCACGCCGCGTCCAACACGGCTTCTCCTTTGACAGGGACCCTCGACACCCTTCCAGAACACCCTTCTAGAACACCCCTCCAGAGAGTCCGGGAGCGCCACCTTCTTGTCAGGAACAGCCAGGATAGCAAGCAAGCCTTACAAATACCATCGCGGCTAACTCCTTGCATCGTCTCCACGAACGGGGTAGTTGTTATTTCTGGTATTGCTAACATCGAGGATCAACCCCCTCAAGCCAGGTAAAGAAGTATGAAGTAAACTCAGGCTATATCAGAAAAAGACAGCATCGTGTCCCAAAAGCAAAAGTTGAGCATGGCTGTGGTGCAAAACACTGCCGAGTCTGTTCAAAGTAGGTATACAAGTAGAAAAAAAAAAGCTTCGTAGAAGAAAGCAAGAAAATACGAAGTCCAGGAAGAATTGGTTCCCCATGATATATACAAACACCGACGCTATCCCCATAGAAAGAAAGAAACTGCCATCCGCCTCTAGAGATTTTTTTTGTTCAGTTCATGAGCTCAAATCTAAAGGGTAACTGAGTAAACCAGGACGTCATCTGTCCTCGAGCCGGGGGTGAAGCTTTCATGCCCCCCCTCCTAACCCTACTTGCGAGTGCAAAATGCTCGCCTTGAACATAATAAAGAAAAGAGGAAACCAATGGGTAGTATCCAACAACCAAGAAGCAAGTCATCATGCGCATGCCAGGTTATGGAGTATGCCCACCGTCCGTCCAGTAACCAACCGTCCGACTGTCCGACCTACTCATACAACCAGGCACCATGTCAATACCGTAACCAAACCCATTTCCTTTCCCTGTATCCCGTCGTTATTGCCAAAGGGGGGGTATCACGGAGAGAACGCCTCTCCAATATCATTAAACCTCTGCGCCTAGTACCTCTTCGCGGAAGCGCACACCGCCGTTGACCTGGATCGCTCCCTTGACCCATTCATTATCTGCCACCTTATCCAGTACCCATCGGCTCCTTGCGCGCTGTAAAAGGCCTTCGGTGATTTCCATGGCGCCGAGTAGACCGCGCTCCTTGAATTTAGCTTCGTCGCCTTCGTGGTCGCCATCCTGGCCTGCATAGTCAATCCAGCGCCACTCCGCGCGTGCTATGCGGTGACTGGTGCGGCTGCGCATGCGGTGGCCGTCCATTGTGTTGGGGTAAGGGTCGAATGGCAGGCGAGCCTCGAGCAGTGCGTAGAGCAAGACACCCAGAGACCACGCATCAGTGGCGCGGCCGTCGTAGGGAAGTCCCATGATAACCTCGGGGGCGGCATAATCCTCTGAGCCACATCTCGTCTCGAGCTTCTCATCGTCGGTGATGCGGCGGGAAAGCCCGAGATCGGTCAGGGTAATGACTGAGTGCGGGTAAGTCGTCCAGTCAATCGAAGGGTCTGCGAGCTCAGGTGCCGTCAAGTTCACGAGTACGTCTGTGAGTAGTCAGCAAGGCGTGGCTCTTCATTACCAAGAGAGATACCCACTCTCGAGCTTGATATCCCTGTGGACGATCCTGCGCTCATGCAGGTACCGCACAGCGCCCACCAACTCAGCAAACATCCTTCGCAACAAGGCTGGTTTGAGAAGTTGGCGATGGCCCGTAGCCACATCGAACAGATCGCCCCCAGGGCAATGGCTGAGGACCAAGATGGCCCGGCTTGGCTCAATGTTCCACGCCTTTAGGTGTACCAGGGAAGGGTGACTGATGGTCTGCATGATCTCGAGTTCGCGCTTGAGTGACATTTCAATCCTCTCCTCGCTCGCTCCTCCTCGAGGGCCGTGTTCGCAGACCTTGACTGCAACAAGAGTCTTCCTAAACGACGGCGACATTTTGGATATCGGGGTGAGGCTGTTGTCGGTTCGTAGTAGTTCGCTTCCGTCGTCCATTCGACTCGTTGCCAGCATCACTCGACTGAACGTCCCCTGACCCAGAGTCTTGATTGCCCTCCATCTCCTCTTCTTTCGGTCGCGGCCGTAGGCTTCGAAGTACTCGGGTATCGCGGGTTTCGGTTTGCCGATCGCCATTTCGGTTGAGTCTCTTGATGATTCGCTAGGTGGCGGTGTTGGTGGTTGTGCAATCGCCGGTGTCAGGCCTCTTGATTCTGCAAGATTGGCCTCCCGGCGCATGTGCGGCTCAAGGCCAGAGTCGGGTCCGTTTGTCGGCTTTGTGTGGGAGCCCGAGACGGTAATGTGTCGCTTGGGAACGTAGTTTGGGTCGGGGATGTACTCGCTGATGCTTCGGTTCCGCGCGTGTTCGGCCTTACCATTCACTGGCCCCTTTGCACCCGCGCCGTCAGAGCCCTCGGCCACCAGGCCAGCGTAGACTTTGCGTTTTGAGGCGTTGGCCAAGGCAGCCGCTATTGACTCGCCGGTAGACGAAACCAGGACAGAATCCGGGGCTGGGTTTTGCATTTGATCCCTTGAAGGCGGTCGCACACCAAGACGTCTCCAAGGGCCGGGTGAGTCTCCTGATAACAAAGGTGAAGGTAGCGGGGTGACGTCGCTCATAGCCGAGAGAATCGGACTGGGCATGCACGAGCTTGTAGCCGAGGCGGGACCCAGGCTGTTGGCGATGGCGGCTTTGAAGCTCGGGGTACGGGATATCGGTTTGAGATTTGAGGACGAGGTTCTATGCTGGAGGGCGTTGCTTGGGCGGCGCGGGGTCGAAAGGGCGTCGTTTGAGTGAATGTCGGTTCGTGTGGGGAGGTTGGGATGAAAGTCTGACGTCTGGATTCGGAGTGAATTGCTGGCGGCAAGTGGACTGGGGCCGGGTCTCTGACTCGAGGGAGGCTCCAGTTGCTGAAAGGAGGATTCGGACAAGGGCGGCGAAGGTGCTATTGTGTGTGTTTGGAACTGGATTTGAGGGTTTGAGACGTAAGGGAAAGAGATGTCGTTGAAGTCTGCTGCATGGTGGGTGTTTGTATCTGAGGCGAAGGGACCGGAACTCCCATCAACCTTGTTCTGGTGTTGGGTTTGTAGAGGCATGGACTGGGGTGGACCGTTTGACATGATTATATGCAACGTGTGGACGAGGTGGGTACGGACGGTCGTGCGTATCGGTATCGTAGAGAAGCGTTGCTGGCGGGGAAGATGGACCAGCGCGAGGTTATCAATGGGAGGGTGGCGACCGTCTGCGATTCGTAGGACGTAGGACGTAGACGGGACGGGATGAGCTGGCTATACACGGCGCCCACAGAATCGGGCCAACGTCAGTCACCACCGTTCCTTTCCTTTTCTTTCTTTCCGTCTTCCGTTTGGTCTTGGAGTAATAAAAGAAGTAGATTGCAGTCCGTGGGGGTGTTCGAGAAGAAGTCGAGTTGGGAAGAAAATGGGGACGAACTCACCCTTTAGTCCGGTCTTTCTACGCAGTATATATGTCTCTCTCTCTCGCTCTCTATGATGCAGTTGAGAAACCTTGGCAGTTCAAGCACTCGGTTTTTCCTGGGATGCGATTGACTCGGATCCTCGCTGCGTAGTATACACAGGCAGGGAAGAAGGGGGGAAACGAGGGATTGGAGCCTTTGGCAATGGCCGCAGGCAAAGACTGGCGGGAGTAGGAAGAACACAAGAAAGCGGGAAAGGGAGTGGGAGCCGCAGAGAGAAGAGAGGTTAGGGTAAATGAAGGGAACAGAAGGGGCAGAAACAACAGCGATGGGCGGAAGGGGGGGCTATGACGAGAACATGGGGGAGGCTCGGTTGGGCTATGCTGAGGGAAGTGCAGCAGCAGCAGCAGCAGCAGAAAGGGATACTGCCGCGCAACAGTGACAAGCACTTTGGGGGGGTTGCAGAAGCAGAACGCGAAGCGTCAAGCAAGTCTGGGGCGCAAACGTAACGCAACGTCCCAGTAGGTAGGTATCTTATGTTAGGGTTGAGTCCGAGTTGAGGTGGCCCGGGATGCCGTGTGAGAGCAAATGCGTGTATGCGTGTGATGTGAGTGTGTACGTGTGTGTGAGTGTGTGCCAGTGCCAATTCGAGGTCGGAAGGGAAGGGATGATAGAAAATGGTCCAGGGAGCATGAGAAACGAAAAAAAGGGAAAGGAAGAAAAAAAAGGGTGGGAAAATGCGGTGCAGCGCGCAGACCAAAGTGATCAATGCCAGTCAGTGACAGGGAGAACCGAGCGGGCGAAAACGAACCAAGAGTGCGGCGCGATGCGGTGCCAAAAGCCCAGGTGCCCAGCAAAAGTCCAGGTGCGACTGGACTGGCGACTGGACTGGACGCCAAAAAGGTGGAGGAAGAACGGAGACGGCAGGGTCAGACATGCCACGGGAGCCGTTCGAAACGGAGCCAGTCACGGACTAGTGCCGAAGGAAGGACGGGGCACGGCCGCACGTCAAACGTTTGATTGGTTCCATTTAGACCCCCGAGGCAGAGTCACCTTGAGTGGGAGTTCAAAGTATGAGGTCTGACTAAGCCAGCTACAAAGTCAGATCCATATCTTTCTTGATGTTGAATACCCCGAGGCTTACCAAACTCGAATCCTGAAAAGAGGGCATCGTGTTCACCAAAAGTCTATAACTGATTGTCGCCATGAGAAATAGCCCGAGGCACGAGAGAGAGAGAGAGAGAGAGAGAGAGAGAGAGAGAAAAGTACCCTGCGTGCCGACCTCATCTTGGCTTTTCTTTACCTAGACCTTCCTGTACCAGACCCCTGTTTTTGGCTGCAGTATCCGCGTGCAGTGTGCAGACGTCCAGCCAGGGGCGTCGGTACGGTATGGGTATGTCAATGCACGGCTGTCGGTCTGGTCTGGCTCCCCTCCGTCTCCGGTCCGTATTCGCCGGGCTAGGTATCCTCTTTCGTCTCCTCCCAAGGTCTACGAAGGACGAAGTACGGTTTACGGATGCCTTAGTATTCATAACGGATTGAATACCACTGCGGATCCCGCCCACTCTCATTCACTCATCGTAGTCATCACACTCGTGACTCTATTGATTTCCAGAAACCCTCTTTTCATCACATTCCCTGGCCCATCTCCATCCTTGCTTTTACTCTTCTTGCCCATACTCCCTTTGCTGCAAGATTAGACGCACATATTCCGTGATTTCCTGGAGGCTGGCAGATTGGGCCAATAGTCTGCATGTACCTATCTCAAGGTAATGTCCTCAAGGTACGGATATCCGTACCTGCCTTATCTTGCTGCGACAGAGGAGCAAGGGGGAAAACAAAGAACGGCATTGGTTCCACAATTACCCGGTCGGGCGATGAATCAGTTTTGCAAACACAAGCTTCAACTACCTTACCTTACACCGAGGGGGCACCTTTCCGTACAAAGGAGACTGAAATTCCAACGTTGGTTGCCTCTGCAACTCAACCGTTCGTCCCTCTTTCATCGACTATCCGTCGTTGGCCTGGCCCCAAAACAGCCAACCAACCGTCGCCTCACCGGTCTGACACTAAGCTACTCATTCCTCGCCAGCACGCATCTCCGCGCACGAGTTTTGGTTTCGGTGCCTCGTGGCCGTCGTCGTCACGTCTGTCCGGAGCCAGCCCAGGTGCGGAATGGCTGGTGCCAGAGCGACTGGTGACGGGTGACAATGGGCGGCACAGCGCGAGCAAATGGGTCGAGTCTGTCGTCCAAATCTACGAATAGATTTGACTCTCACTCGACTCACCCGGCTGCCCCCATGACCGTGTCCAGTCCAAAATGGTCCGTCTGACGGTAATACGGCATTCTGCAACCCTTTAACCCTCCGGTCCTTGGCAATCGGAGAAGCATGCAGTCATGAGCCATGAATATAAGAATAAGTCAGCCAGTGCCGTACGGCCACAGCACTCCGTAGAGTCTTAGACCGCGAACACATGCAATGCCAAGTAAAGCTGGGCGAGTCCGCGTCTGGAGATAAGTGTAGGTGCGCTGTCGCCAAATGCTGTCGACTTGCGGTCTTGAGGCCAAAGATGGCAGAGAATCCACTCCATTCGTCCTGTAGCATACCCAGTGCTCTCGCGTTTGAGATCGTCCAACCTGTCAACTTTCGGAAAATCAGCTGGCCGCAGGCCAAAATCTTTGCAGAAACGAAGAAGCAAACCAAATTCTGCGACACCTTCGCGTTCGTTGGTATCCGTACGGATACAACGACTTCTCAAATCTCATGTCCTCCAAACACCCATGTGCGCACCCCCAGGAAGTGATGTACCCCTCGGATATTACGTTACAGTGCATGTCCCTCTTTTTTCCAGGTACACAGTGAGACAACGGGCTACAGCCCATGACAGGTACCGCCAGTGTCCGCTATCCATGTGGAAGGGCAACAGAGCAGGGAGGGTATGGGGGCTCGCCTAGGCCATTGTCCATGGCATCAAATACAAGGGCGTACAACCTCATAGGGCGACCGGTCCCAGTTGGAGATCGGAGCAGACGACTTTAAAATTGGCCTCGCCCAGAGCTGCTCCCATTTAAGCTGCTTTGGGATAGCGGTGGGCATCAGAGGTTCCCACCGTGGCACCGTCTAGCTCGGAACTGGGTCCAGCGTCCCGTTTATTGACTTTCAAATCTCTATCCGGGCCATGCTACACCGGCTGACTGGTTGGGCCTGGTATGCTGTTCCTAGCCTGTATCCCGTCCGCGATGGATCCGTCTTTTGTTGGTCTCTTGGATAATTGCGTATTCGCAGGCCTTGCTCCTAATTAACTTGACAAAGTCAGCGCAATACGGATACCGACGCGACGAAACCGTCGCCCACCAGAAATGCCTAGATAGAGACCAACACACCTTGCTTGCAGCCTCTGTTTGGCTACACGCATGAGCTACGCACCTACTGCAGTCGGCTTGCAGTGTGTATGTCCATGTATATGCCATGCACCTGCAGCTACCGGCGTCTGACGAAATGAGCGAATCCGGCCAAGGGCGCATTCGGCAAGCGATAATGGCAATCCGCGACAATTCGCGTCCTCGACTGGTCACTGAGTGATATTATCGACTCCGTTCGAGATGTTTAATTGATGGCTGACTCAAGTCCGCTCGTAGAATGGAATTGAGTTCACCCAACTTGTGCAAGGTCAGTTGCTCGAGACCATCGCGATCACTAGGGCCGTGCTAGGTAACCATATCATGAATAATGTCGTCTTTGAACTATGCTTATAGGCTGTGCCGGCAGCGTCTCGAGGCGGTAGCGCTGGTCTGCCGGTCTGCCGGCTCCCACCCTCGACTGTTTTCTAGACGGCTGCAGGCATAGACTGTGTGACAGAGTCTGTCGGCCCAAAAATGGAGGTGCTCCTTAACATGAGAGCTTCCTGCATGAAGTCGACATTCACCCAAATTTTAGAGAGTATCCGTAAACCACAGGAGAGTATCATGCCTGGCAGTCCCTTCTGGTGCACATGACAACTCATCGCTAGTCACCACCGAGTCATTCACACCTGGTCGCCGATATTTGTTGTCAATGCTTCCTTGTGTTTGACTTTCACCAGCGCAAATAACGAATATGAAAGAGTCAGGTCGCTGCAGGTCAGAGATCTTATCTCTCCCTCGGCGATCTTTGCCGGTCGAGTCCGTCGCATATCAATTACTTGGTCCGTAGTGACGTCCTCCGTTTTGCGACGTTGACACAATAGTCGACGGAGAGGAGGCGGCGCTCTATAAGCCAATCGGTCTTTGAAACGGGCCCTTACTCTTAGGTCAATACTGCACAGTCAAGACTAGAATGTAAGAGAATGCTCACGCTTGGTTCAGCCAGACACTCCGTCAACACTACCCGCATATCCATATCTTGAATCACAGTCGCCCACAAGCGCCCCTCCCCCCCAGGTTCCTTTCCCGTTCCGCTTTCGCTGCACGTTCGCCTTGGGCAGCGTCGATTGGCCGCTTTTGCCCACGGTGAACTGGGAGTGCAACCTATTGGTGCATCCCACCTAGATCGCTCCAACGCCTCAGCATTTGGTGGAGGTCCAAAGCCTCTAGGAGTATCCGGTATGGAATAGATGCATGATGACGTGCGTAGCAGTCGCGCCGGTTTCATTTCGCTGGCAGTCTCTTGGGTCATTGTTCATCAATCAAGGGAGGTCGAAAGTGACGCAGGGGACGGTGAGGCAGAGGTCTATGGACCGGACCGCCCGAGATCTTCCGTCCGAACCGGCACCGATGTTCGGAGAGGATCGCCAGTAATGCGGCCGGGAGCACAATGGAGAGTAGAGGCAGATGGACTTTATTGGATTATCGCGAGTATGGGGTTTTTGGTGTTGGCTTCGTAAGCATTGTCGTCATTCGAATACGTAAGAGTCATGGTTGACGATGACTGCAGTCCAAGGCAGCAAGCCGCCGCTGCTGCTTCCTCTGTGCGTTGTAAAACTTGACAAAGGAAGGTGCGCATCTACTGCGCCTGGGAAGGTGCCTGCCTAGGTGCCTACTTACACACACGCTGTTGACTGGAGTTCCTGCCTTGTGTACCTGCCGACATACCACCCATCCTGCCCCTACTTCTTGCCCTCCTCCACCATCATGTCTTCTTCTTCCCTTTCCCGTCAAAGTGGCGCTTTCCCTGGAGACACCAAGCCCTGTTACTGGTGCAATGGAATGATCTGTGGTGTTCCTCCTGATTCTCCTCATGAAGAGGTAATCAGATGAGGTAGAAGAAGTTCAGGCAAGGTAGGTAGGATGAGAAAGTAGCTCGGCTACCATCAAACCATCCTCAACTCCAACTCTTGCAATTTGTGGTGAGAAAAAGGCCGGCGGGCATGAAGGCAGGCAGACATGCATTAGATAGTAGCAGCGTATTGGGAATAGCACGAAAAGATGGACGAAAAGGGAATGATATGTGTACCTCGTGTGTGGAATTTAGGCATCGTGTATTTCCCTCCATGTCATTGCCTGGGCGTAAACGCGTCTTGCTCCTCTAATTGGTATCTTCCGACTTGGTTTTCTTTCGCCACAACACCTCGAGTTCTCGACAACCTTCTGATTGTCGTCACACCTCTTACATCCATGTTAGCGGCTTTCTTGGATAAAGCCGCCCGTGTCTTCTTCCTCCTTTTCATTATTCCCAAGCTTCACCAGTGGTACTCTTCTCCTGCCAGTATGATTGGAGAATGATCGGCTCTTTCCTTGTTGATATGTTCAACCTCCTCCCGCCGGATCCCCCTATTATGCTCCATGGTACGAGCCCCAAGTACCTAAGGTACCTCTTGAGGCAATATGATGCAAGTCAGTCGGTTCCTTCTCTCCTGTATTATCTCTCCTGCTTGCCCTCTGGCGCTTCTCATATCCACCAGGGGATGGCGGCGGAATCTCATCATGAACACAACATAGGTGTGCTAGTGTTCCACAGAAGTACTCGACGTATTTCGTGGCTCTTGTTCCGACACCACGCCTCTTCGGCCTACGAAGGCTTGCCTCATCCACCGGGAAAATCTCACCCGACCATCTGAGGATAGGCTACAGAGTCGACGTGTTTCGAAATCCGGAGCCGCCCTAAGCAGAGAATGAACAGGTTCAACTCTTGTCGCTAGTTGCCACAGAACCACGTTCCAGCAAACATGCGCAAGGTGTCAATCATTCGTCGGCAGTATTACGGTAGCCCATGCTCGCAAAAGGCCACAGTGACGCCCAGCTTCGTTGAGCGGCGTGTTACCTGCTGTTGGCCCCGACAGAGTCTGCTTCGCCAATGGCCACTTTGTTTGGTTCATGCAACACTCAACAAGGTGGTCAAGTCTGCCGAATGCCGCCATCATGTCTGTAGAGATATTCAACCTCAGGGTCGATCAGATGGTCCCCTGGATGCGGTGGGTACTCTGTCGATAAGACTGTGGGAGACCCTGACTGAGACGTATTGGTCCATTCCAGTGCGCCTGCGGGAATACCGACGAACGATGAAGGGGACGTCTTGTCAATCCACCCAAAGGAAGGTAGCTCGAGCCAGCCTGGTGTTTCTCCTTCGCCGTCGTCACACTTCCATAACCATTCTGGCAGATCCTCGAGATCGTTCGTCCCATCGCTGTCGTCTTCGTACTCGTCAGTGAAGCCTTTCGATATCGATGCCGACTTCTCTGCAAATGCTGCTAGGCGATCCATGCGGTATTGGTGTACTCGGTCCGCCTTGGCTGTCTTGTCTGTTTCTTGGAGCAGCTTCTCCAAGTTGGCCAATGCCGTCATGGAAATCCGTTCGTCTGCATCCGACGTTAGGGCAATGCGAGCTGCCGACTTGAAAGACGTAATCGCTGCCGAAACGCTGCCCATCCGATAGTACTTCACCCCGAGCTCGAGGTTGACGGCGGCTTCCTGCTCATCTGTCATGCTGTACGCGTTCATATGAGCTGTCAGCACCTCGACAGCCTCGTCCAGTCGGCCCTGCTTTTCTTTGCAAGCTGCGAGTAGACCAGCGTGCGACAGAGCCATATCACCAAGCCACGAGTGGTCTTGCCCTGAAGCCTCAGCTCGAGCCCTATGGCGGCTGAGCATTGCCTCGCAATCCTCGGGATCTTGTCGAGCAAAGATACAATCGAGATAGTCGCTGTATAGTAGGTGCGTCAAGTAGTTGGCCGAGCCCACCCGTTGCTCGATGTCTGGAAGTAGCAACGCATATAACCGCATGGACAGCTCATAATAGTCGGAGAACTCGGTCGCGCCCAGTCTACGCCAGATATGGGCGAGGATGTGATGGGGCCCAAGCACAATCGGAATAAGCCCGGCCAAATAATCGAGAACCAGTCGAAGAAGATCATGCTTGTGGTGGCGCTCCAGATACCAGAGCAGGCAGACCGTTCGAGCAACAAAGTCTGGACTTTCGGCAGATACAATTTCTTTCAGTGATTCGAAGGCCGGCCCAAGGACACTGTTGATATTGATCTGGTCTCCTCGGATCATGCATCGGTTAACCAAAGCAAAGCTAGCTATGACTCTCTCGAATAAGTCATTACTGCGGTCTCCGGGGTTGAGACGAGTGTTGGAGCAGTCGACATCGAAATCGCACCACCAAGCTCCAGACGAAAAGGATCCATCGATATAATCTCGAAACAGGCAGAGAACCTGCTCGGTACTTTGCATCTCCATCGTCGGTGCCAAGGCTATCGCTGGACTTGGAGGCGGCGAAGGAGTTCGGCAAGTCACCTCAAGTGCCGTTTGCACGCTGGGCGTCTGTCCTGCCCTGAACTTGGCCATCAATGACGGATTTCGCTTCAGATATCGGTTGATATTCTCCAAATCGACTGGCTGTCCGCGGATTCTGAACTCAGTCGGTCTCTTCAGGAGGTCCCGATCCCGCTTGAGAAGCATGATTGCCAGAACCTCATCACCTTTGAGTTTCTTGTCAAGGCCCCATTTCCAGATTCTCGACTTGTACATTTTGACGCTGCTATTCTTTAGTAATCGACACGCTCAAGATACGGAAAGACGGGCTTACGTTGCAGCAAAATGGTAGTCGCGCTGCATGATTTCCATGACTTCTTTCAACGACTTCTTCTCTTCTTGGTACAGCCGGGTGATAATCGGTCGCTTCGTCTCCCATATCTCGGCGGGCACGCGCTTACGCGACTTTGCTGACTGCCCAGAGCTTGTCACCTCGTCAGCTTCGGAGTCAGTTGATGTTTTCCGCTTCGGCGGGACGACTAGACTGGAGGCTTTCATGGCGCTGGCTTTGTCGGAATATCGACTTGGCAAATACAACGAACGTATGGTATCAACGTCGGATCATATAAGATGCTTTCGTATCGGCGAATCTTGACTTTTACCGTCATGAGACAATTCCTCAAAAGAACGCGGGGAATCAGATGGATGGATATGTTATTTGAAAGCAGGAAAAAAGGGGACTCAACCGGTAAGCAAACGAACCGCTAAGCCCGGTAAGGCCCTGTCTTCCCGCCCCCATACAAGCACGACCGGCCTACTGGTGGCATTGGATCCAATGTCACCCCTCCCGGCGGCTGCACACCCCTGCAGCGAGAGTGCTTGCATCTGATGTCAATTATTATCGACCTTCCCCGAGCGGAACTGGACGGCCACAGATACCCGCTGAACCGCTGTCGACTCCCAGTCTCTCGCCAGGAAGGAGATTTAGTGGCCAAGTTCACCATCGCCTTACAGGGGAGGTGTAAGTGGATAAGGCGCAGGGGGCTGAGGGCAAGGTGCAGCAGAAGATCAGCAGTCAGTATTATCCTCAACGGTCAGATGCCAGCATTAGGCGGGCCAGCAACCCAATGTCAGACAGAAGCATTGCGACGACGGCGCGATGAGTCGACGGCCATCGAGCTGCCAGTCGTGCCACTGCCACCATCAGGTGGAGTCGCCCTCTGACAGCCTCCGGCAGCCACATCTGGAGGACGACGGTTCAGAGTAAGTTTAGACAGGACTGAGATCACCGCTACCAAATAAGTTACAAACTGACCTCCCTCCAGTCTTCCATCTCTATGCGCGCCACCCAGCGTATTCGGTTGCCTGATAGGGGCTCGAAACAAGATGAGGGGGCTCCGAATTCGAATGCCTGTCTGTCTAGGGTGGGGATCCGCCATGGTACTCAACCACGATTACCGCTTCAACGCTGTAGCTATTCCTCGACAAGAGAATTCCGCTGCCTCCCGACCGCAAATTCCCATCCAGAGTCGAAACAAGACGAGATGAAGAAGAGAGAAACTCTGGACAGAGTGAGGCATATGGCCCGCTTTGTCCGAGCTTGTGGGGAACGGGTCGGGTATCATCAGCATATGGCCATTGCTTCCTGGCCAGTGGCCAAGGCTAGAGCCCAGGGGGCCAACACTCCAACGACACGGATGCCAGAACGAAGAGACTGCTCGAGGTTGCAGTATGTCGCGTTGAGACGAATGACTAGACTTCTTCGGGAATATGAAATTTGGGAGTCTACTGGTCCAGGGAGCGACGCGGAAACTCGTCTAGTAGACCAGTTGATTGGCGACGTTACGGATTGCTCATTGGAGAGAGGCGCGAGCAAAAGCTGCAACATCTGTCGCGCGGCCGCCACAGAGTGTCAGGGCCCAGAGCCCCCATGAAGGTCCCATCAAAAACGGGTCTTCTTTATTGCTCCATCCAGAGACCGAGAGACCTCCACGGTACGGATGCACTACGGTTTTCTCCTCAAGCCAGTCAGTCGGGTCGACACGCCGATTATCCCGGGCCTGCCCACGGTATTGTGGCCGGAGGGCTGGGGCATATTCAATGGCGGCCCCGTAGGCCACGGGGCTTGTCTTGTCTCCCTCCATTCTCCTGTACAGAGAGCAGGGGTGAAGGAGACATCAAAGCAAGGTACTCATCAAGATCATGGATTCATGGATGGCAACCCAAATCCGTCGAATCACCACCCTGATTGTCACAAGGCGTATATCCCGTCAACCACCAATTACGCAGGCCAACTTCTCGGTGTCCAAGCCTCATCCCTCAAGCCGTCTGCATCCCGAGGGGCATGGTGAAAGAGAAGGATGCCAGCCGTCTTCTCCTTCGAGATTTCCTCCCATGATGGTTAGACTTATACGGAGCCAACATCGTACCCCGGCAACTTGTTGTGGATCCCACTACTCAACACGTCGCATGGACCACCAAGAAGAGTGACAAGTTTCCATCGCCCTGGTTCGTGGGCAGAGGGTGTCCGGCAGGGAATCAGAGGTGATCATGTCATCCGAGATGATGCCCAGCACAGACGCGGGAAGCAGAACCACCAGCCGACAACATCGGACGTCCCGCAACCTCATTTTCACGGTCTGGGGTTTCAACTGCTGCCTGCACATGTTTCCCCCATTGTTCGACTAGAAACCAATCCACCGGATGGCGGGTTTGGCGGAACGTATCTTCAGGCTCCAGAATTTTATCGAGCGCGTGCAATTCCTCTAGCAAACACCATTCGGGGCTGCCTGGAGTCTCACATCCCCATAACCCACGCTCCGAGATGAGCCTAACCTTGATCGGCGGCTATACACCAATCCTCTGTTATTCGGCGTGGTGGGGCACGGGCGGCCGCTCATGGTGCCGCTCGGTATCTAATCGACGAATAGCCAGATCTAACCGTCCTTGATTACAATGACATTCCGCGATTCTGGCCCCCATTCAAATCCAATGTTCAGTCACACGTCGGGTCGCTTAAGAACTCAATCGTACTCGACTTGCGGTGGAATGGCTCGACTGCCGATTATACGATAAGTGGTCAATTTAAAAGAGTCTGGAAAGAAAACATTGAGACTGCAGGGATGACAACCCTTGTCGTCGGTGTCACCCGGTGAGAGGTGAAGCCTCGAGGTGACGAGTATGGCGCATGACTGACTTAATCCTCAACTGGCTGTCACACTGCTTGCAAATAGATCGAATTACACTCGGCCCCGATCATCTTCACGGCCGATCTAAACTGATGCCGTATGTCCACGGAGAACCCAAGCCGATCCTTCACGGATGATCTGGATTCGCGAGAGAACTTTGGGATCAAGTCAAGTTTCAGCCCTATGCTGATGCAAGTTGACGAGAGTGTGTGGATACGAAGTCTTGAAGTACCTTTGACTCAACCAGTGTTCAATTTCCAAAATGAATCGTGATGTTGGATGCACTCAATTCTGCGCTGCAGAGCTATCGGTTTTAGACTTGTTATGGCTCCAGATACATGGCCTACACGATGTTGCATTGAGGCCATTTAGAACTTCAATGGTCAACTCTCGCAGTTCTGTCGCGGTTGAACGAATCAGAGTTGTCAGCATGCATATCCTGGCAGCTATGCTTACTGGCGACTCCCCCCGGTTACCACAAGGCACATGATCTGGCACGATGGGACTTTGGTTCAATTGCAATAGCTCCAACGTTGACGGTTTGCTGGGCACCGGGCACAACCAGATGTTTTAATCTTCCATCTTCTTCGCAACTTCGCCACACGTATCCCGCCCAGAATGGGTTTGTTTTGCAAATGAAAGAGTCAGTAGCTGCAAAAGTCCTTCCTGGGAAGTGGCATAGGTCTGGTTGAGAAACGGGTCCGGCCAGGCAGTCTTCCTACTGTGCCCGGCACGTCCCCGTTGCCTGCCTTGAGTCGACCGGGGGGTGTGGGCTGAAACCGAGAACAACGACATCAACTGACGGCTCTGCCTAACTTAGGGCCAAGTTTTCCAAAGTCATTAGAGTTGCTATGAAAGCTCCAGTCTATCGTTTTCTTGTACACCTCTTCGAAACTTCGCCGCGCAGGGCTGGTTCTTCAACTTTCCAAAGTCCCTCCGCCATTGACCTGGCTTTGTCTTTCACGACCGGTGGTGGGAAGAACTTCCCCTCCTGCCTATCTATTCTCGAAGATATAAACCTCGTGAGGGACTGCCTTCAGAATGAGCCAGCAAGACCAGCAAGCCTCTCGAAACGCATTGAGTTACTCTTCAACTCATCAAGCATCGTCCACCCAGTCATCGTATATAGACCAAGACACAAGCGAGCTTCTACGCAAGCTCCAAGAAACCACAGTATGTCCAAGCTCAAACGATGACTGAAGGTTTTGACTGACACAGAGGAACTGAACTAGATCGCGGCTTTGAGGACATCGAACAACACCATGGACTCCAACGGCGGCAGCAGCTCGAAGGGGACCTCGCCTGATGACAAAGGCAAAGGCTACGACCAGTATGCTATCTTCGACGGCCTTCTTCCTCGGATAGAGACCAGAGGACAGAGCAAGAACTCGTCGAAGAAAAGCAGCGGCAAGAAGAAAGAAAGCAAGGGCTCGAGTCAACAGTATGTTTCTGCGGCGGACAGCCAACAAGCGGTTGCTAATGGACCGAGTCACAGTTGAAGAAGTCCCGGCTCGAGCAATCGACATACACGACCAAGTACTGTCGACCGGGGACGCTATTGCTGTTCTCGCAGTGTCCTTCTCTCACCATTCAATGTCGGTGCCACTGTGGTGTGCAAACTGTTGCCAGCCCACCCTGCTTGAGCTCGTCGTGGCTTTAGTCCTCGGAAGCGGCCAACGAAATTGCAAAGCAGGTTCCGTGATGAATTGTAGACTGAACAATCGGCCTCGGCTCGCCAGTTCTCGATGCCTCACAAGCACTTGGGCGGCAAGAGGCGGGTGCTAGGCTGGAAGCCTGGAAATGCTCTCAGTTGGTTCAGAGAGTCTTCCGGGCTTTGTGTGGGGCCGATGAGATTTCCATTTACGACGGCGTAACACGACGTCGGAGGACGTTTGGGTTGAGGCATGGGGTTTCTACATGGACAATGCATTTATTGAATTTCATTTCTTTCATCTATTCCGGGTTTTCTGTCAAGATCTCCAACACTGATACAATGTCTCATCACTACCGATGAATCTGCACTGCATGTCATTTGTGTGTCGAACGAAAAAAATCAGCATTCTAAAGCAGAAGAGTAGTCGTCTCACGCTCCTTGCGACGAGTGGACTATGCCATAGCATCCGCGTCGAGAGCGGCAGGCAGCGGCCGCCCAAGAACATGGGTAGGATGGAGGGGTATGCAGCCCGGCATTCGAGCGGTCGCGGCGCTAGAGACCACGTCCCCGTGTGCCTATCAGTGCTCTCGGTGAATGCCAGAGCAGCTCGGTGAGTCGAGCATCGGAGTACTTTTGTGGTGTCCCGTTGAACATTGGCTCCGAACCACTTCGGCTCTAATAGTCATCGTCAATGATCACAGCCTGTTAAGCAGGCTGGGGCCTTCAAACCCCCTTGTTGCCTCTGGCTACTGGGTATCCTTGCGGCGCCGCTCTTGGCCTGACAACTTCAGGTTTGTCTAAAACCTGTAAGCAGATTGCCCGCAACTTGCAAACATGCCATTTACAACAAGTTAATAGCATGAACCCCTTGCCTAGCACCGATCTTAAAGAAACAAGGTCAGCTAGCGGTTCGCAGGGTTTTTCTTCTTTTTTTTTCCCTTCAGGCGCACTGAAGGCCCCCAGTCGAAAGATGCGAAGCGAACATGGGGTCCACAACACCTATGGGCCATGACCCTGAACCCCACGAGTTGTGTGTGATCGCTTGACCTCGAATGACCATCCGTGAACGGAATAGCGCAGAGTCGGCCGCCGGGTGGATCTTGAGGAGACGGATAAGCGATGCAAGATCACCCACTTGTTGCAACTTTGATTATCCTCATTGCCTTGGTAGAAGCGAGCCGAGATGACAAGCGTTGAAACTACACTCAAGGGGACTCCCAGCCGCAAGTCTGAAAGTTTGTCGGGGGTATTGGGCCAGGCATTGAGGCAGAGAAGGCGTTCGGCGGGCGGCCGCCCGGTAGCCCGGGGGTGTTCCGGCGTTGTCCGGGCGGGCAGAAGACATCTCCCGGACAGGTCACAAGCAGCACCTTTTTTTCTTTTCTTTTCTTTTTTTTTTTAGAGAGAATACCTCTGAGAAAGGAAACCCACAATCTCTTGCTCCGAAGCTGCTCCTCTGGTTGGTCAATCACTAATTTCGTATACGTCTAACCCGACAACGTGCTTACTATTACTCAACCGGCACATTCGATACGGATACGTAATCACGGGAGGCGGCTATGCGGCGGTGCTGGCGATGCGGTAACGCGGCGAAGCCACATCACTTACACCTGCTTTTTTCTCTCTGCTATGGACCATGGTACACCATGCGCGGGCGGGCGCGGCGTCCGCTTCTCACCCATCACCTGGCACCACTTTCCGGGTCCTGATTTGATCACCAGACTTAGCGTCATCTCCATCAACCACAGATAGTTGAAGTTACCCCCCTCCCCTGGCTTTTCAATGCCCTGGTCTACTGTCATCGTGGGAGCCCGGCGGGCGGGCGGGCGTAGGGCAGGGCGCCGCTACGAACTATGGTCGTGGAGACTTGGCTCCGGGAGGGAGTATTCGTACACGAGTACCTGTAGGGTAAGCGGTTCGAGCGAGACAGAGAGGTACCAAAGTCACGAGAGGGTGTGCTCATGCCCACGCTGTAGAGTTGACAAATACTCAGCCCTGGTTCACGTAGACTACATTGGATACCTACAGTGAGGCCAGCCCTGTGCTCTGCAGCGTGTGCTGTTCGTTATCCCGCATCCCTTCCTTGCGTGGTCCGGTATCCCGGGAACCTATCCTAGGACGGCGGAAGGGAAAAACCGTTGTGTAGGATTCTTGCGTCAAGACTACTCTTCACCTCCCCCTCCCTAATCGATACATTGAAGCGCGTGGGACTTTGGTTTTCCTTCTGGGAACGTTCCTCCGGGTTTCCAAGCAGCGCGAGGATTCGATTCCTGCGTTCGGGCTGGCGAATGGGAGAGTTTCAAGTGCCGCGGGGCCCAACGAGTCTTGAAATTCGTATGGCTCTAACCTTTCTCGCTCGCGTGGCTGTTTTCCAATACAGTCGGTCAGATCGAGTAGTCATTGTCGGGATTCCGATGGGCCGCATGGTACTAACTGAGTTGAACTAAGGTGTGTTTCGGGGCCGAACGGAGTTGACGACAAGATGACCCGACTATCATGACGGAAGGCTACGATTTACATGCGCGAAAGAAAGAAACGGCATATGCCGTCCTACTTTGATGTAATCCCTACACTCTCTTATGCAAGCCGGGTCGCAATTATTCCTCTTTTGGTCAGATCGACCAACCGTCTCAAGCAAGCACCAGTATACCGAATGCCATCGAACAAGAACAGGCGCGCCATGTAAGAATACATGTAAGGTAGGTACCACGCACGCACGTATCTAAAAAGAAGCAAGCCGAGTGTTGTGTACACGAGCACTACATCTGGGCTTGCTTCATCCCCTTGTCTCGTCGTATCGACTTTACCAGTCTCGTCAAAACAAAAGTCACCAGGGCTGCAGCGGGCCTTCCCATGTTCCCCCCTCCCACCCCCTTCTCTTCCTGTTCGAGGATCGATCAGAAGGGAGTCCGAGAGCCCCGCCCTAGGCGGGTCCGCCAGCGGGAAGGGGTGACGTCCGTCCATGGGGCCGGGATCACGGCGATTCTCACTCTCGGAAGATGGGGTACGGGTAGCAGTTTGCATGGGCGACATGACCGAGTTTCTAATCGTGACTAGGATATCGTCGATACGACAGGTTTCTAGTATCCATTCTTCCCTCTCTCTGTCCTACTCGGGAAGGGTAGGGGGCTCATCCCTCACTACCCACGGACACGGACACGGGGAGGAGTGAACCCCCTTCCAGAAAATGGACCCTTTTTTTCAGATTATTTACTCAATTCGTTCTGAGGTCTAGATACTTGCGGGACTGGCCACTAAACTAAGGTTGATGGGAAGGACTTTGAGTCGCCTTGGCCCATGCCATGAGGCTATTCAGACGTCAACGATGGTACATTCTCGCTCCACAGAGATATTCTGATCAGCGAAGACCAAGAGCGCTTTGCTTAATACACCTGCCTAATGTGCGGCGGGTATCACCACAGGCTTAGAATCTTAGGCTTCTGCGTTTTTTGTTCTTTTTCGGAGCATGTGCAGCTTTCTGCGAGAATGACGCCGCTCCCCCTCCCCCCCCCCCGCGCGTGCGATGGGTAAAAGGGACTTTGGTGTTTCTTTCGTCCCGACTTGAGCTTGTTTCCTTCTCTCGGTACCCCCGCACCACTTATTTGCTCCCTTGACAACTGCTATGTTTAGGCCCCCAACCAGCGCACAGCATTAATAGATGCCTTTCATAGGGCTAGGGTACATGGGAAGGAGGTTGGTTGGTGATCAGGCAACGAGACATGCCGTTTTTCGACAAACAGTCAAGCTTCTTTTTCTGACTGTAGGATTTGGGATCTTCACAAGAAGGTCTGCGGCAAAGCAATGATTGACGGCCAAGGCTCGCTGTTAAATGGCTGCATAGTTATCATCTCTTTACTCTACCGAGGGACTAGCCCCCGGATGTTCCCACTCTGGCGTAACCTCTGAATGCCGGGGGTCGCGGACTTTGCAGCGTGCTAAGGCCGTGGAGTTAAGAGGAGAGATTACCGAATAGGCCGCAGGGTTCATGTTTGGTTCGCTTGCGGAGACTTTGCGGAGAGTTGTTCTTCAGTCCATCGTTGTTGTTGCGATCCAGCCTCAATCCTATCGGAATACCTCGTCCTTGTGTATTGCCCCAGTGTCCGTCGGGATAGAGTTGATCGGCAAAGGAGTGTTCACCGACTAGAGGTGGATGTTGACAACCCCGAGAGGTCGATAGTCTAGAGACTCCCACCATGGGGATGGTCATGGTTCGCTTGTCGACTTTGCTCAATCATTGTTGCTCCGTCCGGCTGCCTCCAGGCTTTATTTTAAATCTCGGGATTCAAGTGGCTTGAGGGATCCAGGCAACACCAAATCGTCCGGCTACGAGGCCCGCGATGCGGCCCACCTCCTCCTTCGCTCTATTTCCGAATCCTGGGAGGAGGCTCCGTAGATGGGAACTTTGCTTCCGTGGCGTTTGAGCTTATTTTTTCCCACGCAGTTGCGGGTATGTCTGGACGCCGTTATCGTCTGTGTCTCACCATCCCACCCCTCTCGCCTGTCTTCCCCCGCTCATGAGCGCGCGGGTCTCACGCGGTTGGCGTTTAATGGGATCGGGTGGCGGCTGACATACTAGTTGACGATGATGGTTGGATATGGGCAGCAGGCGAGACCTGGCGGGCGTGCCTATGGGTGTGTTGTTAACATCTCTGGTGCAGGATTTCGGGACTTTGGTATGCCGTGGCCCCTGAGACTTCTCTCAAAATATCCTTCTCGCCAATGAATGCAACCGATATAAAGAATTTTCGAAAAGCCTCATGATAATGCGGATCTCGCCAAGTCTCATTGGATGAGTTAACGCGATAGAATATGAGAATGATGTCCCTATGCTAGTTCCCAGACTGAAGACTGCGTTAAACTGGGAAGCCGTAGATCCAACTCCTCGTCTCCGTTCTTAAGACTACTGCCTGGCTTCTTGGCTGGGAATCACTTGTGCGGAGAAAATCCAATAGGTAGAACGCATTTCTGGAAAAGGGGTAGCGGTTGATTCTTACCCTTGAAGACTTAAGGGTCTGGGATCGTGGCGTGGCAAACCATCGAGGCAGCGAGATATTATGCCCTGCTTCTTCGAACCACTTGGCAATACCAGTGAGACCTCCCATGCCCGCCGATATAATTCTGCTGCCTTGAGAGATCTACGGTCTCATGTACTTGTCTCTGCGCATGTGGAACATCGTGTCTCGTCACGGCGCTGGATGAGTTCCGACTCGCTACGCTGGCGAAAGGTTGCTGCCTGCGAGGAAGTGACTTCAGTGAAGGCGGCCTAGCGGAGGACGAGGAGGCGATCAGATATTTTGAGGGTACTCTAATTTTCGTCGCCGAGCATAGTTTGTCGCTTTTGTGTAGACCCGAAACGTCTTTCGATCTAGATAGTCCGATCTTTCGTGACAGGGGTTGTTGGTGTTGAAGTTGGAAAGGTCGTAGAGGGCTTTGAATCCATCTTCCAACAGGAGCTTCGAGCAGGAAATTTGGATTCCTTTAGGCAATCTTTGTTGGCTTATCTGGTAAGGAATCGAGTCAGTCTTGCAAGTTTGGAAGCTATCGATGGCAAGGGGCATTCCCGACCACGTTGGTTAAGAGCAAGATCTGCTCACGTTGAGTACCTTAATTGGCAGACAAGTCGAAGCTGTGACTGAGTTGAGGTTTTCTGGTCGAAAATGAACCTGTTTGAGTGCAAATCCTTCCCAAGTTCTCATCTTCCTGCCCTCCTGCCCTCCTGCACTCCCTTATACGAAGAAGGCGAGGCTAGGCTACTTAGGTCCCTCCAACGCAATTCCTGTCACCAGCACAGCAGCGTCCGTCTAGGTCGGCGGGTCAGGTCAAGCTGCGTGTGAGGTGGTCGAGTGGTTAAATGAATAAGTACTCCAATGAAGTTGATTCCGGGTTGACTGAGGGGCGCGCTGTTCGATTCCGGGCAGGGGCGTGAGTTCTAGATAAGTTATCTCCCTCATTGTGTCCTTACTTTTTTTTTCTTTTTCTTTTTGCTTCTGGGGGTTTAAGTATAATTAGTTTGACACTGTGTTATCTTCTTCTTTTTAAACCCTAATAAGATTCTATTTAGCTTTTGTCTCTATCTCCACCGTGGCCCTGAGTTGATGACTCGGCACATTAGAAGTGTTGCCTAGAAAAGACACCACACGCCTGGGAGAGTCAGTAAACTACTTGAGTTGAGTATACATGGAGAAAGAGAATTCTATGCAGCCTGAACCCTTAAAGAAGAAACATCTGGTGATCTCATGGCCACACATGTAAAGCGTGCCTCTCCTCGAGCAACAAGGAGCGAATCTATGTCCCTCCCTTCAACTCCCTCCCCAGACATCAACAAGAGTGCAAGTTTTCTTCTGGCAAAGGCTCAGATTTCTTCATGTCAAAGTGGTCAAGATTTTGATCATCATAGAGTAATCCATCGTTTTCCAAGTTTATCTTTCAGATCGTCTTGGGATCTCTGAATGCGATGTTGACCGATAATGCCTTGTCTGTACCTATTCATGTGACCGCCCATCCGGAACGCTCCATTGATCCGGTTAAGGTCATCATGGACGCCGACGGCAGTACTACTGATGCTTGGCATTCGCTCCCAGACAATCCAGTACTCGCGAGCTTCTCGCACACCACGTTTGGTAAAGGAAGCAGTGCTGAGCCCTTGTTTCTACATCAGCTCTTTGTTCGGTATCTACTAACGGTGCTTCTCACGTTTTCGCTATGTTATATTATTAGCGAGCCAGTGGATATTGTGTTATAGCTGTAGTAATCTTCTTAAAGATTAACTTTTACTAGGCCATGTCCATCGATGCCTTCTATGTATTCGTCAGTCGATAGTAACGAGTTGACGGATAATGAACGACTCTAGTCTGGTGATAGTGTTATCTGCAGTGCGTTTAGGTGTCGATGAATCTGATGACAACACATACGATCTTTTCGTTTAAGCCTCGGCCTTAGATGTTGTCCTTTACAAGGATCCGTCATGGCGAACTACCAGTTCCAGTTGTCCCAAAAACTATCAAACTGGACTGTCAGAGAAGGAGCTAGGCAACTCAATTGCGGCGTTGCTTATACTCATGTAGAAGATCCAAAGTGGGTAATCAAGGATACCATTATGGGGGGTTCAAGGCTCAAGCAACCTTCTAGCTCGACCGGTGAAGCTCGACATGTCTGTTGCGGCTTTATAGCCCCTTTGATCAACGAGTGCCAGTTATCCATAATGGGCGTCAGTTACGGGATCGCGTTCTTTCAGGCCCCCTACTATTAATAAGGAGTTCAATGGAGTTGGCAATGCTAGAGGTGGATCATGACCAAGGTCACTAGAGAGACTGTGGGAAGATGATTGATCGCGAGGCCGTGGAGGCAAGAGTACTAACAACCAAGTGCATAGATAGTCGACGTCCGTAGTGCTCACGGGGGACTGGAAATATGGGGAACACCAAAAGACTTTTAGCTCTATTCCATTACTGTCAAAAATATCTTGTTTGAGATGACTCGTGCTGTCGATGCCATCTCGTTTTGAATCGTCTCCGCCTTTCCTAGACCAAAGACGTGCGTTGTTTTTAATCGCATGCCTGGTTTGCGTCTCCCAATCATCTGTCGTAGACCGAAACGCCAGCCACCTCTTCCCGGGCATAGTATACAGGCCCCATCCTCCGGGGCTCTCGCCATTCGAACGAGCAGCAACTTCAAGTACTTAGTTGGCAAAGCGCTTCGCTCTCGCCTCCAATCTCGCCTTCTCGGCAGGGTCGACAGCTGCGCTACGCCTGGTATCGCGATCGCCGCCGCCCTCGCGACCACCACCTTGGCGGCGGCCGCCTTCAGGGCGTCCTCCATTTCTGTTGTTCCTGCCGCCGCGACCGCGAGGTCCACGACCGTCGGTGCTCTGTCGCTTGGCATCGCGTCCGGGCTGCTCATCGGAGCGCTCAGGACGGCCGCGCTTGGGACGTCTCTCGGGGAGCGCAGAGTCAAGACCTGCGACGCTGCCAACCTCGACGCCAAACTTCTTTGCGCGGTCAGCCTTCTTCTTGGCCTCCTCGTCCTCGTCGATGCCGAATCGCTTGGCGCGGTCGGCGCGCTTCTTGGCTTCCGCTGCGGCATCAGTCGAATCCAGGTTGAGAGCAAAGTTTTCCTTTGGCGCAGTCTCGGCAGCCTCTGCAGTCTCCTCTGTCTTCTTCTCCTCTTCCGCGGTCGTCTCAGCCGCCGGCGCAGCCTCGGGGGCGGCTTCGGTGGCGGGGGCGGCAGGCTCAGCTGCAGCAGAAACAGCGGCAGGCTTAGATTCCTCGGCAGCCGGGGCAGCTTCGGCGGCGGGCTTGGGTGCTTCGGCGGCCTTGGTAGGTGCGGGCTCGTCGTCGTCACTATAATCGATTTCGTCCTCCTCTGCGGCGGCTGGGGATTGTTAGGTTGCGATGGAAGAAAGCGCGTGTTCGGGATCGATTGACGTACCGGGCGCGGATTGCGCGTCGTTCTCCTTGAGGCGATTGACCAGGTCGAGCTTATTGCCCGTTGCGGGAAGGCTTCTTTCCTGGAGGAGCTTCTTGAGCTCCGGGACCTTCAACGAGCTGTAGTCGGTAGCCATCTTTGCGACAATTGGTTTATAGTCGGAATGGTTGAGTTTTATCGATATGATGTCAGAACGTTTGATGCGAAGGCGACAGCGTTGAAAAGGTTGCGCAACTTGGGCGAAGAAGAAATTGATGATGGAATTGGGGGTGGAACTTGGAAGGCGGAGAGAAGGGGCGGTCGTTGATGGATCGTCGGGGGTTATGACGATTTTTGAGGCGCGTCGTTGCTGCTTTGGTTCACAGGACGACAGCTTTGAGAAGGTGAGGTAGACAGGTACCTCCCAGGCTCAACAAGAAAGGGGACCTTCCCAGTTGCTTAAGCTGCGGCGCATCAGCGGGTTACTGGTAAAGGTACGTACTCGGCTACCAAGCTTAGGTTGTGCAGCTACTCAAGGTAAGGTGCCGCGGTGCCTTAAGCGAGGATGTGGGAGCACGGGCCACTGTTCCTGCATTGGGCCAAGTTGAAGCTGTCCGTCCAGGAATGAGTGCCCGTTGTTGCTGGCGATTTGCGAGACGTCTGAAACTGAGTTGAAGAATGCATCATTGGATCTGAAAGTTTTGAGATGAGGCAGATTCGAGCTCCCAAAAATAGACTGTAAGCAAAAGGAAGTGACAAAGAGATGTTCAACGGCGTTTCTTCTCTGCTCTTGTCTCATTAAACTCATTTCTTCTCCCCATGCAGCTTTGTCAGGGAGTGAAGTGCCATCTTGCCGCATAGTTGGACAAGCATGTTTTCAGTACCAAGGCAAAGAGAATGAGTCTTCTCTTTGTCTCTTGAAGAAATCCCATGGGCCGTACGCTGTAGGAATTGATAAGATAAGCAGCCACAACTCACCACCAGAAAATGTGAGAGTTGTTTGAGGTGGGAGACCTACAGGGTTTGCTTGGCATCTCAAGTGAAGTAGCGAGCAGCATGCCCGCGGCAACGCAGCTCTTGCCACTACACTGGACTCATGTGATTGCAACTGACGGCAGCCCAAGACAATATGTCAGTTCGAGTAATGGAGTCAGTTCGGGTGATGAAGGTCTCTGCCAACGACATTGTCTTGCGTGGTTTACATTGGCTCAATCGTCAAGGCTCAAGTTGTTCGCCAGCGGGTAAGCAGAGCCCGATTGATCTTCAACTTTATCATTTGTCAATGCTTCTGTCATCCTGATATGATGAGACTCGACAATTATTATTTTCGTCTCGTCCGTCCTCTAAGTCGCGAGAAACTGGGAGCATGGCTGCTTAAGAAACTCAATTCGAGCTTCTAACGCGCGGCCGTCATGTATTGAGTGCGTCAATACAAAGTGGGATAAGTAAGATACTCTGCCAGGTCTGCGCGCTGCAGGTGACCGTCTCTTGTCTTCAGACCACGTCGTCTCGAGCTTACGTACTTGGGGTGGTGATAGAGATGGAACGGGACGAGAGGCTCCACTGGCATGACGTTCGTTAACATGGAAGAAGCTGTTGCTCAGCGCCGTCAGCGGCTCTACCCCCCCATAGTCAAAGTGGACGACGTGCGCAATTTCCATACATGCTGCCGTTGCGTCGCACCACGGCCCGTGTGGTGTGACGCGCAGCGTTATGCAACGTACGAAGTAATCCGTACATGGCATACCAGTCTGGCAGGCGATAGAACGGTACTACAGTGGCTAGGAGTGTAACGGTCTGATAGACATGGACGCGTCAATGATGGTCGACGCCACGTGCGGCTGCTTGCTGTTTCCCCGGCAGCTCCTCCGTATTCTCCTGGTCGATCGCGGCGCCGCGTCCCTCACGAAATTTTCGTCTAACCATTTGGAGTCTTGGAGGAAGTTGAAAAGGAGTTTCGGGGGGGGCGGCCTGGCCTTGTCAGGGGAAAAGCCAATGAAACCTTGATAACCTAATCGCGAGTACGTACCCCGGTAAGCCGTGTGTGAGTGAGGTGGTGACCACTGACCGGGCGCAATCACAGGGCGCCTCTCAGCAATTAGCAGATGGCCAAATGCCAAAAAGTGCACTGCTACCCCGGATTCTGAGGTGGCAGTTGGCTCCACCTAATTGGGGCCTTTATCGACCGAGTCTCGGTTGATTGCCTCGTGCCTTTTCTTGCTCCTTTTCTCAACCCCCCCTGTCGTCCGCTAAGCTGTCTTTCGAGTTTCGAGCCGACATCAAGCTCTATTGCGCCCACCGTATCTACTCCTCTCCATCTTTCTTCCACCTTTGCCGACCTGCGGGCCATGATATGGCCTGGGTATTAGCTTGAACTTAGGCTCGCTCGAGCCGATTATTTCGTGTTCGTGTTCCCTCAGCCCACCCGCTGCTACCTCGATTTATCACGACGCCGCCGGCCTTCACCTCGCCACGCCTTCGCTCCGCTTTGCGACAACCGCAAAAGTCGCCCAACATGACGCGCCGTATAGTAAGTGCTGCTTCTGCGCTTGACGAAAGGTAGAAGGCTTTACTAACGATGCCTTTGCCCAGGTACGGACGATAATCCAGCTCGCCGCGGTGACGCTGCTGACGTTCATCGGCGTCTTCTTCCTCGACCGCAACTTCCGAGTACTACCAAAGTCGATGCACCACTATATGCCACAGCATCACCACGGCTTGATTGTCACGGATATCACAGTAACGAAATGCTCGAGTATAAACGTCTTCACATCCTGTAACCTCGATACCAGCAAATGGCACAGAATCGAAAAGGACCTGTACCTGGGCAAGTCATGGACAACCAGCGCATACGTCCACGTCGCACGCAAGAAAGAAGAGGAGCTGCTACCAGAGGACAAGGTCGTCATGGACGTTTCCGTCGGCCGACTCGACCCCACAACTTCTAAGAAGGGAGAGGAGGACGAGAGATGGGAGAGCCGACCATACGGATTGTGGGTGAAGCGGTCTTCCAACCAGAAGGACAGCGACTCCAAGAAGGCCGTCACGGGCATCGATGTGTTATTTGGCGACGATGCGGTCGAGGCTCGCGATGGCTGGCAGATTACCGGAACGCCCCTACTGCTTCCTCTCAACGAAGAAGTCCCCGTCACCCACATCACTCTGCGGAGAGGAAGCCAGAAGGAGCCTCACAAGCCACAGCCGCGAATCCCCGAGAACGGCAGATTCAAAATCATGCAACTGGCCGATCTCCACCTCAGCACCGGCGTCGGGAAATGTCGCGATGCCATGCCTGAGGGCTACAACGGGGGCTTGTGCGAGGCGGACCCCAGAACGCTGGATTTCGTCCAGAAGATCCTCACCGAGGAGAAGCCCAACTTGGTCGTGCTCAGTGGAGATCAGGTCAATGGCGAGACTGCTCCTGATGCGCAGTCGGTGAGTGACGTTGCTTCTGTCGGGCTGGACGCACACGCTGACTTAACTTTTCTAGGCAATCTTCAAAATCGCTCAGATTCTCATCAAAATGAAGATCCCCTATGTTTCAATCTTTGGAAACCACGATGACGAGGGTTCGCTCCCTCGCGCTGCCCAGATGCAAATTCTGGAGTCGCTGCCATACTCTCTGGCAAAGGCTGGGCCCGAAGAAATCGATGGTGTTGGCAACTACTATGTCGAGGTTCTTGCTAGAGGCAAGTCGGACCACTCAGCACTCACACTTTACATGCTCGATTCCCATGCGTACTCGCCTGATGAGAAGAAATACCATGGCTATGACTGGATTAAGCAGAACCAGATCGAGTGGTTCAAGAAGACTTCTACCAACCTCAAGAAGGCGCACAAGGAGTACAGCAAGGTTCACATGGACCTCGCCTTCATTCACATTCCTTTGCCCGAGTACAGGGATGCCGATCTCGCCATCAAGGGTGAATGGAAAGAGGGTGTTACCGCACCCAACTTCAACTCTGGCTTCCGTGACGCCCTTGTCGAGCAGGGCGTCGTCATGGTCAGCTGTGGACAGTAAGTCTCATCGCTAGCCTTCATCAAAACCACAGACTAACCTTGTCCAGTGATCATGTCAACGATTACTGCTCCCTCTCACTAGATAGCCAGCAGAAGCCTGCCCTTTGGATGTGCTACGCCGGTGGGGTCGGCTTTGGCGGCTATGCCGGATATGGAGGATACCACCGCCGCATACGTGTGTTTGAGGTCGATACCAACGAAGCTCGGATCACGACGTGGAAGCGTGTCGAGTGGGGCGACACCAGTAAACGTATCGATGAGCAAATCATTGTCGAAGCAGGCGGGCCGATAGGCATCAGAGAAAAGAAGGCATGACAGAACTTTTACGGTTGAATCGAAACAAGATGGGGAAAAAAGAAGCAAAGAAAAAAAAAACCAAACGAAATGCTGGAAAAAAGTTGGAGTTTCGGGTCAGGTTAACTAACAACCGGTGTTTGGGTCTGGCTCATCAACAGGAGGTCTTTCTAATGAGAAAGACCCTCAAGGGGAAATTCATAGCATGTATTATTTTGACTTGTCCAAGTGTTTGAAGGCATGATTGCTTTGGTGGACTGGCACGATACGAAAGGCAGCAGAAAGTCGGCAGATTGAAGGAAGTGATGGATGGGCGTCAGGATGAAATATGTACATGTATGTAACTTTGTAGGAGACATGACTGCCAACTTTCCTCTCTTTCCCTCGCCTTGTTCTCGTCCTTCTGAAGGTTGTCTTTGTGAGTGTTGTCTAGTGGCCTGGGATATTGTGTTCGGCCGAGACCTAGATGGCTAGATATGAATGAATATGCAGGCCTATGCTAGACGATGCCTTATGTGGCTGGCACGAGAGAGGCCCTCGTACTCGAAGTGGCCCCTTTAGCCTGGGAACAACACAAGACGTGCTCAAATTGGCTTGTTTCCGCCCTATATTAACTTTAGGCAACCTATGGAGGTGACGCATCGTCGGACCGTGGACACGTGGGGGATGTGTGTGTGTGTGTGTGTGTGTGTGTGTGTGTTTCGGGGGGGGGATGAAGGGAGTGGGAACGAAGTCGAGTCTTGTCTGCTGATTGTCTGTCTCTCACAATTAGATAGGTCCGTGTAGGCTCCCTCCTGATCTATAGTCTAGGTATTGCAGTCTGGAAGTAGGCCATACAGTGATTGCGTTGTAGCACACCTGCCTACTAGAGGGAGCAATAATCGTCATCTTAGTGGTGGAATAGGGATCTTCGTCAAGACTTTTGACCAGCAAGTTCCGACTCACGTGGTAATACACTTCCACCGGTGTAGGCAGCTCATATCAGACCTAACCGACCATCGGAGGGGGATATCCTCTCGTACCTAGGCAGTTACCCAGGAAGAACCTCCATTCCGTCCTCGAGGAGGGCTCCTTCACACACCCAGTGCGCGGCGACTCAAATCCGCTGCTTTTGCCACCGAGCCTGCCAGCCTCACATCGGGATCCGGGAAAGCTCAAATCGACTACGATACGCGCTGTGGCTTGAAGTGTATGCACGTAGTCACATGTACCCCAAGTTTTGATCTCGCGGTGGGTAAGGTGAGATGAGGCTGAACTATGTTGGTCCAGGCCGACCACCATCATGCTCACCCGAAGCCTCGCACAGGGCATGGCTTTTTCATTTGGACATCTTTTTCGTTCTTCCAAGATATCACCATGTTTGAAGCTGCTCAGGTCGTTCGCCAAAGTATGTGATCTTGTAGGGGTGACGAGAAGGTTGAAAAGAGGGGGATAAAGGCTCTCCATAGCTTGTCATTTCTCTTCCAATCGCGATGTGGATGACCAGGTCGGCCTAACAGGTTTATGAAAAGGCGACCTGGAGAAGTCCATAGGTCAGAGAAAGCTTCGAAGTTGTGTTTCACTCACACTTCTTGAGGGATTGTCGGGTACGGCACCGACTCAGGAACACAGGGTCTTGCCCGGTCGGCATCGGCACGGCGCTTCGATGTAAATCTTGACTGTAAACTTATTGCTACTCAATATTTTGATATTGTGTATGATCGCGAAGCGATTAGATCTGTTGGGCTTCTTTGTTTGTGTGAAGAACCATATATCTTTTCCGGTTTCCAGTCAGCCGAGGGTGGTAGACTGACGATAGGGTCGCTTAACAGTCACGCAACCTCTTGGTCTCTTGTTTATCTGCCCAACTCGTCACATTAGCGTCACCTCAATGGCCTTGGAGGTAATTTTGCGCTCTAGTATAATAACGATCTGATAAGAGGATACTCCCGCGTTTTTGGTCACTTGCAGTCGGCCCTGCTGTCAGACGGAGCTACCCTCGGCGAAACTTATTAAATCGATTTGGTTCAGAATGGAATTGGTAAATGCCCAAGTTGTCTAGTCGTTTCCTTCGGTGCTCTGAACTCAAGCTGTGCGGTTCCTCCACCCTCGTAGTCGCGGTGGTTCTCCTCTATGGCGCACTCCTGGCCGTACCATCTCAGCTGGGATAAGAGGGGTTTCGGTTGTGAGAGGTCGCGTCTTTTCATGTATTGGTTCTTTGTGTGATTCTAGGCACGTAAGTGCGTGAAAAAGCTTACTCTTTGCAAATATCTCTGTACGTAGTCTTCTCATGTATACGCCTCAAAATGTGCTGTAGAGTTGGTGTTTTACGTGGGAGTAGGGTTGACGCTAACAATACTCCCTCAGCAACCCTGTGCGCCTCTTGGTTGGTCTGCTCAACTTGACACGTTCGTGGTGTCTCGATTTGCCCTGTTATGGTGATTTCCCCATGGATGTTTTTCCGTAGATCTCGAGCATGGAATAGGCCAGTTCTTCAAGCTCAAATTACGAGTCCGCGCGAATGAGTTGCCCTCCGTCTACCAGCCGATCCTCCAGCATCTCCGGAACGAGTGAGTCTTTTCGGAGCTCAGATGCCTAGGCGTCTTGCTCCAAAAGGTATTGAAGATCATCTCCGTCTCTCTCCACAAGCACCTACCACGATATGCGGTCCGGTAACTACCGTCGTCGAAGCTCTCCACCATAACTTGCCCATCTCCTCTTATCATGAGGACGGAGTAACCGATGTACTCAGAAGCAAAGTATCGAAGAAGACGAATGACCCGTGGTGGGAAAAGTATAATGCGTATGACGCCGGCGCTAGACTCGGCGACACTGTGCGTGGGCCTCACTCCCACCAAGGGGGCAGCTCGAAGAGGTGCTTTACGCACGCACAATCACCCTTCTCCAGGCAAGATAAGATTCGTGAGGCAATCGGGGGAAGCCCTCGTGTCGGTTCTGATCGCAATTGTCAGCCACTGAGTTGGATCAACAGATAGTAGAGTTTGGAAGAACGTACCTCGCACTCCTCCCCTCCAGAGACGGCGCATAAAACCTGGTGTGCCCATCCGCCTCTGCACCTCGACTTTTTCCCTCCCCATCATTTCTCTGTTATTCGTGGATCCATCACTTGTACGTGCGGATCGTCTTCCTTCGCTTGGTTTTTACCTTGTGCTTTCGTCTCTGACCACCTCAGTAAGCTTCGTCGGCCATATACCTACTACACATCCACAAAGAGCATCTCTGACGTACCTCAATTAGCTTTGATAGCTAGTATAGTCTATCGCACCGTTGCTTTGTGCTTCGCTTTCTGTCGGTTACCTGGTAAGTAAACTTTTTGAACTATATACCCATCTCATAAATAGTACCATCTCCAAACAACATAGCTTTTGTATCAATACGAATGCCTCCCACCACCCTCTTACCTATTTTATCCCATATTCGTCTGTGAATAAATACGTAACACAAAGAGACAGTGTATTATACTCGCTGTCGACAGTATAACAATGGACGGCACAACCCCGACGCCTCCTAACGAGGTTTCTCCTCGGGGACAAGGTAGGTTCACAATGCGGCTCAAGGCTCGATGATTTCGCCTGCTATCAATAGAAAGAAGAAGAAAAGATCGGATGCTAATCCTCTCTTAAACAGGAAATCCGAATCCTGCGGCTCAAGACTTGACGCCCACGCCGGTGTCGCCTGCAACGCGGCAGCGGTTGTTGGCCGCTGGGTATACGAACCCGTACCAATATGCCACCTATAGTCTTGCTCCGTCGGTCCTTTCGAAGGAGCTGAACGTGACTTTCCAGGGTCGCCGCGAGTGCTCAGGTCGGCAAATGCTGTTCTGGAAGGGCACGTATCCTCCTGGTTCTCGACGACATGCCACGCAACAGCTCGTTGCGAACGCACAGCAAGGACACAACAGACCTGACCGGCCAAACCCTGCGCCGGCTCAGCCACGGGTCAAGCTCCCAGGGCAGAGTCTTCTCCATCAGCGACCCAAGGATCAAATGAAGCACCATATTGTGATTGCAGAGGAGGAGCGCCAGGAGAGGAAGAGGGTCAAATATGATGAGAAGCGCCAGAACAAGAAGGTTATCCAGCAGCAGCAGCAGCAGCAGCAGCAGCAGCCTCAGCAGTCTCAGCAGTCTCAGCACCAGCCAGAAGAGCACCCAGAGCAGCAGATGCAGCCAGAGCAGCAGATGCAACCAGAACAGCAGATGCAACCAGAACAGCAGATGCAACCAGAACAGCAGCCCGAGTTGCTCCTCGAAGACTACGAGAGCTCCCTGGATTGGTTCTCACAGAGTCTCCAGCAGGGAACCGACGCCATAAGGCCAGAAGAGATCAACCGCTTGTTCGACGCAATGGAAGAATCCGACTACACGCAGAGAGAGCAAGAAATACAGGCTTTCAACCAGTGTATGGTGCCAAGTAATCTGCATTCCACCGTTAATGCTCCGGAATCATGGGTTCCTCGACCGGAAATGACCTTTGATTGGGTTTTTGACGAACAAATGGCGGAAGACGGCGTTGAACATGGCCAGTATACTTCCTTATTGCGTGAGAATGGGCATCCGATGGGCAGTCGTGACTAGACACAGTACGGCGATAAGCGATACTGCATCGAACGTTGCCCCTTTCGCGTTGTTTCCAGTATGGGGTCTTGGTTCGGGTTTTGGTGTTTTTCTTCTTTCCACCCGACAGTGTTGCATCTACTACCTTGCAGTCTAAGCCGCTGAAAAGGAGCAAAGTGTTGAATTGTGAGAGGGGGATGTCCTCATCTTTATCTACTGATTTGACCTCCAAGGCTCAATGGCGAGATTGAAGTTTTGACACCCTTCATATCTGGGTTTGCCGTTTAGGCGGAGAACTTAGCCATATATTGGGTCTCATGATAGGGTAGTTCGCAAAATTATTTTTCTGTGGCGATCGAGGTTCTTTGATCCATGAGTTTCACTTGGCTTCGAAATCCATACATGTCCCGCCGAGCATTATCGGATTCGGAGTACCACGGAGCTTGTCTACCAATAGCTCCGGCGGCTAGATTCATTTCATTACGCCGTGGGTAGGTAGGTGTCTCGGGAAAGAGCGAAGTCCACGGGTTGCGGAGGAGATCTTGGACCATACCTGTCCGTCCAAGTTGATGAATGAGAGATGCTGCGACCTGGTCAATACCTTGAAGGAAGTTGATGTGCTTAGTCATTCCATAGAGGTTGGACATTTGGGAGGAGGCGGAGGCTCCACACTTCGGCACGCTAACCGGACGCGGGGAAAGTGACGACATGTGGGCTGCAGACAGTCCCTGCCGTGATTTCTAAGCAAAAGAAAAGTGAAAGCCCCGCGCTGTTGCAGCTGCTGCAATGGAGGGGTCACTCTGACGGAAGCAATCGTGCCACGGTGCCACGGTATTCGCAGACGAGAGCTGTCAGATAGTGGCCCAGCTTCCACGGACCGTGGTGGGGCGCCTGCCTGGATTATTAAGAAGTTAACAGCTTACCTAGCTCTGGTCGGTCAGTGAGGGGTTCATATAAATGCCCCAGGTAGCATTGAGCTCAACAGTAGGTGGATTAGTATTCAGTATTTAGACCAAAACACAACCTCACTCTCTGCCATATCGCGACAACACGTAAAACCTCCGTTCAACCCTTGCACTGTAAGCATATGACATCTCGGCTAGGACAGTTGAGTAGACAAATCTTCAACATGGCTGCCAAGACCAAGACCGACATCCACTTGTACACCACTGGTACCCCCAACGGTATCAAGGTGTCCATTCTCCTGGAGGAGCTTGGCCTGGACTACCAGGTCACGCCCATTGATATTTCAAAGAACACCCAAAAGGTTGGCATCTCAGAGACGTCCAGTTGTATTGTAGACTGAGGGTCTTCTTCCCTTACAAGCCGTCATGCTAATGCACGGTTGCAGGAGCCCTGGTTCCTGGAGATCAACCCCAATGGACGTATCCCGGCCTTGACAGACAAGTTCGAGGACGGCAAGACCATCCGCCTATTCGAGTCGGGAAGTATTCTTCAGTATCTTGTCGACCGCTATGACAAGGACCACAAGGTCTCTTATCCCTACGGCTCGCGCGAGTACTGGGAGGTGAACAACTGGGTATGATCTACCTACACCTGACCGCCGGAGCTGTGAAGCTGATGCAAGAAATTTAGTTGCACTGGCAGATGGGTGGCCAAGGTCCCATGCAGGGGTAAGCTGTCCTTCGGTAGTAATGTGGTGTCAGTGAGCTAACGAATATGCAGACAAGCCAACCACTTTAAGCGTGAGAAATTTCCGTGATCTCTTCTACGTTCTCTGAATCATGAGCTGACTCTCGCACAGGCTACGCACCCGAGAAAATCCAGTACGGTATCGACCGTTACACTAACGAGACCCGCCGTCTGTACCGTACCATGGACACTGCAATTGCAGCCAACCCTAGCGGCTATCTCGTTGGTGACCGCGTGACGATTGCCGACATTGCCAGCTGGGGTTGGGTGGCGGCGAGCAAGTGGGCGGGCATCGACCTGGAAGAGTTCCCCGCGCTCAAGGCGTGGCTGTGGAAGCTGGTGGAGAGACCCGGCTTCGAGCAGGGTCGCCATGTGCCGTCCAAGCACACGGCACTGGATCACTTCAAGATGACGGATGAGGAGCTTGACGAGAAGGCCAAGGGAGCCGCCGCGTGGATTCAGCAGGGTATGAAGGATGATGCGGCTAAGAAGTGAGGGAATTAGGTGTTTGGCGAGGCTCGCACGAATGGGCCGAGAAAAGGACTAATGAACAAACAAGTCAAATAGGTAAAAGCAAAGAATGGATTAGAAACTGCCTTGATATGATCTTCCATCGGATAATGAAGCATGTCTATCCATGACATCGGAAAATGGCGAGTTCAGAACATGCGCTGACCTTCATGAAGTGTGAACCCGCCCTCCCTTCCAAGTTCAAATGAGTTCATGTTGGTCGGTTAGCTCAGTTGGTTAGAGCGTGGTACTAATATTTCACCAGAAATGTTGTGTAATGCCAAGGCCGGGAGTTCAAGCCTCCCACTGATCATATTTTTGACAATTTGAAGCTTTGCTGTTGGTGCAATTAGCAGATCATTAAGATCTATTCTGGAATGCTTTGCAAAATTCGTTGCGGCTAGCTTCGAAATTCCCTTTTCTTATTTTGTGATCGTGCTTTGGAGAGGAAAGTTCGACCAACCGTTGGCGCTAACAAACTTCTGGGTCCGTCCAGTGTCAATCGGACTTTGGTTGTCACGTGCACTTGTGCAGCTTCCCAATTAGGCCCAGCTGGGTGGCGCCCAAAATTCGGGCCAATTGGCTCCCGTCCCTTAGCTGGAGGCCACCAGGCACCAGGCTGAAAGGTTCCTGTTCAGGGCCCTCCGCAGCTTGCTAAGGTTCTATCAATTGCAGCGGTTCCATATAAAAGTTCCCTCCTCTCAACCATCGAAATCCACAACCACCCTCACACCACGCAATTATCCCTTACTGACAGCTTGCTTGCCATCGCGCATCAGTCAAAATGTCGTGGAGGAATCAGGGAATCACGGGTTCCAATAACATCCCCTTGGGGAAGCGTCGGTTCGGCGGCGACGATGGTGGTGAGGAGGAGTTCCAGGAAGCTCCCCCCAGCAATGGCAACGGCGAGCTGAAGCGCGGTCGCAGCCCAGAGCCTCGTAAGTCTTCGCGTTGCAGTTCCTTATCTTGGCCAGAGCTGAGACTAACGTCGCATTTAGGTACCGATGCCGATGGCCCTCGCCGCAGAAAGAAGAGAAACCGTTGGGGCGACGCGTCCGAAAATAAGGCTGCCGGGTTGATGGGCTTGACGACTGCCATCACGGCGAACATGACCGGCGAGCAGCTGGAGGCTTACACCCTTCATCTCCGTATCACGGAAATCAGCCAGAAGCTTCGCATCGACGACGTCGTTCCCGCGGATGGAGACAGGTATGTTGGCCAAATGTATCAAGCAATGCGCGGCACCTCGTTAACCCCTACCCTCTACAGGTCACCCTCTCCTGCGCCCCAGTACGATAACCATGGTCGTCGTATCAATACGCGCGAGTACCGATACCGCAAGCGCCTCGAAGACGAGCGTCACAAGCTCATCGAAAAGGCCATGAAGACCATCCCTAACTACCACCCACCGCAGGACTACCGCAGGCCCACCAAGACTCAAGAGAAGGTCTACGTGCCTGTTAACGATTACCCAGAGATTAACTTCAGTATGATTGCTAACCCTCTAACCCTCCTAACCAAAATTCTTATTTCCCTTGTTCCCTGCCTGGACTCTGGCCAAGCTTGTCATGCACCCTCCAGGTGTCTTGTCAGACCTGGCCTTGTTTGGAGAATGGGACCGTCATAACTTGCTTCACCCTTTTGACACAAGTGCTAACGCATAGCTCTCGTCGTAAAGTCGGCTTACTTATAGGACCCCGTGGCAACACTTTAAAGAAGATGGAGGGAGAATCTGGCGCCAAAATTGCTATTCGTGGCAAGGGCTCCGTCAAGGAGGGCAAAGGTCGTTCGGATGCAGCTCACGCCAGCAACCAGGAGGAGGACCTCCACTGTCTCATCATGGCCGATACAGAGGAGAAGGTCAACAAGGCTAAGAAGCTCATTCACAACGTTATTGAAACAGTAAGCATTCCCCATCTTCCATATCAATGAGCAGCAAATACTGACATCTTTCTTCTACTAGGCCGCGTCCATCCCCGAAGGACAAAACGAGCTCAAGCGCAACCAGCTTCGTGAGCTTGCTGCCCTCAACGGTACTCTCCGTGACGACGAGAACCAGGCTTGCCAGAACTGCGGCCAGATCGGTCATCGCAAGTACGACTGTCCCGAGCGCCAGAACTACACTGCCAGCATCATTTGCCGCGTCTGTGGCAACGCTGGGCACATGGCCAGAGACTGTCCCGATAGACAGAAGGGTGCCAGCTGGCGCAATGACGGTGCAGGCAGAGGTGGCGAGGCTGGCCGCATTGAAGGCGGAGACGCGGTCGACCGCGAGTACGAGGTGCGTTTTTCTGTATTCCTTAAACCCGAACAAACCCAATGCTGACTTCGACAATAGCAACTTATGCAAGAACTCGGCGGTGGCTCAGCCGGCGGCGCTGCTCCTGCGCGCATCGAAGCTGGCCCTGGTTCCTACAATAACAACGGACCCAGCGGCGGTGATGCGAAGCCCTGGCAGCGTGGCCCTACCGGCGGCCCTGCTCCTTGGCGTAGCCGCAACAACGACTCGCGCGATGATCGTGATCGGGGTGACCGCGACCGCGACCGTGATGGTGGCGGTGGTGGCGGCGGTGGTGCTGCTCCCTGGGCCCGCGATCGCAACCGTCGTGATGATCATGGTGGCGGCCATGGAGGTGGCCACGGCGGCTGCGGTGGTGACTACTACGGCGGCGGCCAAGGTGGCTACGGCGGTCAATCTGCAGGCGCTGCTCCGGGTGCTGCTCCCTGGCATCAGCCTCCCGGAACTCAGAACGGTTACGGCGGCTATGGGGGCTACTCGGGATACGGTGCTCCTCCTGGCATGGCTGCGCCCCCATCTGGCGTTCCTCCTCCGCCTCCTGGTGCTCCTGGTCTTGGAGCTCCTCCAGGTCTGGCTGGTGGTCTCAACGCACTCATCCAGCAGTATGCTGGAGGTGCCCCTCCCCCACCTCCTTCCGACAATGCTCCTCCTCCGCCTCCCAGCGACCAACCTCCCCCACCTCCCCCTGGTGCCTGAAGTGGCTTTTGGAAGCTAGGTGGAAGATCAGACGACTAACATGGGCCCTAACATCGTATCTGCATACCGACCACGTTGACAACTAACGCTCAACTAACAACCAAGGATTCATATCATGACTTCCAGGGTTGGACAAGTGTTCCCACTTACGCACGAACGTGTTCATTTCACCTGACTATCTAAAAACCCCAGTGCGGGCAGCAAGCACTTAACACAAAAAGCAGAATCAACAAAACAGCGGACACAAGAAAGCAAATTGTACGATAGCGATAGGAGGGGCATTCTAGTGGGCACTAATCCATAGGCTTTTCTTTATGCATTTGTGCGTTCCTTTCATAGCAAAAATATGAAGTTCATCTCAATATAGGAAACCTAGTCTGTCCACGTGAAGAAGTTGTTTGTGACATCTGACACTCCAAAGCTCCAAGCGCTGTCTCGGAGTCGGATCCGAGTGCTGTACAGGCAAGAAGAAGAAGGGTAGATAGTTAGATACCATCATCAGATAGCTTATCTTAGCCACCGATCTGTCACCAAAACTCTGTATTGTTGTTCCAAGACATAGCAATCTTCAACACCACTTCAAGTCCAATCAAGTTCCAACGGGCCAGGATTCAAGAGAGCCAGTCGCAAGTTTTCTGGGCGAGGTTGCATGAGTTCCCCGCATCGATGACATTCACCTTGCATGTGAGGTGGATGGGTGGGCTACCTGAGGTACAAATGAAGGCCGCCGTTGGTGCTCTAGAACAGAGGATGGGAGCTTGGGCCATCTACCTCTCTGCACCTCTGGTTTGGTGCAGCACCTAATAATAGGGTACCTAGAGAGTGAGATGCAGCAACAGCAGCAGGCAGCTCTTACCCACTGCGCATCATCCCAGGCCAGGAAGGTGCGTCCAGTGTCTGTAGACTGTCCCAGATCTGGCATGACGCCTTCCCACACACCCTGAGCGCGGCGTTTCCACCTCCAGCCTCCTTCATCCCACTTGCAGAACTTCTCTTCTGTCTGCTGACAACTTTGCTTCGTCGCCTTTGTTCGTCTTTATCCATTCTTCGTCAGCTTCTTTTGTGACCCGTTCGCTTCCCCGCTGATCGACTGCTGTCGTTGTTTCGCTGGAGTGTTCCAAGCCCGTCCATCTTCCCATTGCGCCTCCAGGCACTGTATCACTAGTCGCAATTATCTATCGCCTTGCCTTATCTGAGCTTCCGAGGGTTCATTCACGGAACCCCTCTACCGAGCAGGCTCCGGCCATCTCCGCAGCCTTTCCTCCGAGGACGAAGCTGTAAGACCCGGAGCTTCGTACCCTCTCCGCGTCGTCTGGCCAAACTCGAGATCGTATCAGCTACATTGCGAGCTACAAGCGACACGGTTCCGAGTACTCCATCGAACAATCCCAGCAACATTCGGTAGCAATGGCTGCCAAGAACCCCTTCGGGTTCACGACGGGCCCAGTCACCTTCTGGCTGATTGTCGTCTACGCAGCCTTCCTCATTCCCCTCGTCTGGATTCACGAAACCGTGCCATCTGTTTCTAGCCACAATCCCTACACTGGCGTCAACGTGACCGAGGCCTGGCAGGACTTGACGCACATCACCAAGAACTACCACCCGTACAACAGCCGTGCCAACGATGAGGTGGGCGCATACCTCTTGACCCGGATCGAGGAGATCTTGAAACGCAACAAAGTCGATTACTCCAAGGAAACGGATGCTGGCGGCATCGTCTGGCCTCAAGACGTACAGTGAGTGCATTCGGGGCGTTCGTTTCCGTGCTAAGAAAATGCGCTGACTGGAGGTTATTGCAGTGACACACCAGCTCTTCCACGCAAAGATGCCGTTGAGCGTGCTTCGACAGGCCCTCTCGTGACCGTCTTCGACGACACAATCTCAAACGTGACCTACGCTGGCACCTCTGGCCCACTTGGTCAGCCTGGATCTTCTGCCCATGCAACCTACTTTGAGGGCACGAACAAGCTTGTATACATCCGCGGCACAGAAGATGAGGATGGTGAATGGTGGAAGAACAAGCGTGATTCTCGCAACATTGGCCAGGGCGGCGTTCTCGTCAATGCTCATTACGACTCGTAAGTGGCATACTTGTTGTACCCAACCAGTATACTGACAGACCAAACAGAGTCTCCACCGGCTACGGAGCCACTGACGACGGCATGGGGTGTGTGAGCGTTCTTCAGATGCTCAACTACTTCACTTCTCCCGGCCAGCAGCCCAAACGTGGAATTGTGCTGTTGCTCAACAACGGTGAAGAAGATGGCCTCTACGGAGCCAGGGCCTACCACTACAGTCCTCTCTACTACTTCACCACCTCTTTCGTGAATCTCGAGGGTGCAGGTGCGGGTGGTCGAGCCATCCTGTTCCGGACCACTGATTTGGAGGTGTCCAAGGCTTATGCACATGCTCCTCATCCCTTTGGGTCAGTTGTTGCTGCGGACGGCTTCAAGCTTAGAGCGATCAAGAGCGAAACGGATTACAAGGTGTGGGTCGAGAACTTTGGTCAGCGTGGCCTCGACATTGCATTCTACCGGCCCCGAGCGCGGTATCATACTAACCAAGACGACGCTCGGCATGCCTCGCAAGACAGCCTTTGGCACATGCTTTCCAACGGCTTGGCTGCTGTGGACTCTCTTCAAAAGACCTCCGGCTCCTTCACTGGTAAACGCAATGATGGAGACAAGAAGAAGGTTTCGAGCGGTTCCGGTACCGAGGGCGTGTGGTTCGATATGTTTGGAAAAGGATTCGCGACTCTTGAGCTTCGTGGTCTCTTCGCGTGGACCTTGACCCTGCTCATCGTGTCTCCCTTGATTTTGGTCCTCATCACCTACATCCTGTCGAGACAGGACAAGTACTACTTCTTTTCGAGGAAGGTCAAGCTCGATATCGAAGACGAGTCGGTTCCTCTTGGAGGCTGGAAGGGGTTCTTCCGTTTCCCCTTGGCTCTGCTTTTCTCGGGCGCGATTACCGTTCTATGTGCCCTTTTAGTTCGGAGACTCAACCCTGAGATTGTTTCCAGCAGTCCCTACGCAGTGTAAGTGAAAGCCACACTCCATCCTGCATCTTCCTACTGACACGGTACACCAATAGCTGGGCAATGACCTTGTCTGTGTTCTTCCTGGTTTTCTGGACAATCTCGCGAGGCGCCAATGCTGTCAGGCCGAGCGCTCTTCAACGAGGCTATGCCCACATTTGGCTCTTCATCATGAGCTGGGCTATTCTCGTTGCCGTTACCACCGCAGCCGACAGGTTCCAAATTGCTTCGGGATATCTCTTTGCATTCTTCCATTCGGCCGTCTTTGTGGCGACGCTCATCACTCTCTGCGACCTTTTCGCGCTCCCAAGCAAGCAAACCTACGCAGAGACGGCCCACGATGATCAGCAGTCCAGGGATAACATATCAGAGGTTCCGAACTCTGACGCTTTGATCTCTCCTAGCCCGCACGAGGAGGGTACCACCGAAGAGCCCACGGAAACAACGCCGCTTAGGAGTGGCGAAAATGGTAGTGGAAACAATGGCACAATCCGGACAACATTTGCAACAACCTACCGACGCTCGCTCTCGGCCATCATGTCTAACCCAGACGACGATGAGGAGATTAAAGAAACAAACGAAAAGCAGCCTTACGAAAAAGAACAACCGTGGTCAGCGAAGCTTCCATCCTGGACCTGGTTTTTCCAACTCCTTCTGCTTGCCCCGATTACCATTATCGTCTTCCTCCAAGTGGCTCTGTTCATCACCTCAGCCATGCAGTCCATTGGTGCCGATGGCGTGGATCCTTTGCTGCTCTATACCGCGATCGCCGTCTTCAGTATCATGATTTCTCTACCTCTTACCCCATTCATACACAGGACAAGCTCTTACGTGCCGCTGGCCTTGTTGTTCATTTTCCTCATCAGTCTGATCTACAACTTGGTCGCCTTTCCGTTCTCCGCGGACAACCGCTACAAGGTCAAGTTCATACAGCGCCTTGACCTGGATCACGGGAACTCTTCGGTTTCGATTCTCGGCATGCAGAAGTACGCCCGCAAAATGATCAATGAGTTGCCATCTGCAGCAGGTCGGGAAGTCATCTGCACACCATCTTCTGGCTCGCTGTCTGATTGTCGGTTTGATGGATCTGCGGTATTGCCCAGACTGCCAGAGCTCAAGAGTGCCCTCTCTTCTGAGTTCTCGTTTTCGAAGGATCCGTACGCACACCTTGTAACTGTTAACGTCACTTACTCGAACTCGACCAACGAATATCAGCTTTGCATTGAAGCCCCAGAGTCAAAGCAATGCATTCTCCAATTCGACGACCCCGTGACGTTTAGCGTCCGGGAAAGCGCCGGTCTCGATTCCCTCTTCAGTACGCCTACTGAAGGTGGAATCAACGGCATCACGCTCTGGCGGAGAGACTCGTCCATCCCATGGACGGTGGACGTCAAGCCAGCCGCAAAACCCTCGCTGGCTATATCCACGGGTTCAGTTCCTTGGAAAACTTCCAAGGAACACGAGGAACTTCGGATTCGTCGGGTTCAAAAGCCTACGGATTTCAGCGGAACAATCTCATGCTCTTGGAGTGATGCCAACGTTCGTGGGACAATCCCTGCCTTGGACGAAGCTTTGCAATACGCCCCCGACTGGATTGCTGTCACAAAGCAGGACGTCGGCCTGGTCAAGGCATATAAGCGCTTCAAGGCCTGAGCGGACAGTCGTAATACTTCCTTGACGGCTTTGATGAAGTTGATCTCACTATTTCTTGGCGGGTTTGTAGGAGCGGACGCGAGACTCCATGGCTAGGGCCATAAATGAAAAGCCACCAGCCTGTGGGAAGCTGGAATAGTGTTTTGTTTCATTGCAGTCGGCGACTTGACCTTTGTTCATTGGACGGCGTTTTCGAGAGGTATTTCTCACTTTAGCATGCGATCATGGGGTACAGCATAATCACTGGTGGCTAGGCTGCAGACGGGTAACGAAGAAAGCATGCGTAATTGGTATCAATCTCAAAGTATCATTCGAGAAACTTCGTCGTTGTTAAAGCTCACGCTCTCGAAATCTGTTTGACTATGTTGTGGAGTTTATGGGCGCGTACATCTCGAGTGCTGTACGTGTTTAATCCTGCCCACACGGAGCATGTGTCTAGTGCTTGCCTAACATTCAGGTTGAGGTCGGTCCTTCCTCAACCCAGCCCAATCGATCCCCATGGTCGAGCGGTATAACGCCCTAGTCCGTTAGTACAGAACTTATGAGATCTCGAGAAGTCAAAGATGGAGGATTTCGTGGGGGTTCAGTTCGATTCACGAACTGGGCACCCGAGCTTTTGTCCTCCTGCCCCTTTTGATATCTTTCTATGCATCCGATGGATCGAACAATTTATGTAACCGGGTATCAATTGTGTTGGACTATCAAGACTATCAAGCAAGTCTGCTGGAAAGAGCTTGCCTTTTGCTAAGGCCCTTCACCTCGTTCTCAAGTCACCTTGGTATGAAGGTGAGCCTCCCATCACTGGGCCATTCAGTCCTTTCACGGGCTCCATTAGACTAAATTGCCGACTCCTCCATCACTGCTCCATCCTCTCATCCTTGACATCACCGCCAGCAGCCCCCTCCTCCACCTCCTTCGCGTGATACCGCTCCAGCAACTCCCTCATCTTGGCCCACAACTCAGCCTCCATTTCGCGCTCGACCTTGTTGTTGCGGCTGTTGAGCCAGCCGACGTCGAGGTTACCAATGGTACCGACGCCGTTGGGCTCGAGGGACGGGCGCGCGACAATTTTGGCGTCCTCGTTCATGACGGGTTGGCGGGTTTTTGGGTCCGCGTCGTTGCGGAGCTTGATGATTGATGCTTCTTCTAGAGAGAGGATTTGGCGCTTCATGTGGACGTCTACTGTGTGGAGGGTGGAGAGGAGGGCGTCCATTGAGGTTTTGAAGGTTTGAGTTTGGGATGATAGTGTTTGGGCGGAAGGGTTTGAGGGGTCTGATGAGGTCTTTGGGGGCGCGCCGAGGGCGGAGAGGGCGGATGAGGTGTGGGACATTAGGGAGACTATTTGGGTGTCTATTTCACAGAGTTGTTGGATTCGTTCTTGGAGTGTGAATGGTTCGTTTGTGGGGGTATCGGTTGTCATCGTTGTGTCTGCCATATTTGCTGTGAGGGAAATGTGTTTTTCCCACTGGGTTGTTCGAGAGGGGATGAAGTTAGAAATTGGCGGGGTCAATGAATTGGAAAGATGAAGGGTGTCGTGGTTGGTTTTGAATGAGTTCGTTTCGTGAGATGAGAGGTTGAGGTTAGGTGAGTGAGATGCCCAGTGAGTAAGCTTGCGCCAGTTGAGCTTCAAAGGTAGCGCGTCTTGGTAAAATAGTGGGCCCGACCACGGGGGAGGTCGAAGCTCTCTTCCAATGACTGAGGTCAGAGAGGTATGCACCATACCTAAGGCGGCTTAGCGCCACTCTCTCCAGATATTTTCCGCCGCCAACCCTGACCTCACGTCTTGCCTTTGCAGCCTTGCAGGGGATGAACGAGCCTCATTTCATCGGGCTGAACGCGACGTGCGACGACATCTCATCGAATTTTATCATCAAACCTCAGACTTTGCATCTACACCGCCCTGTGGACATTCAACGACGCCGAAGGAACACGCTCGTTAGGACTTTAGAGATTGCGGCCTCAGTCAGCCACGGATACCCGATCTAGCTCGACGACTCACGATCACGTCTCACCCGACGATTCACGACTAATGCGCCGAGAGACGTGAAGGGGGCATCACCACATCACACCAATTTTTCATCTACATCAACCTCCAATTCAAGGAAATCCATCGCAAAAATTTGTAGAAAATGTCGGGAAACCCGGCTCAGCCAGGTGCCAACACCACCCCAGGCGCCCCTGGTGCCGCCGGTGCAGCAGCAGGCGCGTCGGGATCCTTTTCACAACAGCCTCAGCAGCCACCAGCCGCGACGACGGTGCCGGCGACAGTAACGCCTATTCCTGCTCCTGTTGTTCCGGTTAGTCAGACGCCGATCCCGCCTCCCGTGACGGCTACGCCTGCGCCTGCGCCGGCGCCGGCTACTGCGCCGATGTCGAACCAGAACCTGAATCAGATTGTAAGTTGGGATTTTTGTAAATTTGGTGTCTTCTTGTGGCTTCTATGCGTGCATCATTCGGGAGACTGGGTTGGTATTCGGGTTGCCGCAAGTGTGGTGACTTTGGTGATCGGATGTTGGCGGTGATGGCAAGTGCTGTAGGAAAGGTGAAAGACGAGATGGGAGGGTGAGGATCAAGTGTGTGTTCCTCTGAAGGCAGGGAATAAGCAGACAGCAACTGCTTCATTCATCTGCTGGAGGCTTGCAGAAAAAATGGCACCTCACGGGTAGTTGCCAGTTGTCACTTCTTTGTGTCTGGCCCTACTTGCCATTTCCTCACCCATCACCTTTCATCATCATTCAACTCACCCACCTTCCCGTTCGTCTTTGTTATTCTTTCACGTCGACACATCACCAACGCCTAGGAGGTCAACGACAATGCCCCGTCTCATTGCAGAGAAAATGTCTGGGCCGGAAATAGTAGGTCAAGCCGGCGGCAGCTCTCGCGATCCCTCTCCGGCGGTGACCGATCTCACACTGGTTTCCGAAACCTCGTGGAATAGGTCTACCTCTCCTCCATCGCCCTATTTGGCTTTTCTTACACCCCCTCTAGAACTTATGCACCTCCCTGATGATGATTCTTCTACTTCTAACCCTCCATCCTCTCTCCTCCCTCATCCGCGTCCTACCTCTCTTCAACGCGAGACAGCAAATAGCACCATGGCAGACGACACGGAGCTTGCGGAGGCATTGAAAGTGCGATCGCGCAGACTTGCCTTGACAATGCTTCTCTAGGCATCGCTAACGGTTCCTAGGTCACAGACTATCTCCTCAAGCGGGGATACACCCGTACCGAAACGATATTCCGCCAAGAGTCTTCGCACTTGGGTCCTGACGGTAGACCCATTCACAATAAGGTTGATGATTTGGGACCGAAGAAGTACCTGAAGGCGTTCAACTTACTCCGCGAGTGGGTCGAGAATAACCTCGACATCTACAAGGTAAGTCTCTAGTGGCTCGTAGCTTCTGGCGTGTCAATAAGTCTAACCTCCTGCAGTTCGAGTTGAATAAGCTTCTTTGGCCTGTCTTCGTCTACTCGTGGCTTGAGCTCGTCACTCAGAACTACTCCGAGGAAGCCAAGATCATTCTCAATACCCTCAAGTCGTACTTTGAGAATGTCCATTCCGATGACCTGAAGACCTTCTCTACCATTACGCTGGCTTTGCACGCCAAGGAGAATCCTACTACAAAGCTCTACAGAGAGAACAAGTACCGCGTTCCGCTCAACCAACACATCAGCGGCAACCTTTTCCACTTCCTCGAGCGCGAGCGTGATAATGGCGGCGCTGTTATCCTGTATATCCTCTCGACCTTCTGCCAGCTGGACTCGACGGCACGTGGCCCTATCGAGCCGTTCAGCTTCGAGGCGATCTATCGCCGATCCCAAAACCTCGACATCGACGAGGTGGATCTGCAAGAGGGAATTCCTGGTGTCTTCACCGGAATCTCCAACAGGGACCTGTTGGACAAGACGGTGCCCCTCAAGTTGGGTGCTCTGCCCATGGAGGAGGACCTCCGCGACGATGTCAGGGCCGAGCTCCAGGATGAGGATGCACTCAACCCCCCGCCCGATGGTCGCGCTACCTTGGTCGACGAGTTTGACCGCAAGATCAAGCGAGAAGAAAGCGCCGATGGTCCCACGAGAGCCGACCTCCCTCTGCCCCCATCCCGCGCCAGAGACGTTGTCATGGAGATGCAGAAGGTTAGGGAGAACCGCGATCGCTTCAAGATTGACGGACGTACCGGTGGTGTCGGCGTTCCTGTTAGCGCGTGCATGTTCACTTTCCACAACACTTTAGGAAGGCAAGCAGTATCATCTCGTCCGCTGAACCCCACTAACAGATATATCTAGTGTGTCATGCATGGACTTCTCCAAGGATCACGAAATGGTTGCTATTGGCACTACGGACTCCTACATCCGCGTCTGGCACCTTGAGGGCAAGCCTCTCAAGTCGAAGCGCAACGACGAGAAGGACTACAAGTTCAACAACCGCAAGCTGATTGGTCACTCGGCCCAGGTGTACTCGGTCTCCTTCTCTGACTCCATCGCCAAGCTTGAGCACGCGCCATTCGGCGAGGAAGGCAAGGGTGAGTCTCCCATCGAAACGAGCTCCAAGCTGCTGCTGTCCTGTTCTGCGGACGGCACCGTTCGAGTCTGGTCGTTGGATGTTTGGGCTTGCGTCTGCGTCTACAAGGGCCACGATGGCCCGGTGTTGAGAGCCGAGTGGGGTCCTTTCGGCCACTACTTCTTGACTGGCGGCTGGGACAAGACTGTTCGTGTCTGGATGCAGGATCACGCATCCGCGCAGCGCATCCTTGTCGGCCACGACTCCAGCATCTCGGCCGTCGCATGGCACCCGAACGGAACGTACGTGTTCTCGGCTTCCGACGAGACGGACAAGTCTGTCCGCATGTGGTCTGTTATCACCGGCCAGTGCGTTCGTGTCTTCACCGGTCATACAGACTACATCTCCACCATTGAGGTCGCGCCCAACGGCAGAATCTTGGCCACGGCTGATTGCAGTGGTAACATCTTCTTCTGGGACATTCAGAAAGGTCTTCGCATCAAGCGCTCGCGCGGCCACGGCAAGGGCGGTATTTGGTCCATGAGCTTCAGCGTTGAGTCCAACGTTCTCGTCTCTGGTGGACAAGACGGCACTGTTCGCGTCTGGGATGTGGAGCTCCCTGCCGAGGGTCACAAGGCCGCTCAGCAGCAGCAAGGAGCGGCGCCTGCTCAAGAGGGAGGCGACACCATTGTTGCTGCCAGTGGACAGACGGAGCGCCCGAACGCAAGCGGCCAGGGGGCGACTGGCAGTGGTTCCAATGCTCCTAGCGGCGGAAAGAAAAAGGGCAAGGAGGTGATGATTACGCCTGACCAGATCAGTGCTTTCCCGACCAAGAAGACGCCCGTTATGAAGGTCCAGTTCACGCGTATGAACCTGATTGTATCCGGTGGCTGCTACGATCCTGACCGCTAAACGGAACGGTATTCTTGGGAGAGAAAGAATCAGACTGTTTTCATCTTGAGTTCGGCGTTGGGGTCGCGGTAGTCGACAAAATGTGATTTGGGCGAGGTAATCCTGGTCTGGGACAGCAAGATCGCCCAAAATCGCCTGGTTACTGGTTTTTGTAAATCATCAATGTAGTAGATACCTCTAGTCAATTGGCAAGGCTATGAAGCCAAGTTGCCCGTGCTCTACGTAAAATGCTTGTGAATATTTGCCTTTCAACGATATCTCTGTTCCTAGTGCGTAAGGTAAGGTACATTAATTAGCACCGTTGCCCGGCGTCAGTCGAGACGGGAGCAGTGACGTCGGTCAATTAGCGGGACTGCAACCGCTACCTAACTGCGGTGGCTCTGGGGCAGGCCTGGCAGGTACAGGGGCCTTGATGGGCTCTGAAGTCTCAATTGGGTGGAGTGGCTGAAGCTTCCACCGGGGCAACAGCGAATCAGGCGGTGCACAGCAGCTGTCTTTCGCATTGAGCCTCTGTCAGTCAGACACAACCAGAACCGGCCGTGCCTTGGAGGTGTCCATACCATAAGGTACCTTACTGTGCTGCCTTGTCTTGCGTAAGGTAACCTGCCACCACCAGACCACATCCCACTTCACCTCAACTCACCAACCATCGCCCGCTCTCCGTGGTACTCCAAGGCCTCGACATCTAACTCGTTTCCCAGTCCCACGAAATCGTTACGGCCACTGGCGCATTGAGCAACCGAAACGATGGATCCCCTCGAAGAGTCGCCATGGGGCGATTCGCAACCCACCTCCGAGCCCTCGACCCAACAGCAGCCCTCCCAGAGTGAAGAGTCAACATCGTCGCAGCCCGCGGCCAAGTCAGACGCACCCAGCACGGCGTCCGCACCTCGTCCTTCACGCTCGGGACCTGTCCGCCGACTCGTATCCGCCCAGCCTACCCGCCTCGAAGCCGTCGACGATCCCCTCGGTCCTTTGGGTCCTCTCGGCGCTCCCGCCGCCGCGGACAATGGCGCCGAAGCCGGTCAGGATGCTCCGCCCGTCCCGCCGCAGAAAGAGCAGATGGTGATCCGCACCTCGATGCCCCCCCAGCAGGGCCGTCGCGCCGGTCCTTCCGACCCTCACAACATCGATGAGGACGATTACGACCGCCCGTCTGGTCCGAGGCAGCCGCCACCCGTCCAGGCTGCGCATCCTAGCCCGGTGCGGACGCATACCCAACCTAGCGTCAGCGTCGAGCAGGCTAGCAAGCCGAGCTTCCAGATCACGGTGGGAGATCCACACAAGGTTGGCGATTTGACCAGCTCGCATATCGTCTACTCGGTCAGGACCAAGGTAAGTTGAGGTTGTTCCATTGTTGAAGTGGAGATGGGAGGGGGAGCTTGGGCTAATCATCGTGGAATCGACAGACCTCCTCAAAGGCATACAAGCAGCCCGAGTTCGAGGTGAAGCGCAGATACCGCGACTTCCTGTGGCTGTACAACACTCTGCACGGAAACAACCCTGGTGTCGTCGTGCCGCCCCCGCCGGATAAGCAGGCCGTCGGTCGCTTCGAGAGTAACTTTGTCGAAGGACGTCGCGCCGCTTTGGAGAAGATGCTGAACAAGACTGCTGCGCATCCTACCCTCCAACACGATGCGGACCTGAAGCTGTTCCTTGAGAGCGAATCGTTCAACGTCGACATCAAGCACAAGGAGCGGAGGGACCCGATCCCCGGCGAGAGCAAGGGTGTCCTCGGCAGTCTAGGTATCAATGTCGGTGGCAGCAGCAAGTTTGTCGAGCAAGATGATGTAGGTGTTGCGCCGGCACTCTTGAGAGAGCTCACTACTGACAAAGGACGATAGTGGTTCCACGACCGCAAGGTTTATCTCGATGCGCTCGAGAACCAGCTCAAGGCATTGCTCAAGGCTATGGAGACAATGGTTGGTCAGCGCAAGATGATGGCCGAAGCAGCTGGAGACTTTTCGGCGTCTCTTCACGCTCTGTCTACGGTTGAACTTTCGCCCTCGCTGTCGGGTCCGTTGGATGCGCTGTCTGAGCTGCAGCTGACGATTCGCGACGTCTACGACCGCCAGGCCCAGCAGGACGTCTTGACCTTTGGCATCATCATTGAGGAGTACATTCGCCTGATTGGATCAGTCAAGCAGGCATTCAGCCAGAGGCAAAAGGCGTTCCACTCGTGGCACTCTGCCGAGTCGGAACTGCAGAAGAAGAAGGCCTCTCAGGACAAGCTCCTGCGGCAAGGCAAGAGCCAGCAGGATAGACTGAACCAGGTCAGCGCAGAGGTCGGCGACGTGGAGAGAAAGGTGCACCAGGCCAGGCTCTTGTTTGAGGATATGGGCCGACTGATGAGGGCGGAGCTGGACCGCTTTGAGAGGGAAAAGGTGGAGGACTTCAAGAGCGGTGTTGAGACCTTCTTGGAGAGCGCGGTGGAGGCACAAAAAGAGGTAAGATATCCACAGCACTGATCGAGTGGGATTGAGACTAACACGTGGCAGTTGATTGAGAAGTGGGAGACGTTCCTCATGCAATTGGACGCCGAGGACGACGAGACGGTCTTTTACCGGCCACCCGTCATCCAACCCTCGGGCAAGCCGCCCGGCAACACAGCCATTGACAGGGCTCGTGCCACCATCAACGACGACTCTGACTAGAAGCCCGAGGCACGGCGTCCGCTGATTCACTACATAATACCTACGCATCACAGCAGCGGTTTCTTCTTCGACCCCACGGCGCACTGGGACGAGTGACGAGTGAATCAAGTTTGGGCACATGTGCATTGTGGAGCCTTCCTCTTTCTTGGTTGAAGTAGTTGTTATGGTTGTTGTACATATCTGACAGTAGAAGAAACCCCATGGGGGTATAAGGGGCTCCCGTAATCCACCTCCTCCTCTGACCACGCTTTTATTCACCCTGCCGGCGAATCCCCGTGAATCTCCCTTTTTATACAATGATCCGTATCTATCCATCGTACAGGCTTCCGTACAGGCTTCTTTCCCACCAGCTAAATGCATGGATGTTGATGACTGTGGTGACAGCTCTCTGTTCTGCCACATTACGCTCATTATTTCTTTCCCTTCTTGCCTTTCTCTGGTGCCGCTACCTTCTTCGGAGGCTCCTTGGCAGCCTGCTGCGGCTGCAGCGCGGCGTACCCGCTAATCAAATCACCCATGTCGAAAATGTCGTCCTCCTCGGGGGTGGGCTGGGCAGGCGTCGCGGCCTCCTTTGCGGGAGTAGCATCCTTCTTTCCAGCGGCAGCTGATGTAGGAGAGGCGGCAGCCGCAGCAGTAGCAGCAGTGTCAAGCTCCTCCTCCGTCGGCTTCTTGGCCGCCAGATCGAACCCGCGACCGAAACGTTCACGGAAGGCGGCGAGTTTACCGGCCTCGTCGACTTCCACGTTCTTGAGGGACTTGTCGGAGGGCTGCCAGAGGGAGTGGTTGCGCGAGTCCTTTGCGGAGCGGACGAGGGGCGAGGGGGAGGTGGTGCGGACGGTGTAGGTGCTTCCGTCGGAGAGCTGGATGAGCTGGGTGAAGGTGTAGGGGCGGCGGGGGCGGGGGATGAAGGTTGCTGCGCGGGATTGTTGGGTCGGGAGGCCTATTCTCGGTGTCGACGGCGTGTTCGAGGAGGATGTGAGGGAGGGTCGGTGGGCGAGGAGGCTTGTTGGCCTGGGGAGGTGGGTTGGGAGCTTGCCCATTTTTGCGGGTTTGGGGTGAGGGACTGTCGGAGGAAGCTTCAATTGAGTCGGTGTTCGAAGAGCTGGAGATTCGCGAGGGAGCTTCGATGTCTGAGTGGTGGTGGTGGCGGTGGTGGTGGTGCGACGGGCGGAGGGGTGGAGGGAGTGCGCGTGGGAAGGAGAATTTGTGAAGCTTTTGGCGATGCTGGCTCAATTCGCTTGACACTCCTTGCCGCACCGCGCGACCTGAGGAAACCAAAATTTCGGTTGGTCGGGGCCGGGGAGTTCCGTGCGCGCGGGTTCCACAGCCAGAACTCGGCCGGGGGACTCGTCAATGTGATTTCTTATCGATAAGTGATTTTTCTGGGATTTTTTGGGGGGCCGTTTACATCACCGAGAGCTGGAGCTATTGCAAGGGGGGGTCCTCCATAACTAGGTTCCTGCGGTTCTTCGTCTCTACGACGAGAAGCAATTGCTTCACTTTTGACAAATCTCACCCCACGAACAGTACCTCCGCACAAATCACCTGCCGTGGATACCTATCTGCTGTAATTCCCCAGACACCGAGGGGATTGCGCGCGAGCTATAAACGGCGACTTCGGGCTAAGCTCCGGCGCATACAATGACCGGAGCTCGTGTGTTGGGGACCGCGCTGCGCCGCGTCGGCCGGGCAAGGACTGGAGGAGACGTCGTCCAGGGGATTCTGATTGGAAGCTGTAAGAAATTGTCACGATTCACTGTATCTGAACATGGTCACTGACGCGTCACCTCAGCTCAACACAACTGCCGAGCACATCTACAACGGCCCGCCGTCGGCCCAAACCCACCGACCTCCGAGCACCGCCGGACAATACACACGACACCACCATACCTCTCCTCTCTGCCCTCCTCGAAGCCGACGACGACGACGACGACATGGCGTGCAGAACCCCACCAACCCCCAACAACAACCCACGACCCCACCGCCGACCTCCCGGCACAACTCTGCGGCGTGATGCGAAGGCTAGCGCACTCAGTCGTCGTCGCCACGGCTACAGACCGCGCGGGACGGCCTAGAGGCATGACGATGTCGAGTTTCGTCAGCTTGAGCATGGAGCCCGTGCCGCTGGTGACGTTCAACGTCCGCACGCCGAGCCGGACGCTGGATGCGATCCATGAGGGCGGTGGGAGGTTTCACGTGCATGTTTTGGCTGAAGGCGAAGAGGGGGCGAGGGTTGCGGATTGGTTTACGAGGGGGAATGCTGCTGGTGGGGAAGGGTTGTTTGAGGGGTTGCCGAGGGGGGTGGAGGTTGTTGAGGAGGATGGGGAGGCGCCTTTGCTTGAGGGCGAGGGGGTGTTGTATGTGATCAAGTGTCGGGCTCTTGGGGAGGGGATGGTGAGGGTGAGGGATCATGTTGTTGTTGTTGGGGAGGTCGAGGGGGTTGTGAAGGGGGAGGGGGAGGGGTTTGGGCTTGTTTATGCTGATCGACGGTATCGGATGCTGGGCGAGTGTTTGGTCAAGGGGGAGGAATCGAGAAAGAGGATTGAGAGGTGAGTGTAAGGATGTTAGGTGTCGTGTATCATACCCCATGTACAGAGATTACGGATAGAGTGTATATTATGTGAGGGAAACTTCGCCCATCGAATTAAACAAGACGTTTGATATGGGATCGCTAAGGATCGGCACTCATGCGTTCGCTGACGGTGAAGTAGGCCTTGTTTTAGGATGACATTGAGTCTTGCCTAGAGCTAGATATCTCAGATGAAGAGGCCGCCTGATGAGAAATATCAAAGGAGATACTGTTCGGCCATGTGCGAGAGCTAGAAACATCATCATACACTTATTCCATGCATGCAATATTACCTATTGCGTTTGTTGTTGTATGTCCCTCTCTCCCTCCCGGCATGACCTATTGCACCGCCCACAGAATATGACTTTCTCGCATCTTATGCCCCGGTCGGAAAGTCTGGAGGAGACGTAGTCACTCGGAGTTTAAGACTCAATGGACCAGCCTATTGGCGGTGCTGGCCTTCCGTGGAGGTGGTGTAGCGCTCCGGATGATGCTTGGCGTGGAAGGTTTGGGGGCCGTAAGGCTGGTGTGCCCGCGACGAGTGGCTCGGGTACTCTTGCCAGCATCAGGCAGTATGAGGGATAGGAGAGTCCATTGAACTTCGTTCCGGGCTGCTTAGAGTAGAAATCTCAGTTGTGTAGATTTGAATACAGATTTCCGTGTTCCAATAACGTTGCTGTAAGGGCAGAATTGTCGCCAGAGTCCCGAGCTCCTAGTCAGGTAGGCGGGATGGCCGAAGTGAGCATGAACCAGCCGCACCAGTGAGTTGTGACGATGGGCAATGTGAAGAGAGGCCTCTACGATCTACGATGTTTGCATCGACTGCGGTGATGGGTTTGGGATTCATAAGTTCTATCATGAGTTTTGCATCGAGGAAGAGCAAAGTTGGAAGCGTTTGTGACATCATCCACAGATACACTGTCGACAGACCGAATTCATCACATTACATCAACAGGGACAGCTGAACTGGCGATACATTGATCAGCGACCAAGGTCGCCAAAGAACAGTAGACACATGGCCCACCCGAACAGGCCAAGACAATCACAACATCTTCATGAACAAAGACTCGACACCGCCATCGTCATCATCCCGGACGCATTTTGCAGACCGAGGCATTACGATCTCCTGGTCACCTGTTGTCGGGCACTGGGTGCTGATATTATCATAGTCGTCCAGAACCCGTCAACGCGACTTGTGGGAGCCAATGAGGCGGGGTACCAGCGGGTCTGTACGACGATGCGGCCAATGCGAGGGTGATTGTTGAGGGACTGGTCCGGGACGGGAGGAGCGTTCTCGTCGTTGCGCATTCATACGGAGCCTTGGTAGCCTCGGAATGCGCCAAAGGCCTCGGAAGAGAGGGATTGATGGGGGTCCAACCAGGCGGTGTGGTTAGGATGGTTTTGATAGCTGGCATCGTGCCACTGGAAGGTCAAAGCTTCAACGAAGCTGTGAACGGTAGGCTGGGAATAGGACCCCCGGACGAAGCAGTCGGGGGCTTCATGTATCACAAGCAGGAGAAGCTCGCTGCGTGCTTCTATTCCAGCTTGCCGGCTTGCCAGTCACTTGAACACGCCGGGGCGATGAGCACGGGGCAATCGGTGCGGTCTTTTGAGGAGCGATTGCGGTATGCTGGCTACAGTAGTATTCTTGTGACTTGCATGGTGACGATAGCGGACCAGATGGTGCCGGTGAAGTTGCAGGAGAGGTTCATCGGGGTTGTGGAGACGGAAGCGGGACGGGCTGTGGATGTTGTCCGGTATCCCGTTGACCACTACCCGGAGGTCACTAACGTTGAGACGGTGGTTGACTGCGTGGTGAGGGCTGTTGGTACCAGTGGTCCGAATTGTACTTGGGTTTGAAGATAGTGTGGTCCGCACCAAGAAGCGTAAATAGACGGGAGATAATTGGCCTCATCTTGATATGTACTGGTAGATTTTGGACAGAACAAGTTCTAGAAGCATCTCTGCCTGCGGATCCCCTGCAACGGCGGGAAACGGGGTCAGCTCAAGCAATGGTTGTAAGTGATGTCGAGAATAGACGTCGTGGAAAGAGATGGACCGTGCAGCGACCCCCCGGCCGTTGCTAATGATCTGGGCGATTCAGACGCGGGGGAGATGAGATGTGTTGGCATTTGCGTAAGGCGCCGCCGCAGACTTGAGCCAGCAGCCCAGCACCCAATTTCGGGGCAGATTTCACGAAGGGATGCGCCTCATTTTCAGCCTCGTTGATGGGTGGGACTTGCAGCAGGGGTAGGTATTCCAACGCCAGAGAGCGGGCTCCCAGGCTTGACTGACGTCGAACCATTAAACGATGGAGCAAACGGAAGACTCTAGCAAACAGTGGAAGAGTCGATTTCTGCTTGAGGATGTTGATAGGGGGATCCATCATCCGGAGGCGGTAAATATGGAGTAAAGAAGACTTAAAGTGTGGACAAACAAATACTGTTCATCCCCACATTGAAGGAGGCAATTGAAGGGAGAGTCAAAGGCAAGAAGCTGTGACCACTGGACGCTACTTGAGGTGAAGTGACGCCTTTCTCTACTTTCCGAAGGTACAGATAGATAGATAGATACCTTACACAAGGCAGACACCTTAGATACGGAGTGCACTTTAAGCTTTTCACAAGGCAGGCACTTTTGAGGGCGGTAAGGCGTCCCTTCCCAGAATGCATGGTGATTCTCTTCTTTTCCATGCTGGTCTGAGGTGGTGCTTCAAAGGCAGGCGCAGGCGGCAGGCGGCAGGCAGACGAGGAAGGCACACAAAAAAAAGGGACCCTCGTCCCACACTGTGGCCCCCGCATATGAACCAATCACAGGCCCCGCACGGTTGCTGTGGTGGCAGGGCAAGCGAATCAGAGAAGGGTCTGGAAGGCCTGGAGGTGATGGAATCGCATAGAATTCTTGAGCTGGGGGGGTGAGCGTCGCTGCCTTTCTGCTTTGGTCCAGACGGCCACCGAGACTCCAGACGCCTTTTTCTTTTTTAGCCTCCTCCTCTTCCACACGTCGTCTTGACTCTCAGACTTCTTCTTCCTCGCATCTCAACTTTTCCCTCTCTTCCTCTCCCAATTTCTCTCTTCTCTCCTACCCCAAAAAGAATCAATTCCCATTGTCGATTCGTAGCAGCGAAAGACCTGTTACATTCGTAGAGAAGCTCTTCTCAAGGTAAGCTCGCCGAAACACACCCCGCCGTCGTCCCCGGCCTGGTCTGTATGCCGTTTTGTCATCGCCAGCGTCACCCCTCACTTCTCTTTCAAGTTGCACCTGGCATTTCGCAATTCCAGCGTCAACTTGTCATTGATTGAGAGTCCATCACATTTTCACAAACTGTCTTGGAGATCCAATTTTGGCAGATCCAGAGATTGCCCTGCACAGAATTGGCGACAAGGCTCCCCTCCCCCCCCGCTCTCCTACCCCTCCACAAACCGCAGCCTCACCGCCACGCAGCCAACTTCTACAAACAACGTCTAACAAATCTTGACAGAATTACGACCGTTACGCCCTAGATACCCACATCCTCCATCACAATGTCTTCCCCGGAGACCTTCGAGTTCCAGGCTGAGATCTCTCAGCTCCTGTCGCTCATCATCAACACTGTCTACTCAAACAAGGAGATTTTCCTGCGTGAACTTGTCTCCAACGCCTCCGATGCTTTGGACAAGATCCGCTATGAGTCCCTTTCCGACCCCAGCAAGCTCGACTCGGGCAAGGACCTGAGAATCGACATCATCCCTGACAAGGAGAACAAGACCCTCACCATCCGTGATACCGGTATCGGTTTCACCAAGGCTGTAAGTAGCACCTGATACTCTGAACCCAACAGTCCTCATCAGTTGCTGACCTCCACAGGACCTCGTCAACAACCTGGGTACCATTGCCCGCTCCGGAACCAAGCAGTTCATGGAGGCCCTCACCGCCGGTGCCGATATCTCCATGATTGGTCAGTTCGGTGTTGGTTTCTACTCTGCCTACCTTGTCGCCGACAAGGTCACCGTCATCTCCAAGCACAACGATGACGAGCAGTACGTCTGGGAGTCTTCCGCCGGTGGTACCTTCTCCATCACCCCCGACACTGAGGGCGAGGCCCTTGGCCGCGGCACCAAGATCATTCTTCACCTGAAGGATGAGCAGACCGACTACCTCAACGAGGCCAAGGTCAAGGAGGTCATCAAGAAGCACTCCGAGTTCATCTCCTACCCCATCTACCTCCACGTCACCAAGGAGACCGAGAAGGAAGTACCTGATGAGGATGCCACTGAGACCACCGAGGAGGAGGGCGACGACAAGAAGCCCAAGATCGAGGAGGTCGACGACGATGAGGAGGAGAAGAAGCCCAAGACCAAGAAGGTCAAGGAGACTTCCATCGAGGAGGAGGAGCTCAACAAGCAGAAGCCCATCTGGACTCGCAACCCCCAGGACATCTCCCAAGAGGAGTACGCCTCCTTCTACAAGTCCCTCTCCAACGACTGGGAGGACCACCTTGCCGTCAAGCACTTCTCCGTTGAGGGTCAGCTCGAGTTCCGTGCTATCCTCTTCGTCCCCAAGCGCGCTCCCTTCGACCTGTTCGAGACCAAGAAGACCAAGAACAACATCAAGCTCTACGTCCGCCGTGTCTTCATCACTGACGACGCCACCGACCTCATCCCCGAGTGGCTCGGCTTCGTCAAGGGTGTTGTCGACTCTGAGGATCTTCCCCTTAACCTGTCTCGTGAGACCCTTCAGCAGAACAAGATCATGAAGGTCATCAAGAAGAACATTGTCAAGAAGGCTCTTGAGCTCTTCCAGGAGATCGCCGAGGACAAGGAGCAGTTCGACAAGTTCTACTCTGCCTTCTCCAAGAACCTCAAGCTCGGAATCCACGAGGACTCCCAGAACCGCAACATCCTCGCCAAGCTCCTCCGCTTCAACTCCACCAAGTCTGGCGATGAGCTCACCTCCCTCTCTGACTACGTCACTCGCATGCCCGAGGTCCAGAAGAACATCTACTACATCACTGGCGAGTCCATCAAGGCTGTCACCAAGTCTCCCTTCCTGGACTCTCTCAAGGACAAGAACTTCGAGGTTCTCTTCCTTGTTGACCCCATTGATGAGTACGCCATGACCCAGCTCAAGGAGTTCGAGGGCAAGAAGCTCGTCGACATCACCAAGGACTTCGAGCTTGAGGAGACTGAGGAGGAGAAGGCTGCCCGTGAGGCCCAGGAGAAGGAGTACGAGGGTCTGGCTAAGAGCCTGAAGAACGTTCTCGGCGACAAGGTCGAGAAGGTTGTCGTCTCCCAGATGCTCACCGGTGCCCCCTGCGCCATCCGCACTGGCCAGTTCGGTTGGTCCGCCAACATGGAGCGTATCATGAAGGCTCAGGCTCTCCGTGACACCTCCATGTCTTCGTACATGTCTTCCAAGAAGACCTTCGAGATCTCTCCCAAGAGCACCATCATCCAGGAGCTCAAGAAGAAGGTCGAAGTCGACGGCGAGAACGACCGCACCGTCAAGTCTATCGTCCAGCTTCTCTTCGAGACCTCTCTCTTGGTTTCTGGCTTCACCATTGATGAGCCCGCTAGCTTCGCCGAGCGCATTCACAAGCTCGTTCAGCTTGGCCTGAACATTGACGAGGAGGAGGAGAAGATCGAGGCCCCCGCCGCCGACACGTCCGCTGTCGAGACTGGTGACAGCGCCATGGAGGAGGTTGACTAAGGATCTGTGGGATGAAAAATACGGGATACCAGAGAAAAAGTTCATCGGAGTTGGACGGTTTTCGGTTTTAATTGCGGCTTCGGAATTTTCCATAATTGCCTCCCCATATTAGATGTATGGGTGTATTCTAGTTAGCCCGTCATGATCATGAGACACAGATGAGGTAGACGCTCAGAATTGGAACGTTAAGACAAACAATTTTCATGGTAGTGTGATTGATGTATTGTGTGATGTTGCTGCAATTTTTCGAACTCTTTGCACATTGAAATGTGCCGCAAGGTACGCCTGACTAAACTGTGATTGCAATGCCTCTGCCCCCCAAATCTAACGGTCACCTAAGCCTCCCGTCATTTTCGTTTCCACGGCCTCATCAACACACCCTGTGCCCATGACTTTCAGTTCGGCGACCTTCTCTTCGTCGCCTTGGAGCTGGCCCACGCCTGTGTGCGGAATATGGATGCGTGATGCGTGAAACCGTATACGAGCCCCTTTGGCTCAGTGGTAGAGCGTCGCACTCGTACTTATTCGACATGCGAAGGTCCACGGTTCAATCCCGTGAGGGGGCATCCTTTTTGGACATCAAGTCGGAATCACCTCCCTTGTTTCGATTTACGATGTCACACACCTGCAGTTCGCTAGTTTTGTCGTTGTCGGTGACCTCGAGATCTGTCTATTTTGAACTATTAGAAGAGTCCTTTTTACTGCTCACGGCGCAGTTCTCTTCAACAACTGGCTCGACATCCCTCGCCCCTGATTTTGGTCCGTCCCCCTCCTTGAAGCCTACTACCATCCCACCTCTGTCCATCTACAAATAGAACCTCACAGTACGGGATCTCAATGGACCCCTCAGTCCCATCAGGCGTCAGAATCTCCGCCTCCAGCACCCCTTCTTTGCCCTGCCCACCATCATCACCACCCTCAACCACAACAACGGCCCCGTATTCACCCCCCTTCCCATCCCACCACCCCGTCTCAGCTCTCTTCAGATCCCCCATCTGCGGCTCGAACCGCCACCGTCCCCACCCAACAACCTCAAGCCCGACAACCTTGAAGCTAAGGGCCTGCGTCGGCCCCGTAGACCAGCTGTGCGAGTGCGAAGTATACGCCGCGTCGTAGTTATATCCCCGTTGGGAGCGATAGTACAACGATCCGTTGGCGCTCATCCCCTCCACGAGCGTGATTCCCGTCATGAGCGGGGAGTCGAGCATGTAGCCCCACGTTCGGCGTATCAGTCGTAACCCACGACGGGGTTTCCGCGCGGTGAAGTGGGCGAGGACTTCGATGGAGGAGATGAAGGGAGAAATTGTATCCGGTAACTCGGGCGTAACGGGTCCGATGGCGTGCCAATTCCGTAGCAGCGCCGCGGAGACGGAGGAGGCTTGAGTAGGGGATAAAGTGAGGTTATACTGCAGAGCCAGCGCGTTGCCGTCCTGCGGGAAGAGGAGAGCTCCCGCCGCGGTCTCGTTATCGCGGTACTGCGAGGCAGAGGCGTCCCACAATACATCGTTGTACGACGTCTTCAGCTTCGCTGCCGCGGCGGCCCATGTTTCTGCTTGGTCTGCGCGGCCGTTGGAGTCTGTCGTCGTGTCGGCGGCTAGGCTTGCGAGGGAGAAGAGGGCGTGGTAGTTTAGTGCATTGAGGGCGCTGTTATACCCTCCGCCGCCGAGGCGCGCCCAGTCGTTTGTCTCGACTTGCTCCGCGAGACCTACGCTGCCGCTGGCGTCGAGGGCGCGGAGGATGTAGTCTACGCCGGCTGTGATGTTTGTCCAACGGTTTGCGACCCAGGCTTCGTCGCGGGTGAAGATTGCGTAGTTGAAGCACGCAATCAAGGTCCATGCATGATACGTATCACTCTTCGCTCCGCGCCTCCACGACCCTGTCGTCGGTCCCGCGAAGGGTAACTGCCCCGTCGAAGTGTTCTGATAGAGAAACATAGTCTCCAGCGCATAGTACACCGATTCCAGTCCAGCATCTCCGAGACCTAGATACGCCGTCGTGCCTGCGATACCCAAGTCGCCAGGCCACACCGCGCGATCCCTTTTCGCGCCATCGAGGAGCATGGGTCCCTCGACGCCGAGGGTCGCGTTGTAGGCCCAGCCTGGTTTTACTTGCGGCAGCCAGCGGGAGGTGTTGGGAGGCGCGATGTTAGTTTGGGCCGTGAAGACACCGGCGTGCCAGATGCGTGTTAGGAGGGGGTCGGAGGAGGCGTGGAAGTGGCCTTGCCAGAAGGAGGGGTTTGATTGGGAGGGGGAGTATGCTAGGTGGCAGAGGATGGAGGTTATGATGATGGGGCGGAAGGCGTGGAGGGTCAGGTATTTGAAGCCGCCGCGGAAACGTTCTGCTGGCATGGTGTAGGCGTAGGGGGTGGAGGATGAGAGGGGGATGGTGACGTTGAGGGCCTTGTCGTAGTCTTGGGAGGGTGTTGCGCCCGTGTCGTCTGAGATTGCGCGGACGAAGGAGGGGGATTCGGCGAAGGCGAGGGAGAAGTGCGGCTCTGACGAGTTACTAGACGAAAGGGGGTTGTCTTGCGACCCTGCCATCATGGAGAGGAGACCGCCGACGTAGCCAAAGTCGAGGGAGACTTGGCCTCCCGGTTGGAGGGTGAAGATGAAGCTCCCGTCATCTGCAGAGGTCGTCACGTCCGCGGGCCCGGAGACAGCGTGTATCCGTTGAGGGGGAACGGTCCGGGTGGAGGGGCTGTTAATGTATGCCTCCCATGGTCTTGTTGGGTCCGGATCCGTGATGCTGGCTGTTGAGACTAGGAGCGCGGGTGAGGAGAGGAAGAGGAGGGCGAGGCGGATGACGCGTGGTATCATCGGGGCCATGGTTGGAAGAGGGTGGGGGTTTGAGATAGATGTGCCATTGTGATGTTATCTGAACGGCGGATCTGGCTGGTTTTCTTTATTTCAACGACATCATCAGGGAGTGGACGTTTTTCTTGGCGTGCGATCCTGATCTGGTAGGTCGGATATGTGTAAGTCGGCGATATGGAAGAATTTCCCCGCGTGTTCATGTTAGCGAGATTGACGGGGGTGAATGTCGGGGTAAATCTGGAGCGAGGCGGCGAGCTTTTGCCCGGGGGGTGCGGAGGCGGGGTTGGCGAGAGAGATCATCGCAACCTCAGATCACTCTCGGTAGTAGTTTCTCGCCTGTCTCCTGGTGTGCCGTCTATTTGGCTTACGTCCTTACCCAAAGGTCTGAAGGCAATGAAACAAGCAGAATATCTCTCGTGCTTAATATGTCAACCGTATGTCAACACCCCCGTCAGCCTCACCCTCGGGATTTCGTGTCTTTGCCTTAAAGTTGAGATAATTAACATGGTGCTTAGACGATGTGGTGGACGGTCCATCTTTTGATTGCTATATCTCTTTCAGATTCAGGTTGACAACTCGATCCTGCCAGGATGCTTTCAGTTGACGGCAGGGTATGTCTCTACGACTGCAGTCAAATAGTAAGCATCATGTCACAGTCCTTACCACTGATCTCCATTCGATTAAAGCGTCGCAAAATGAGTTCCAACAGCTTGTTGAACACTTGGTTTTTTGGTATTGATCAGAAATCCCTCAAGGCGCACTTGGTAACTATCACTGATCCACATCCGCAAACCACGTGTATATTAACCTGGGCATACGCCACTGTGGTTGGTATTCGACAAGACAGCTGAGACTAGATGTATTCTCTCTTAGAAGGAGACGAGACTCATCACCAACTAGGCAGTGACTTCTAGGTTAGTCAGGCTCATTGGCTAGTCGTAGTATGATAATATACAGATTCAATGACAAGTGATGAAAGGGAACAAACTGCGCGCTGACAGGTCAAATCCCTTGACCGGACTACCCAAAGCCGAAAGCTACCGCAAATTCTCAGCAGCCATGGTCAATGATGGCTGCTCTCCAGAAGACAGTAGTGAAACGTAGACCTCCAACTCTTGACTGCACAACAAACTTTGACGATGTTCTCATGGGAGCGCTGCACACGACGTCATCATGGCCTTCCGAGCAAAAGGTTGCAGTCAAAGTCATCTGGATTCGACTCTGCTCTATATTAGGTCAGCTCTTTGGGCAACTTAATCTAGAAAGCGGAAGGCGCCTTGCTGCCGTCGCGGTTCTGACACATCCACCCAACATCCGTGTACCAACGGAAGACACGACTACCTAAGGTATATAAAGCCACAAACTCGCATCCATGCTATAGTATTCAAGGTTTCTCTCTCTTGTGTGATGCCACTGCATACAGGCGGCTCATAGCCACGGCACTGATCATGCGGCATGACATTCGGGGGGTTGCAACTAAGACGAGTCCATGATACCAGCCATTAGCCTACAATGTCCTCACCTCGCCTTCTCTTTCTGCGCCCTATCATTAAATAGAACGTTATCACTTGAATAATACTTGGACTACTGTGTTTAGGGGGCTGAAGGGCTAAGAAGTACTGAATGCTTGTGGTCTCGTGGAGACAATGAGGTGACGAAATCACAAGAGGTTTTTTACTTTAATGCTATGCCCGCGAGACCTAAGCTTTATCTTCCGGTGTTTCGGGAACCTTTTACCACTCGTGACTAAAAATACAGCCTTGGTCTCTCGGTTTCCTCCCCTCTTTAGGTGCTGCGTATCAAATAGTGCTGTGAAAGGCCACCTAAGACCTTACAGTCTGGGTATGATACGGCCCGTCCGAACAAGGCATGTTACTAAGATGAAAGTTCTATCATAAGAACCTAGGTAAATCCCTGCGCACCCGTCATATAAAACACTCGACTGACCTGCTCATACCCTTTCAAAGCATGCCAGACATTTCGACGTCGAAACAGATGGTAGAGAAACTATGGTAGCGACCATCACGGTACCGAGGGAATATCCCAGAGAACCGAACGGCGAGCTAAAGTAAGCCGTGGACATCGAGAATAAACGCTCTATCCCCTTCGAGTCCCAGACTACACTTGAAAAACACAAGAACCTCCTTCCGTCTCTCGTCTTTCATACAGAACACTACGAATACGTTAACCAGAACGAAAAAAGGCAAAGAGAAGGAAACGCCTTCTTTTATCTACCATCATTCGGGTGCTTGAACGTTCTGCAGGAGTATCGAGGTCCAACGTACGTACCCCAAGGGACAGAAGATCGAGTTGAAGCTGGCCGAAGGGACCAGTCTCACCTCCATGAACTGCCAAGAGAACTTTTATTGTGAATTCTAAATTGTTGTGTAGTTCTAGATAGGTTTATAGAGGTGCTCTACCAGAAACACGGGGTTCTCACACAGTACTATCTAGGCCAAATGCCATAGAGCGCTGTTTCCTAAGGGGAGATGTTGCTTACGCAAAAATCTAGTTCAATGAACGTATCATCTAAAATGGCCTTCCACGAGCCGCTATACTAAGCTGGGAGAAAAATAGCTCGGAAAAGACCCAACGCCCGTCAACTATGCCTTCGCCAACAGCTCTCGAAAACGCCTCCAAACTCTCTTCGAACATCATAAAGGACTCACTTAGATTCAAGTATTCCAACCTCCCGCCGCCGTCGCAAGCCCCAAGGCAATCAAAAGTCTCGACTTTCATCAAAAGCGACAACCCAACAGGACGGTCAAGCCACGTATAAACCAACAGACGACGGCGCCCCCAAAACCCGCCGCTAAACGAATCAACGGCCTAATCGCCCGTCTCTCACTAACGTCAACGAAGAGAAATCCTCCGTAGTCCGTGCCCTACGAGGATCTAGTAAGCCGTCGATGTCAAAATTCCAGACTTGGATTGGAATCACATCCTGCGACGTTGGATCCGAATGGAAAAAAGGGGGGGGGGGGTCGATAGACAAGAGACGGAAAACGATGCGCAATCCTTCAGAGAATCCAACAGGACAAACACAAGCCAGTCTAGTCCCTCATCAGCTCTTCTCAATCAAGCCACGCCGCAAAGCTGCAGGGGCTCTGAATCCTCTCCTGACGTGGGATCCTCCCATCATTCGACCGCATCGAAAATCGTCCTCGACCAACGAAGCAAGAGTCTAGCAAAACCATTCGCATCCAAAGCTCCAATTGCAACCGTCAGTGGATAGTTCAGCCGAATTTCCCTAGGAGGCCAAAGAAGACTTCTCACACAACAAGCGCGTACCGAGTTAGTGGTTCTGGTTGGTGACGTTAGTTCCCGAGCAAGCTCTGCTCGCCGTGGGGCCTCCAGAGAGCCTGTGCGCAGAAGGGTAAGGTGAGAGCAAGTCTTGACATGACAGGCTTACCTCGCTGTTGTAAAGTTTCTGTCAAAGCCATTGGGGGGAAAACCGGTTCATCAAGTAGTCGAACTGCCAACGCATCAAGCTTCGGGGGCAGCTGATAGTTAGTCAAGCTAGCACCATGTCTCAGCACAGCCTAGCCTTTCCCGCGAAACCCCCAAAACGGCCTCTTGGACTTTTAGTACGAAAGCCCAGCCGTCCAACGATGGGGTGTGGTCCTTTGGCTTCCAGCCATCGCGCTAATCCCGCGTCTATGGAAAATGCGCCGTGCGCCACTTGCGGATGACGGGTGCGGGCGGAAGGACAATTTCTTTACTTTGGCTCCTTTGTCTGTGCGGCCAACGCCGTCTAAACGACGACGGCAGATTCGGATGATGCCAAAGAAAGAGTGAAATCTCTGGACCTTCTCCCGTCCTCCAACAACCGCCGTGACGGATGTGACGGAGTGTGAAAGCTGTGGGCGCTCGCACCTAGCCTTCATCACGTTACTCACTAGACTCAAAGTGCAGTCTGCGCACCCCTGCTGTCTCATCGGACCTAAGCCAATGGAAATGCCGAAACCCCTGTCTACTTGAATAGCCCCCCTGGTCGCGGGATCTTTTGGCGGCTACGATTGGAGAGGGGACAGGGTCCGCAGGTGGGCTCGTCGTTGGTTCGAGTCCTGGAAGCGAGAGAAGACCCTGGATGATTTCATCATTGGCAATTACTCGAGGCTCGCTCCTGGAGACCATTGACTTGTGACTCGATACTCGAGTCGATATGGCGAGTTTGTTTGCTTGTTGAAACGTTGAATATTCAGATGTTGCGTTGTCTTCGGAGTCAGCGAGACGATCCTGGCCTTCACCGCCGCAAGTACCGGTGACATGGCGATGGATGTAGACCCGCGGCCGAGCAACAGCCAGAGATCTGCGTATCCCCAAGACCGGGAACAAGCCACAGAAAGCAAACGGTGCAAGGGTAATCTGGAAGTGGCACAGACTCACAGAGTGCAACCGAAGCCGGCTCCGTTGGCACTGAGCCACCAGAGACCCGCTTGGCCGAACTTGAGTGCCACGTCACCAGCCTCACGACCCAGTAATGGCATGGGATCCGGATGAGGCGTGTGGCGGAGTGCAGGTTTTGCAGGTTCTGTATGCTCGTTTGCTGGCTGGTTGCCTCACCACAGTGCCTTTCAGCGCCACCGAAGACGCTGTTGCGGAATTGCTTCTGCACTTCTGGCAGGGCCGCCGTCTCGCTTCGGCAACAACTTGGCCTTGACCTTGCGACATACAACGCAGCCGCAATCGCAACCCATTTATCAGGCCTTGGTTCAGTGGTTCAGTCCATTTTAGACGCGGCCAGCGCATAATAGTCGCCACAGTCGAGCTGCAGGTTTCAGCTGCGTTGGTATGGCCGCCGTGTCCCCATTTACGCTTGTTGTTACTAGGCATGTTGCCTTAAGGATCATGGTTATATGAGCTGCGAGTCCCGTGATCCCAGTCGCCCAGTAGGTACTGGCAGAGGCCCTTCTATGCCGCGTTCAATTTGGCTGGCTGATTGTATCGTCCAGATACCACGCCGCTTGGTTATTGATTGAGGGGTCGATCTAGCCTTCAGGCCACGAGAAAGAAGGCCATGTTACTATTCTCGTCGTATCCTGCATGCCGCAAATCATACAACCCATGTTGGTCCGAGGCCGATTGCTGGATAGGTGATGTACGGACTCTGGTGGTAAGCCCGTGCGTCGAGTATCACTTTTGGCGTTTCTTTTGGATTTTGCGGTTGTTCATGCTGCCCATTGACCGTGCCGTACTCGCCAATGTGTGCAACGGGAGCTGTCATTTTCAGTGCAAGCGCATCCGTAGGCTCCGAGACATTGGCAACCCGTTGCGGAGGAAACGTTCGGGGCCGGCCCAAAAGTTGAGATGAGATATCATCTCTGACTAAGACTCATGACGCCAGTATCATCTCCTTTCAGCGCAATCATCCTGAAAGAGAAATTCGGTCGTCGAGGCCAAGTAGGCGATTGGAGATGGACCGTTTCCGGGAGATGCGGGTAAGGAGAGACATGCATGAGGGGGGAAATGGACGTTCAGGGACCAAACTTTGGTGGTGGGAGATTGTGTTGGATCGGCCAAGCGATTGGTCCAAATTGTCGATTGAGAGGCCAATGAAAGACGAAGAGAGGGATCGCGCCCCTTCCTGCCCAGAAGTCCATTTCGAAAACGGCCAATCATATAGTTGATAATGCACCAGACCCTGGACGGGGAGCATAGCAACACTCCTCTTCCAGTAGTGGTTGGATGTTGTACGCGGCCGACGGGGGCGATGGTCGTTGCTTGAGCGGATCTGGACTTTCAATGAGACAATGTCAAACTCTAGTTTTCCCTGGAGCAAGAGCCTTGAAGATGGGTTGGAGCGTTGCACTGTCTGCGAATGGAACACTTCCAAAATGTCTTCCATCACTAGACTGCCGTATCGAGCCGACTCCCACCCCCAAGTCATCCCACGGATAGGCAGGCTGTGAAGCTGACTCTGCGGGCAACGGGCCGTATCAGACGACCGGGTCGTGGGTGAGATTGCAAGGACGGCGGGCCACTGGTGAGCGTATCATTGCCTGTTGTGCCGGAGAATATAAGAATTGGGAGGATAGTTCGAATCCATCGATCCACCTTGCCCGGATCTTTTGGGGATGTCTTGGACAACGGAAGCTTCAAGGGTGTGCCATACCATCCATCTCCTGTTAGCTTAGTAGGCTGAGAGTCCGGTTTACCAAGTTTGACGACACCCTCGGAAAATCCTAATTCGACTTACGGACAGACGAGAAAGCGCGTCTGATTGTTGGTGGCGCTTCCTGGTTGTTGGTTCGACGACGCGTCTTTGAGGCTTTTCGCTGCAGTCATCTATCATGGCCATGTAATGGCGTCCAGTAGAAGTCTGCTACTACGTCGCCGCGGGGTCCTGCGGCGATCCTCCTGCGAGTCTCTCGATCGAGTTACTTTTAGGACTGAGCGTTCCAACCGATGTTTCCCTGTTGGTTTCTCGAGGAGTAGGCCCGGAGAATCGAGAGCAAATCAAGTAGGTGCCGCAGAGCCCATCTAGCCGGTTCAGTAGCATCCTCTGTGATTACTTGCAGAGCGTGTTTGTTGATAGATGACAGATGGCATGGGAAATCGATGATAACCTCTCTTCGAATATGAGCTTGGTCTGGGTTCTCTTTGCGATTGTGCCCGCCCGAGCCGTCCACACCATCTCGAGGCTCGAGGGAATTCTAGCCGAAGAGAGCTCATGGTCATCAAGGATGAAGCGCCGAGGCCATCTGGAGATGTCGCCAAACAAGCGCCGGGCATTGGAGGAAGGGTGGGGCATATGTGACAAGCGTAGCGGTAGCGTGGGCGATCAACAGGGAGGGTGGCACGAGAGCGAGACATGCAGAAACCTGTCCACTCGGACAGCGTGAGAGTGAGACATGCAGTGGATCATTGATGGATGACATGTTGACGACAGTTGACGACGCTGGTGAATCAAGCGGTTTTGACCTGTCTCTTTGCTCGGTAGCAGGCGGTTGGACGGTGGTGGTCTCTAGACACGGTGGAAAGACTGACGCAGGGGAAACTTGAAAGACAGGATACGATAGAGGTACTGCGTCAAGGAGCAGATGCGTAGCCACTGCAAGGCCTGGTTGAATATGTGAGGGCTCCCATCCGGCACTTGTTGAGTGGGCGAAGTGGATCGTATTGTTCCGTAAAGTTAGAAGTGACTAGGTGTCGAGAGGCTATCGGGGGCCTAGGGCTGGGATCGAGTGGATGTTGCGAAGCGTTGGTACCGTATGGATAACTTCGTAATGGGACTTTGCTCTGCAGTCTGAGCGTTTTGGGTTCAAGAAAGGACAAAAAAGCATGGGAAGAAAACGTGGTGGAGGAAAAAAAAAAAAAAAAGACATCCATGGCTGGAAGAGGCGACCGTTGGCCCCGCCTCACTCCACGGGCCACTGGGCGACTGAGGTGCACGTTCCAGCTGAGCCGTCTTGACCCGCAGATACGTATCGACAGCCGTTGCGCTAGAGCCATATTGGGGCAGGTGCAGTGTAGACCCACTCTCTCGACCGGTCCTTCCTGCTGCTCCAATGCTCCTTCGTCTTCGGTCGTCGCCATCGATGCTTCTCGTCCAGTTCTCTTCTTTCCTTGCCAGCGTCGTCGGGTCACGGGGTGTCTCCTTCCATTCCATTCCCTCGGCCGTTCCTTCCCACAATCATTCTCCAACCCTGAGGCTTTCCCGTGAGGTATCACGTATACTATCCTGTATCATCATTTGGCGCTCTTGCCATTCACGGCCGTTGTCCCGTTCTCTCGTCTATTCCGGGTCAAAGTCCACCCCAGTGCCGTTTCCCATTCGCAACCTGAAAATGTCAGCCAAACACCTTCAGTCTCTGTCTCTTGCACCAACTCTCTGTACGCCGCTATTCATTCGACAATGACATACAGCGTTACCCCTGCCTCGCTCCGTCGATAACAGCAAACTTATTACTTTTGCCTTCTTACTCATACGACCAGGTCTAACTCTTCTACGGTAGTCCATACACTACTGTCCGGTCTCGTCCTCTGATCTTTCTCACTCGTTCGTGGCGGGGCGGGCCATCCCCCCCGTGTGCCCTCGGTCGCTTCAAGGGCATTCCCAGCCGCCAGCTTTGGGCGTTTGCCTCCCCGCCATCTCAAGTTCTCAACTCAAGCTCGTCCAGTGTCGCCGAGACTCGACACTTAATCCCGCCCCGAGTCCCGTGCCCTTCAACCCAAACGAAACTACCGCCCTCGCCGTCGGTGAGCTCGTGGGGTACGACGTACCGACGTAGCGCATACCAACTGGCGGTAAGCACAGCCATGTTGCTCGTCTAATCTGAGTCACACGCTTGTTTCCGGGTCCTCCCACGACGGCACATCACGATGATATCCCTCTCGATTGTCAAAAAAAGCAGCCACATCGAATTCGACATGCCGGCAAAAGTCTGTTTTCCCCCCTGATGCCCCTCTTCATTCTTCTTTACTCCGTAACCCCCCAAAAGGCCAAAGGACCAGCACCCAGAATCCCAGACGATGCAAAAGACCCCGAATGCGGACAAGGGCACGACAAGGGTTTGCGGCCCAATGGCAACGTCGAGTCGCCTTGTCAAGGCTCTTTTCTGCTGCCATAGGACGAGCCGTGTATGCAGAGTCCAGGGCGAAAAAAGAAGCTACCCGCATGGCGGCACAGTTGCAGTAGCAGCCAGCTTCGTTATTTCTCGTCATTTTTGGCCCATCAGGTATTAACGGGTAATAGGTAGGCGGCCCAGCTAGGTATCTCATTCTCGTCCATTTTGCCATTTTTGACCCCTCCACCTACTCTCCGTACCCTGCACACATCGGCCTCTCATCGCCTTGCGTGCCATTCTCAGCATTTTCCCTCTCGCCTTGGCTCCAGTCCATGCCTCTAGCCCCTCTTCCACTCTTCGAGTCTCATCTGTGTCCTTCTCCTAGGTGTCTTGAATTCTCCTCAGCGGAGCCCCCCCCTATGCACCGCATCTGCACACTCCTCAGGCAGTTTCCACCGCGACAGGAGTTCGCATATTGATGTTCATCCAGCTCGCATCCGCTACCTCCAAATCCCCCCTTTCCGTCTTTTCCAGGCGTCCCGGGGGCTCTTCTAGTTCCTCTTTGCGTTTCCTCTATCTGTCAGGATGAGTCAACATATTAATTGGCTCAAACCGCTGTCTGATCTGCTCCCTCCTGCGCGCGCGCTCCCTGTTAATGGCTGCCCAATCCCGAAGCGCCGTGCTCGGCGGTTGCAGCAGCTCACCTGACTTGAGCCCATGATGCGCGATTCTTGACCGCCGCAAGACCATGGCTTAAGAGGAATCTTAGTGTGGCCTGTGTAGGTATTGCATACCTCGACATGTAGCGAGAGCACAGCCAGCCTGGTATTCTAGAGACAAGGGTTCAGAAGCCATACGTAGGTGAAGAAGAAGCAACTAGCATTCGACATCTCATCTACTCGCACAGATAGGTAGATGCAGATGCAGCGATGCGAGAGATGGCATGCCTAGGCACCTTACCTACGTAGTACGTACACATACGCCCCAAAAAAAGGTACCTTTGGTTGGGTACTTAAATACAACCCAGACCCCCCCCCCCCCCCTTGGTGTGTGTGTGCCTCGCATTCCCATCCCGGTACATCGTGCAGAAAGTACTGCTCCTGTCCCGTCGTCTGCACTCTTGCTGCTAGTCATACCCCTGCTCGCTGGACCCGGCCGCCGTTGTCCATTCACGTCGTTCCAGTAGACTGGGAAGCAACAAGCAAGTGCAAGATACCTGGATAAAGGTACTTGTCAAGAGGTAGACGTCCTGGGCGAAGTGGTGAGGGCCTACCCCGAGGTATATACAATCCGATGTTGCCTTCTTTGGCTTCAACTTGGCTATTGCTACGTAGCTGTAGCTTCTCTCTTTCTTTTCTTATTTTGCCTCATCCCAGTGCTCCTTGTTCCTTGTCAAGCCCTCTTGCCACGCTGCTTCACGTTTACCTAGATCTATCTATCCGTCGTCTCCCATCTCCATATTCCTATCCGCCCACCCTCATCCTCACTCATCCTTCTCCGCATCTCACACTTATCTCGACGACAACTCCCACCCAGCGAACCGGCACAAAACAGTTTGACTTGACTGGCTTCTCGCGGAACGACAGATCACTTGCAACCTCTCGTGTCACCGTCATTCCTCTGTCACAAGAAAGAGGCTGGCTCATCTTTCTCAGCGGCGCCAAGGTACTATCTATCTGCCTCTCTATCTGCCTGTCTAGATTCTCAGCGCGGCCTTTTCCCCCACCATCTTCGAGACCCCTCTGAACCCCTCCACCACCACTACAACCATCCCGACCGAATCGGCTCTCCCACGGCAGCCGCGCAACCTCGCAACCTCGCACCACCCCACCACTTCACACTCTCACTATCACAACCCGGAATCTAACCCCCTTCTTCCGCGCCAGCCTTCCTTGTTGACAATTTTTTCTCTCTGCTCACTCCTGTTTACAACCGTTCTGGGGGAATCATAATTTCACATCTGCTGTGCCGCCCTTGATCATTCATCTTTTCTATATAACACTTCCCTACAGTTCTTGGCCGAGCCTGATCTGATATCCTAGATTAAGGAACCTTCCTGAGACCATCATCTGTATTTCTGCCATTCTGTTAGTCAGCCGCGCTCAAAACCAGCACTCGTTCTCTAGCCTGAGATCTAGGTTCTAACCCGTCGCACAGCATAAGCCTTCGGGAAACACGACGTCGAACCGGCATTGACCCGTCAGATTTGACCGAGGTCTAAGCACCAGGTTACTCTCGCCGCCGCCTCTTTGCCTCTGCGAACCTCATCGCTGACATACATCCAGAATTGTAAACATAATCGTGGCAGAGATATGAGATATTAAGGTTGCTGGATTATGGTGGACAGGCCCAGAGGATTCCTCGAACCCGGGATATCATGGCAACCCGACGCATGGCATCCGGTTTGCCGAGCCGCCCAGATGAACAGTTACGAGCGAGAAGAACCGCTGCTGCCGGATATATGGAACCGAGTGAAGATTTGCAGAGCGCGCCTCGGAGGATCCGCAGAGAAGGAGAGAACATTCGCATCGCCATTCAACAGCCGGTGCAGACGAAACCCGCGCTGATACCATCGACTGCCTCTACGCGGCGACCATCCATCCCGATGCCTTCTACCCGACCACCTTTAACTCATCAGACCCAGTCATGGAGTTCTAATAGCACAGCTCCCGAAAGACCTCGCCATGCTCCGACCATGTCTGGCTCTTCGACATCTGGCCAGTCTCAATCGAGTGTTGCCAAGCCGAAACGCAACGTACTGCGGAGAAAGCAGTCGTCTGTCACCCAGAAGACACCTAGTCTGCACCATGATTCGAATACCGACTCAACTCGAGGAAGCTCATCTTCTTCAGCTCCACGATCCCGGTCTTCAATGGAACCGGCTCCCTACCACTTTGACCGCGGCATGACCGAGAGCCCAACCGAAATTCGCATCGCACACGTTATCGATCTACCCAAGACCCAAGCACAACCTGTTACAATCTATCCCGAGCTTGATCGATACAGGGAGATCTATGGGCGACCCTCTACGTCTTCAGAGGGGTCTAGCGTTGATTTCCTTCACAGGCTGGCCACGCACGATCTTCCACCGCCGACGCCCGTTTTTTCCGGCACCAGCAGCCAGCTGAGTGCTTTCAGCGGCAGTCCTTCCACGAGGTTCTCCGAATCAACCAGCCCGGGTCCATACAGTCGTGACACCACTCCCACCTCCATGTCATCACAGTCGCCAGGGCTGGTAGTCCCGATGCGACTGCCTGTGCCCCGAGTGAGGCAAGTGAGTCCAGCAGTGACACGGCCACCAGTCGCCCGGAGAAGAGCCGGCAGCATACCGAATGAGATGGAGGCGTTTAGCGCCGACCCCCAAGGGCTTGCCGCAGTACGTGAGTCTCTGACTTCGTCATCGTCAAACTCTACAGTTCGAGAAGGAGACCGCAAAGATTCCAAGAGGAAGAAGAGATTGTCGCCCCTACCCCCGAGCCCCCCGCCACGGAAGTCGTCCCAGAAGTTCGCCAAGGATCAAGACAATGACGAGTCTCCATCAAAGGCCTCCCGAGAGCCGGCCGTACCAGTCTTGACAGCCCCGTCGCCTATTCAATCTCCTCCACGACGAACACCAGCCGCTTCACCTAGAGCAACCCCACCTGCTCGTCCCAGCCGAGACAACACTCCGGACCTGCAATCCCAGCTGTTTGGTCCCTTGCCCATCATCCATAGCAATCTATCATCGTCCTCTCTGTTAGGCGAAAGACGTGGGCCGGAGCCGCAGCCGATGTCGCGGTCGACGACTCCCTTATCATATCCTGAAAACCCGCAACAAACCTCTCGTTTGCCGGTGGGCAGGGAGGCTACACCCGCCCCGCGGTCGGCGAATGCCGTGGACACGAAGAAGAAGAATGACAGGACCGTCACTCGTACCCCGAGCCCCGGTACATCGACATTCTCTCGGTTCCCCTTCTTTGGTCGGCGGTCTAAAACAGCACCGGAGGTTCCCCAGGTCGATAAGAAGGACAAGCCGGCTCGTAAGGGTCCAGCAGCCGGCACTGGGCACGAAGGTTACGGACGCCTGGGAGGTCTCCGAAGACGAAGCGGAAGCTCAACAACAAATTTGGCCCGCCCGAGTCTGGGACCTGGTTCTTCTCAAGACAGCCTCAACAGCAATCAACCGACCGACCCTTTCTTGCGGGAGCGTATGAACCCCGTTATCATTTCCGGAGGAGGACTCATCGACAACAGAAATAACAGTGTAGACTTGGTCCGGTCAGAGAGCTATCAGAGCCTTGGATACTCCTCGGACGTGTCGACAACATCCAGCATTGGGCGAGGCCTAGCCCCATCAGCCATTCCTCGAGGTGGTCCCCATCCCTCCCTTGGTCGTCGTCGGCCTTCCGACAGCAGTGACTCCGAGGCCGTTACCATGAAGCCCACCTTGGCGTTCAGGCGATCTGTTCAGCGTTTGCGTTCGTCCCCGGACCAGAGTCCGCTGAAGCTACCTCAACCCATCAACACCACTGGAATCACATCGCCGTCAATCAACAGCCACGATACAAGCATTCTCACGGATGATTCGCAATTTGAAATGCACAGAGAGGTCATTCGAGGCCGCATTGCTGCAGCCACTGCGATAACACCGAAGAAGCTCACCAAGCGTACACGCTCTCCGAGGAAGTGGAATCTCTTCAGCCGATCTCAGAGCCAGCCAAACACCAAGAAGTCAGACAAGGATGCTGTGCCAGTGGCTGCGACCGTTAAAGTAGTACAGCACAAGCCTGCTGCTTTTTACACTCTGATGGACGGTTCCGAGCAGGAAGACACTGGTACGCCAGACGTCGAAGAGATCCTTCGGGAGGCTGAAGTCTTTGATCTCCCATCTCCTCCACCTGTTCTGAAAGAAAGACGAACATCCTCTGCAAGTCAAAGCAGCAGGAGAGAATCCTTGAGCAGGCTATTGCAACCAACCAAGTCATCGCAGGCTCGGAGGAACTCGGCGACTGCCAGGTCAACTTCGATCCCAGCAATTCGGTCCATGAAACCTGCCCACACACCTCAGGCCAGTGTTTCGAAGCCAACTGAACCGCGCCCAAGTCGCCTGCCTCAAGTCGGTCGAATTCCCAAGGTTGTGACCTCTCGGCCAGAGCACACTTCCTCGAGAAGCTTTTCCCGGCCTTTCAATAGGATCAGCATGCAAATGCCGCCGCAAGCTGCAGGCTTCAACCCCGATTTTGTTGCTTCAGGTGCGACCCTGACCCCAGAGCTTTCTACACCTGAACTGTCTCGTGGAGAATCCACCGCGACCAGCGACAAGACCAACTCGGATCCTCGTTCCTCTCTCGTTCCCGTCAAGACGCCCGAGATGGTTCAGATCGGTAGAGAGTTTTTGGCGTTTGCTCCTCGAAAGGACTCCGAGTGCACTACGAGCACTGATTCCAGCAGCCTCGGCATGTACACCCTTGCAGATGCCATGGCTTACGTGCCCGATCCCAATGCCCCCCTTGTTGAGGACGAGATCTGGGATGAGTACAATGATTTGATTGGCGACGTACCACCATCTGCGACATCCTCAAAGGGCGCCCCGTTCCATCTCGAGACCCACAGCTCACGAATGTCCAAGAGATCGTTAAAGCCTCTCGAGTCTCCTACCATTGCGCCGTCTTTGAAAACTCTGGAGAAGAACATCGAGGTAGAAAGGGGCGCAACAACGTCTAGTGTCTATTCCGCTGATATGACTGAGCGTCTCAAGGCCGCCTTTGCGTTGAAGCCTGAAGGGGAGATTCTCGTGCCCGTTGGCGAAATTCCCGCTAGAGTCATTGACCGCGAGAGCACCGAGCTGGCACGCAAGGCGACAGCCGCATCTCAGAGAAGCAGTGGCTCGTCTCGGAGATCACGACAGTCCGACTGCAGCTGCAAGTCTTCCGAGGACGAGTCGCCGCTCTCTCAAGTCAACCTCCGCGTCGGTTCGATGACGGTCAGCAAGTGGTTGTCTTTTGGTCATGTGCTTTTCAGCCCGGCCAGGGACCAGCTTTTGGACGTTGTCGGCTCGCTGAAGCGCCACTCTATTCTCGTTGTCGATGGTCTTGGCAATGACGACTGGTCATTCTACGCAGCGGAGACGTACCCTGCCGCCACCTTTTTTAACTTGTCACTCCGAGCTCCGTTGCCAGAGGAGCATAAGAACTCGTCAAGCTTCCCTTTGAGTCCGCCAAATCACCATCAGATTCAATATCTCTCTCAGATGGACAAGTTCCCTTTTGGCGCAGAGAGCTTCACCTCGGTGGTCTTCCGCTTCCCCGCTGCCGCGCCCGAGTCTCACTATCGGAACATTGTTTCGGAAGCACGTCGAGTTCTCAAGCCGGGTGGCTACCTGGAACTCTCGATTCTTGACGTTGATCTCAATAACATGGGCAACCGGGGAAGGCGTACTGTCCGTCGATTGAAAGAACGCATTCATGTGAACAATTCGGAGACCAGTATTGGCTCATCCTCCGACCTCATTCTACGCCTCCTTGGGCGCAAGGGCTTTTCTGATGTCAAGAATTGCCGCGTCGGCGTGCCAGTGGCGAGCGTTGTCACCCGATCAGAGAGCGGCAGCAAGAAACCACCTGTGACTAGCGCCCGTAAGGCCAAGGAAGTTCGCAGTCTTGCCGAAATGATGAATGAAGATGGCGACTCGGCTGATGAGAACATCACCAAGATGGTGGCCAAGGTGGGCCGGTGGTGGTACAGCCGCTGCTACGAGAGCGCAGCTGGTACCATTAGCAAGAGCATCTGGTCTGATCGTGCATTACTTTCCGAGTGCGAGGAGCTACGAACAAGCTTCAAGCTCATGGTTTGCTACGCGCGCGTGCCAGATAGGGCGCGAACCGCAAGTATCTGAGTCTTCCAAGTCTCTTCATTCCTTGTCTGTTTCGGCCTGGTTTCCTTACTACCCTCTTTTCCTACCACAACGCACATGACCCATTCCAACGTATCTCTATTACAAGGGCATCATTACTGGGGCTTTGGAACAGAAGAGGAAACATCACAAGATCCAAGAGGGCGCAAGCCCATCGTCGACTCTGTCCCACGAGGAACCGAGTCTTTCACCCCCTTTTACACAACGAAGCAGAGCAGCCGGTGAACACAGCACGGCGTTTGCGACAGGGCTTATCTCATCTATCCACTCTTGGCTGAGTGGTTTTGGATAGTCCTTCCATCATCCCTTACTATCATATTTCCTTGTCATTTATACGCAAGCCATCACTGGCGAAATATGTAACACATAGTACTGGGTGTTGAAACCCGTGGTCCTGTATTTGTCGGCTGGCTGTGCCATGGCGGGAACGCCTCTTTCTCTTCTCTCATCTATCACTTTTCAACACAAAAGCAAAAGGCGCGATATTAATTTTCTGTTTCTTCAACCTCATCAGCGATAAGTCACTCTTTGGGAGCGGATTAGCAAGGAAAGCTGGACTGGACTGAATTCGGAACGCATTATGGTGCGAATAATGTGATGGCTGGGCCGTTGCGTTTCTCTTTTGGTTTGTCTCTCTTTCTTTCTCGCTCAATCGGAGCGCTGGGTTTTGGGATGTGGTATCATGACAAGGAACGAAGTAAGAGAGACAGAGCATGAGAAGCGTGGTGGCTCAAGGCCCAACGGGGGAGGAAAACAGAAACGAGAGTACGACATGATGATTCATGTTGGATGTATGGACTGTCCTTGAAGCGTTTTGCATGGCACGAGATACCCCAATCTTTTGGTAGCGGAAATGAAATGATCTGATTCTGATTGCCTCTCGCTTCACTTGTGTTTGCATCTTGATGCCTGCGCCAAAATAAGTAATATCAGTGATGCCAGTCGGAGGACATCTGATAAACGGGCCGAATGTTGTGCTTTCTATGTTCAGACAGTCGAGGAAGGTGAAGCTGAAGGTTAGTTGCCAAAGGATACCTTTCCTTACCTTGTAAATATTGTACATTCGTCGCTTCCCAGACTTGAGAACTTGTTCAATTTTAGCAACAAAATCACTTGTTCTTCCCTCGACTAGTCACAGACTCTTTACTCAAATACTTTCACCCCCTCCCACTCCTCTACTTTCTCTCTCCTTCTCTATTACACACACATCCAATACCCAGATTCGCTCTCCTACAATACATCTCGCGAATTCCCTCAAGGAAAAGAAAGTCAGTACTGAAAACTCGAAATTACCTCCAGAGATGTTCGATTTCAATCTCGCCGACAATGAGGCATCGAGTCAGCGGAAAGAGAAAGGCTTCCGAGTTCGTCGGCGACATTGAGGACAATCATGAGCGATACGGCGGCGAACAGTTTGATCGCGACCACAAGAAAGCCACTGACGCTATGAAGACAGCTATGGCTGCCAATGAAAAGGCTAAGACCGCTTACGAGGAGGCGGCAGATGTCTTTCATAAGGCTTCATTGGCCCCCTAAGAGGCCGTAGCCGCGCTTGACAAGTGTGCCGCCGCGAATACTGTGAACCCTGCAAACACTGCGACCGGGACCGCCCTCAGTGAGATATATAAGGCGATGAAGGCCTTGATGGCGAAAGACCAGAGTGGATGCATGGCTGGAGACGAGATCTGGAGTGATGGTATTCCAATGAGGACAGTCGGCGTCACTGGACAAGTACTTAATACGAAGGATATCGACCGTATCGCTAATTTGCAAAACTGCGTGATGCTAATAATTCCCAATGCTACAAGGGTTGAGATTGTTGACCGATTTTCCAAGGTACGTTGATATGTCAAGTCCTGTTTCTTAAGTTTTGCTCCGTCGGTTCCTGTCACAGGCTGTTCTCTCCTGGCCTTTTCTATTTGGCCTTGGTTCTCATATCCTTTCCGTTTTTCTTTCCAGTACTTTCATCTGGGCGGTTCCTATCATAAGGCTGTAGTTATGACATTGTTTTGGGAAAGTTTGACTGACATGGCTACAAATCAAGGAAGCTCACGACGATGATGGAAACGATGCGGTCGCCATGCAACCGAACCAACGGCTAACCTGAGAAGATCAAGGAACCGGTCATCCCCCGGTTGTCGAGGCGACGGGGCCGGCCCTTCCCCTATCTCCCAAGACCTCCGGAGTGACGTCTCTGATACCAAGATTTATTGAGTGGTCGGAGACATCAAATGGCACGGACACGGAACAAAGAATCATAGATGGTGAGAGTCTGCTTCTTCGAGGATAGAATGGCCACCATTCGACCAACTTTGGCAGGCCAAAAAGGAGGCTTGGAAGGAGATGACTCTCAGCGGCAAGGGGATTTGCGGCATTGAAACTTTGAAATCCCACGGGCCTGGCGGGCGATGGAGCTTGCTTTCCTGGAGATGAAGAATGCTTCGGAGCGTTTGATTATCGGGGAGGAGTCAACTACCACAATAGTCGCCAAAGCTAAATGTGATTCGTCGAAAACCATGTCCACAAATCAGTACTCAGTTGATGCGGAGGTCCTATACTTTATGAGACGTGAAGACTCGATGTTTTTGTTTGGGCGCCGGGCCCAGCTTCCCAGGCAAGCGTATCTTTAGAATCGACGTTGTCATCATTGGCTTGAAAATAAACGATATGCCTTCGTATCCTATCAACTACTAGATAGCTTCACTACATTCGTCCCTAGTCTTGTTCTTAACGTTACCCTATTTCAAGATGATTTAGAAGCGCATACAAAGTAAATAGGGTTGGATTGTTAGATCACTTGTTATTCCCTCTTAAAAAGGTGTACATAAACATACTGACGCCATCTAGCAGCTGGCGGGATAGCTACTTCAAGATAGCTGGGAAGGTGTTCCAATGGTGAGTATCACGGCATCAGAACCGGCAAGTTACCACTTATCTTTCAGTTGACTCCTCCCAATTTAAATGTGTCAACCATGATTTCGATGCAACGACGTCCGGCCCAGTCCTCCATCATCACTTCAGCCTGCGGACTAAGACCACCTCTACGAGCTAAAGCAGCGTGACCAAATTGCCAATAGTCAGATCTGGCTCACGTGAGGTTATATTCAGTGAATATTCTATGTACCACTCATTCACCGCCTCGTCCCGGAATTGGAAAGTCTCAAAGGTGAAGGTGAAGCCCTATCTCCCACCAGACCTCCTGCTCGACCTGGTCCTCGAGAGACGCGTCTCTTGTTTTCCTTCATCCTACGCCTTTTGCGGAATTTAACCTTTCCTCATACTTCACCTCCTGACACAAGTCCGACCTATTCCCGCGCAGAGGACTCGAATTTTGATATCTTCCTCTTCACTTCAGATCGCGGTCGTACTCGCCTCCTTCGCGTCTACAACTTCTTTACCTTCTTCACCCAACACTTCCCACACACACACAACAAAATCCATCCCACGACGGCTTCTTCGTTCATCACAAAATCCAACAATAACGGAGTGGAAAGGAAAAGAACACATCGTCCCTTCATCAATTTCTTATCACCTCCCTGCCTTCCTCATCCCACTGCGAAGATGAGTGCTCCCAGACGCAGTGCCTACGAGGCCTTTGCTGCCCCCATCGATCATCCACGGAGAATCGCGCAACCTTTTCCTCACGACTATCAGCGAGGTCAGAGAGAGGCTCGGGCTCAAGAGAAGACCGACAACAGCGAGAAGATCGTCGGCGAGACAGCCAAGATGGCCGAGACGCTCACAGAGGGCGCCTCCCAGACCCAGTGCGTCTTCAGCGACGAGGATATCATCCCCGGCACTAGCATTGCTGGCGTCTCTGGCCGCCTTGGTGACGCCAAGCTTGTCTCGATGCAGCGAATGGTCATGGACTCTGTTCCTGAGGGAAGCCAGGTCAAGATCATCTACATCATCTCCAAGGTAAGTCATCTCATCAAACCTCACTACCTCTACTCGCCGCCCTTCACTCGTGTTGTATTCACATGCGATGCCGCTGCTAATGACTATTGGTGAAGAAGGAGAATGATAATAATGGTCAAGTTGGGGCTGCCAACAATGCCGCCGCTGCGGAAGCCGGACCTGCTGACAATGACCGCATTGTTCTCCTGAACAATGCGGTCAAGGACCGTATCCGTGCCCAGATCCGCCAGCGCGGCGGTGGCCAGGCTGATGAAGATGATGAAGAGGATGGCATCTCCCAGCGGCCTAGAAAGCGCCTCCGTCTGGGCACTCCCTTCCTAAGAGTTTCTCGCCGAGCCATGGCCCCCATGCATGTGTCGCCGGGAGACGTCAAGGCTGAGGAAGACGAGGACGAGGAAAACAGCGTCAAACATGAGGGTGAGAATCTTGAGGAGCACGACGAAGAGAACGGTGAGCCCTCGCAGCAGCAGGGAATCCCCGGATTTGCTCTACTCAGCCCCGCTGAGATGCTGGCCACGGCTAGGCGAGAGCGACTCATGCACGGAGAGGAGCAAATCAAACACGAGCTCAAGGAGGAGGTCGACGAAGAGGTCAAGGAGGAGAATGACGCCGAGGCCCTATTCTTTTCTATACCCAACGAAGTCATCTATCGCTTCAGTCGCAGCCATCCCAGCCTGCGGGCCATGGGTAGAGAGACTCGATCCCTGTACCGTCTTCCTTCCAGTTTCCCGTCTCCAGCTAGACCCGCCCACACCGCTCACCAGAACAACATCTCTGACAACGATAATGGCGACGATGATAACAACGAAGAGCAATACTTCCAAACGAGATACGCTGGTGTTCCCTTTGACGAGTTCCTTGCCGGACACGCCGGCCCCTTCCTCGATGAGGACCCTTACCCCCTCCTTCGGAGCTTGAACGACGGCACCGACTACCACGGATATCACTAGCACTCACTAGCTTGGACACAGAGAAGAATGGAGGAGTGCTTGCGGAACTGGACGATTTGGTGTGCGTGGGTGGATTCGCACTTGGACGGATAGACAAGTGCTCTGGACTCTTTAATGGTGCCTCACAAGGAAGACATGGAGTCAATGGGATACAGAAATCGTTCGTTACCGGTATTGGAGCAAGCAGATTGTGATAAGGGCTCGCACACAAAGAAGAACGCGAGCTAGCTCACCCTCGGCTATCAATTCACTCTGAACTTGCAATCCTTTCATGAACAATGCTTTGAGTGATCCTCTTTCAATAATATATGTACATATATGTATATGTTTGGCGGCAGCTCATCCGTTTATCTGACATTTCCAAATGTATTGCCCATTGCTTACATCCCCCGAATGCTGCCAGGATCATGATACACGGTAGGCTCCCTGAAATCATGTTGCCGTTACAAAAAACGTGTATAGTCCAGGACTTATCATTTGGGGACTTGTATGAACCAAAGTCATACCATGGATTGATAGTAACTCCGTTGGGCGGCGGGTAATATCGTCGAAGCTTAAAGAATGGCGACTCTGTCCGTCTTCAGCTCTCAAACCGCGATTCGGGACGGTGGTCAGACAGGTCATCAGGTGCTTATGCTTGATGGGATGGTACGAAGAGAAAATAAACCCTCGATAGTCTCGTTCAGTTCAACGTTCGGAAACATTACTGGCCTTAACCACACGCACTCCATAACAACACCACGTCAGTAGATGGACATCCGGAAGCGCGCACCGTCGTTACATCCATGGCATCCTCGCAGTCTCGTACAATTCAAGATTTGGGCTAATATCTATATCAGAAAGACTAGCTCCCATCTTCTGCCGGCCAAAGCATTCCACTCCTCCTCGGCCACGATAGCACCTCCTACTCGGATCCTCGCGCCTGAAGGCTGCTTCTCGACCATATAAGCAACCAACTCATTGCGAGATCCAAAACTATTTCGTCCGACAACTATCAACTCTGCTTCGTCAGATGCAGTCGCCATGTGATTGGGATGATCCCACACTGCCGTCATGGTGTTCCCTCTATGATCCCTTAACAAGTGGACTCTGTTGGACACTTCTTCGTCTTCGTCCTCGCTTTCGTCCTCGTACTCTTCATCGTATTCCCCATCGCAACGCTCTCCTTCTTCGTTTCGTCCCCCCTTATCGTCTCGTTCTCTCTCTTTCTGGCGTACATTCAACCTTGCCACAGTCGGGTCTAAAAGCAAGGTGCAGCAACTAGTCCAGAAGATCAAAAGTACTGGTCTCAACTCCGGAACGAGGAGAGATGATGGGACGTGCTCCATGGACACCTCACGAATGGGATTTTCTTTCCACGTATGCAGCGCCATGCGGTGGGATTCGTTGCCGCTCTCCATCTTGACGAAAGACTGGTTCTGTTCAATAAGGACGAGCCGGTCCTTCTCGCTGTCCAGCATGTAAAACTCCAGACCGACGTGCTCCCCCGCCAGACTGCCAAACAAGTCGTCGAACAAGTTTGGGCCTATCCAGCCAATCCAGGACCAGCTCGGGTACGGGACCTGTATCGTATCATGTTTGGTGGCTATTGTATAAGTTGCTTTGCGCCTGCGAACACTGCTGACATTGTGGTCTGTCGACTATGTAATTGTTATACTAAGAAATGACTTCGGCAGAGCCCAGGTGAAGCCGAAGCCGCTAGTGAGCTGAATGGAGGCTAAAATTCCCTCAATGGCGCCTAGGGCGTCTCCATCGTAAGTCAATTCCCTGTTACCGTAGTCGGACATCAAGCTCTGATACATCCGGTTGAACGATTCTGGATCAGCGTTCGGAACATGGATTCCCTCGTGGTCAAAATTGAAAACGCTGTTGCGAAAGAGGGTGAGGCCACGGTTCACGGGATCTAGAATTTCCCAATTGGCGTCTTCGCGCCATGTGGCCGATTGACACTCCCAAAACACCACCTCTGGGGTAAATATCAGAAGCCGGCGGGATAGCAGTATCTCCTGGAAAGTCCATCCTCGTGTCATGTACTTGCTTCGGTTACGATCTGCTGGCGTGAAGCCCAACCCGTCCGGAGGCGGGGCTTTCTGCAGCCACACCCCATTTACGAAGAACGGTCCTTCTGCCGAGGGTCGAGACGAGGCGCGAACTCCTGGAAGTCCATCGTATGCGCCTTCTCCGGAGAGGGCGACGATTGTTAACGTAGCGAGCCCGTATATGACGTCCATGAGGGGAATGAAGGTTGCTTTGTCTTGGGGCGAGTCTTGAATGATGCAAAGACTGTCGGTCCAGAGGTATTTCTCACCTATCATGCGTGTGACGGTGATGGCGTCCAAAATGGTATCAGGTATCCACGAAGGGTCCAAGGCACCCGGGCATCGCAGTGATTCCAGCGAAGTCCCCTTCAACACCTTGAACTCTCGCTGGCCCCAGACATAACTCAGCGCCACCCACTTGGCCTCTGGATTCTGCAGGTCAACGATACACATGGCGTCGACGTCTATGCAGCGGATCATACGGGGCCGTCGCTTTGTGTGAATCGATGTGAGACCGCACAAATTTCCGTGGACGTTGGCGCAAATTCGGTTCCATTCCCTTAATAAACGGAAGTCGATTTCGGGCGGCCGAATACGGCCGTAATATGGTTCCAGGTCCAGCCATACGGATGGGTCTCCTTGTGCATAACTACCGTTGGAGACTTCCAGCAGGTCGCATATATCTGTGACGGTAGGTGGATGCTCTCTGGTTCGCTGATAATGCATATTGGCACCGTCCATGCAACGGTTGAGGGTGACTTGCACGTTTCCTAAGCAGAAGGTATCATCGTGTCTTGTATGTGCAGTCGCATCCATAACACCGAAAAGGTGTCCAGAGAATGACGCTTGGCCGCTTTCTAGATCATGTTGTGTTAGGCTCGGCCAGAATCTTTGGGACCAGGTGTTGAAGAGAGCCGAGATTTGATTGCAGAACAAGCAAACATCCTTGCGATCAAGGACTTCTCGTAATGAAGGGTATTCGTCGCCCGGGCGCCCTTGTTCTGAGCTATTTTCAGAGGCTGTCGACAGCTCTTCATCAGGATGTAATCTGTCCGCGTCGTCTTCGTGATCGTCTCCATCGATCTCTTTGTCGCCTACAGCGTGTGTGATCGTTCCGTCAGATCTCACTTCGTCATCTTCGTCAATTGGGTATCCAGCGTCCGTCGCATCCGAGTCTTCCCGATAGTCTAGCTCGGGGCGGTAATATCCAACAATGCGGAAGTCGATGGTTTGACAGTAAGAACATAGAGCCATGGAAATCTCCAGCTGGCAATGGCGGAACGTCGAGAAGGCATGCGTATTTCGTAAAGGGGCGGGAAATTCACAGGGAATTCAAGAAATCGAAGTGAGCGGGGTAAAATGGCTTCTTCACGCATAGTTGCGTGACAGTTTGTCAGTATGGTCAGCGGAATATGCATGTATAGGTAAGCAGAAGAGAGTGTTTATTTGTGTGAAAGAGTAGAAGGGATCGCCATAGGCTTGCTTGTAGGCCGAATGTACCGCAGCCTGCAGGGACAACTCAGCCAAAACCCAGAAGGTAAGTGTCACTTCCGATTATGTCGCAGGCTCTAGATAAGTAAGTTGTGTCCTTCAGACGCCCAGTCTTTATTGAACATAGGGTAGCCTGAAATGACCTTAGACTCCAATTGCGGAGGGAGCGTTAGATAGGTGGTTCGTTGGTGGACTTCGCAAGCTTGAGTACCTGAGAAGCTTATTCCAAAAGATTACCGTTTTCAGCTGTGCCCCTCATGAATTACGGCGTCTATTGGGTGCAGACTTTCGACACCACAAGCGCACAGACCACGTGAATTCTTCTGGAGTCGACGATTGCTTCATGCTCGTCGATGACGCCTTGGTGTTCAACTAGAACTAATGATTGAGAGCTCGCAAGTTTTGTGTTACATACAAATGGATTACTCTAAAAGTCTCTTGATTCGGGTATCCGGCAGCTTCGTGAGATATCCGGTAGCTAGCACGACGTGACTGACTAAAGTCCCAAGCACAGGGCGAAAATTGCCGGTTCTGGTTGTAAGCTGCATCGCAATGCACGGCCGGCCAGTCCATCAGCGATCGGTATCATTGTCCCATTCGACAGATATCCAACCCTATGCGTATTGGTAATCCATAACAAGAGCGATCTAAAAGCAGTGTAATAGTTGATAGGCAAACACGTTGGTTCCCAAATGTGGAATGGTGAGTGCCAACATGCATGATCTTAAGAAGGGGACTACCCTTGATTGGTGAATGCTCCCCGAGTAAGAAGGCTTCAGCTCAGGACTGTCCTTTACCTAGCTAATGTATCTTTTATTGATATACATCAGATTATCGTGGTGTAGCTTTCGCAAGAAGACCCAGAAGAAAGGCCAGACGCATAAGCTACGGCCAGGCCACTCAACCACGTCTTGTGGTGTTGTATACGAACGTCCCAACTCTTTAATCTCCTAGAACAAACGAAACCGCCATGGCATCTTTTTCATTCTAATCTTCACCATCACAATTCAAAACATTGTCACTACAACGACGACTTCACATACCCCGCGCAAATAGACAATCCCTACACCATGAAGCTTACACTCGCCCTCACTGCCCTCCTTGCCACAACCGCCATGGCTGGAGTGGCCAAGATCCGCCACGAGGACGCGACTCTCGATGACAAATACAGGCGTCGCGCCGTCAAAGCTGGAATCGTCCTCGTCAAAGAAGAGGACATATTCTCGATTGGCAACTGATCAGTCAAGGCTGGCACCGTGTCAGTCAAGGAGGAGGACATCATTTCCTGGGAGATCGCGCTGCCAAAGCTGGCGTTGTTCCGGTGAAGGAGAAAGGCATCATCTCTATCGGAGATTCAACAGTCTTGGTCGATGGTGGCAGTCTTCTCGAGAATATGGAGGCAAGGGAGACTGACCATGACCCGTTGAGCTTCGACCAAGCACATGCTTTACACAACAACATCAGCCATTGCTCAATACACAACGCTCAAGGAAACAAGAATCTTCCTCCCCCCGTCTTTCCTACAGCACCGTGATCTCTCAGAACCTGCATCGCTTCCTCGTAACCCCGTACCGCAGCGCTCTGAAGCGCACTCTGCCCTCTCCGTCCCTTGTAACTACAAGCATTCACATCAGCACCGGCCGCTAACAAGCGCTCCATCAAGTCTACACGACCCTTCTCAGCTGCCGCATGTAAAGCCATCCCATCCCCGTAAATGCCTCCCACAGCGTGGACATCGGCGCCTTCCCGAAGAAGAAGGTTGGCGATCTCTAGATGGCCTCGCAGACATGCGCCCTGAAGAGCCGTATAGCCCTTGTACTTTGCCGAGGCACCATTAACATCAGCCCTATGTTGGAGAAGAAGCTTCACCATCGCCAGGTATCCGCCGCCCGCTGCAGCTTGCAATGCCGTGTACCCTGCCGTCGGTGATGGCGGGGCATTCACATCGGCTCCCAGTTGTAGTAGTCGGCTGACGAGTTGTTCGTGTCCTCGCTCAGCGGCTGCCTGGAGCGCCGTTCTTCCGTTATACCGCGTCACGACAACCGACGACGATGAAGCTGCTGGTGACCCGTGTACCGAAAGATGCGGCATAGACTTCAATGACACCTCGTTAACTTTTGCTCCCGCGCTGAGCAGGATATCAACGACTTTTTCGTTGCCGTGTCCGCAGGCGATCTGCAAGGCATTTCTTTGGAAGTTGTTGCCCCCGCAAAAGTGGATATCGGCGCCGGCGTCGACCAGCATCTGCACGGCCTGTTCGTGGCCGTACATGCATGCAGCCTGGACGGCCGTTTGTCCATAGTACCCGTGCGGGGGCTCATTGACGGCGGCCTGGTCGGCGGCAAGGATGGCCCGGATTGTGACCAGGTCTCCGTCTCTAGCGGCGAGCTGCAGTGGTGTCCAGCAATATTCCTCTCCGTCGTCTGTCTGCAGGGTCGGGTCCCACGCCGCGTCTAGAGGGGGCAGGGATTTTTGCATAGTGGTTTCGGGCCCCGATGAGGTGAGCCAAGGCTTGGAATAGCAGGTGGTATTCATGGGATCAACAGGATCTAAAGAGAACCATCCAGTATCGGGAGCTATTAAGAGACGAGAAGCTGATCTTTGATGCTCTAAAGACACAGTCCAGGCCAAATAAGCCAGTCAAACTTATGCCTGAAGATACATGTTGCTTAGTTGTGTGTTGTTGGTGGACTGGAACACATGCATGTTGGTTGGCCAAGACGGGCGTTCGACAATCTTATATACGCTAGCTTACCGGATCCTGCTGCTTATGGATCGGGATTCGGCACAGGTCTATCATCCAGATGTGGGGGTTAAGAACGACATGGGTCTGACGCGAGGTGAACGGCTACATGATGATCATCGCGACTTTCTTGCAAGCTTAAACCAGTGCTCTTTTCTCTCTCTCCCATGAATCACCTTCTTTGCCCCATTCAGATTATACAACGATCTGGAAAGCGGGAGAAGCCTTTTCGTGATGAATCCGACTTGTCATCGGAGGACCTCAGCCTACCCGACGAGACGCTCCGAGTTAAACGCGCAGTTCCTGAACGGCAAGTTTGGAGGCTATTGGGAGAAGTTGTTCTCACAGTTGGAATCGTCGTCCTAAGTGGAACAGTCATTCATGATAGACTTCTTCCAAGAACGGAATTATTGCCGTATGGGCTACTGACTATGTAACCCCGCCTACCCTCTTCATGAAGCAGCGCCAAAACCATTGTCGTCGCCATTCGTTGCCCAGAAAGCTGTCACTTTCGGAAACACGGCTGGCTTCGGCCCGAAAATTGTGGGTGTGCGGATCGACTGAATGTACTTCCTGGTCATGCCATCCAAGAAGTCAGGCAAGGAGTCTGACAGCGATCTATTCAACATACGCGTCATCTGGTCCGCATCCCCATTGAGGAAGCTTGGCACAGATATAAAAAACCTCGGCAGACACATATGAACTTCTTTGGTCCTGTTTGGTGAAATGTTGCGTAAACAATTGCAAGGCCACGCCGTCTCACTCGTCTAATTCCCTAAAGGATCACAATGAAGAACGATCTGTAATCCGGGGAAACCTTCACGGCTCCCGACCGTCTGATGATGGCGGGGGTGTCCAAACTTACTAAGAGACTGCAAGTTTCTCATATTTGACGAAGAAGCGGAGTTAATCGACAAGAGAAGAAGCCGGGCAGCGCCGTCTACGGCCATCTCACTGGACGAAGTGCGCATGGAGATATTGAGAAGGCCCGCGGAGGACTGCGACGATAGAGCTGCTCGGTCTGGGGAAAAAATGAAAGGAAAGGAGATTCAGAATGACGACTATGATTATGAGGAATCGCTGTCAGGGGCACGTCTGCAGTTCTGCAACAACGTGGAGCCTAGATACGCCCCCTCGTCATCCCCGAACTCAAATGAACCCTGCCCGGGTTATTATGAATGTGTCATTTGCGCCTACTGCCCCGAATTTCCACACGACAGAAAGACACGCCATTTCCGTCTCTACAAACCGAGAGATAAGTTCCCAGACGTCTTCGAAAATGGCATACCTTCGGCAAACAACATCTGCGCGCACTATCTGGCCATTTCTTGTTGTTGGCCTCCTCAACATAAGCATGAGAACGGCAATGTAATCGAAATACCCAGAACCTACAAAGTACGTGACCTAGATGGCTTCATACGAGCAAACAAGGCCCTGGACGATATTCTTGACCGTGCTGTTGACGTCGCCAATAGCTTCGGTCTACGTATGATCTGGATCGATCAAGAATGCCTTCCTCAGCACCCACAAGACGTCGAGTCTCCCTATAAGGAGTACAAACAACTCGGAATTCAAGCAATGCATATCATCTACAATAGGGCCTTTGTTACGGGGGGTCTGCTGGATGTCGCCATGTCAAATTGGCAACAGCTAGAAAAGATCCGGGGCTTGATTTCGAGGACCAGGGCCAGGAATTCAGGCATCAATCGCCTCATCACGAACGAACAAGGCTTGGAGATTGTTCAAGAATATCTTTGTGTCTTCTTGCCAACAGTCTGGAATTCAGCCCGTCTCGCCAGGTTCTTTTCGGGGAAATCTTCTTCGGCATTCTTCTTTTCCTGCACGGCAAAGTGACAGACGACTCAAGAGCTCAAGGAGTTGCCAATAGCATATGGTAGTCCATGCGTGTGGATGCGGTTCACGAAGACCTTCCGCCCTTGCCCGACGAGGTCGGCGACGAACTCTTTGAGCATCCTGCTGTACACCGCAACGCATTTCGCACGATTGCGCTGGATAGGACCCGAGCCGGAGAGTATTACCAGACATGGTTCATTGATCGCATCATGATGCATGGCAACCTATTTGTGGGCTCCTATGTACCAGAGGCCCATGACGACAAGCCTACCGGCAAGAGAACCACTGCATCATGCCCAGATGCCAACCAAGAACATCAATATGACGGTCTTGAAGATGACGAGCTTCTTAAAAGGGCAAAGCATTTCGGCATTAATGGGGTCAAATGTTGCATCATGCACCGTCAGTTCCATGGGGCAATGGTGACATATGTCTTTGCTGCCGAAGAAATCCATCATTATTGTGAACTGAAGACGGAAGCCGAGAAAAATTCCAGGGCTGGGGGTCCTCACTTACAACTCACTCCCGGAACCATGGTGTCTTTTTTGGAAACAATATGCACGCTGCAGAACTCCGAAGGAGAGGCTCGTCGAGCCAAAGAGCTCTTTTCCATCTTCGATATAGATGGCCCTTGTAAGATTGCTATTCCCTACGAAACGGCCTGGGAGATGATGTCACACCCAAAGTATGAGGAGCATAAGCGTCTGCTGGGTCGTTGAGATAGGCAGCGCTCCTGATGAAGGCGAAGACTCGAGTGTGACGATGATAGCAAGAATGACCAACGGGTCCTCATCCTCAACCCGCAGTCGGATCAAAGAGCCTGTTACTATGAGAGTTTTGGGCAAGGTTAGGGGTTTCTGGCCTGTCATGTATACACATCCGATTGGAAAGTACGCGCTTATCGATATGGGGTGGTAGTTTTTCCTTCCCAACCCGACAACAACACTGACTGAATGCTTCCTCTCCCACTTTGCTAGCGAAACGTGTAATACCGCTGCTACGTCATAGATGCTTTGTGCTATTTAATCGCTAGCAACCTAGAGATGCCCGCCTTGCTGTATATGTTGGCGCTACATAATGGCATTGTAAGTTTCCAGGAGTTTTGGAAGGTCGAGACGCCACTCTATCAGACCAAGAAGTCAACTCAATAAGTGCTTTGCTCCGTCCTCTGTTTCGATGTAGTCTACTTTTCAACATTAATCTACTTTCATTCGTTGTACCAGTCCTGTGTGTCTCATCGCGGGCCAGCGGTGGCATGCCCCACCAAGACCGCCCGCAAGTGGACCACGATAGCTTCACAAAAGGCTCAAAAACATACAACACCAGGTATTCGCTGGTCGTCACCGACCCAACTACTAATCCGGCCCTCATTGGCTTATCTATGGGAGAGCGGACGGGATCCCGAGTTTTCCAATGGGTATGGTCGTATGTGATGGTCTGGGCAGAGAGTGTGGTCCATGGAGGAGAAACTCACGATGCGGCTCACGTACACCCACCTACGACTCACCCAGCCAGATAGGGGAAAGAGGGGACAGAAGGGGGTGGCCAATGGAATATCAAACGAGTCAAAAGATGCAGTCGAAAAGTCTATCCTGACTTTGAATGGGGGATAGAGTTCAGGTACGAAGAAAAGTGTGAGTTCAGCTGGCACGGATGGGATGATTGTACATGTAGATTCTATGAGGGTCTCGCTCGCCAAGAGAATTACTCTTCAGACTGATATCAATAACGTTGGGAGACAGCTGCAGAAAGTTGTTCGTCCTGAGTATGTTATATCAAGCCGGCCGAGATCACCCCCTTCACTCTCCTGAGCGATGACGGTGTACTCATTGGCGTCCCAAAGTGCCAGCCAGTTTGGATGCGTATGCTTTACACATTGATTTTCCTACTTGACGGTCTTGAACTCTGCCGGCCTGGTGAATTACTACGTATGTATAGTAGTTTGACAGTAGGCAATCGAACCGGTGGCCTCTTAATCATCAATACTATGGTAATCATCAACCAGCCAACATGCGACCAACCCTCCGGCCTTAACGCCAAGCTGAGACTCCCTCACACGCCGACGCTACGTCCCCATTCCGCAAAGCTTCGATATCTTTCGCAGACGGTCTCCTCTTCCATCAGAACGATTCCAAGAGAATGAGACCCTGGTTTGACAGCTCTCCCTCCTCGCATTCCGCCGAAGTGTCTTGAGTCTCAACCTTGAGGCTAGCAAATAGGTTTCACAAAGCTCCGACAGAAATCTCTGAGACTCTGGCATAAAAGCATCCCACGGGCTCGAAACCTGCGAGCCAGGTACCACAATTTCTATTCCAGTAATAAACATATAGTGATGTCCGCCATCCGACCAATGCGACAAAAGCATCTGCCCACATGCCTATCAACGTCCAAAGTTGGGTGTGAACCCCGATGAACGTAGATAATTCTCCGAGGTAGTAAAAGTCAAAAAAAAGAAAAGTGTGAGGATCGACAAACCCGGTTGAACGCGCGTCCCCTACGTTCTAATCATCGCACACAGGCCGTTTAAAGGCTCGATGAACTGCAGCTAGGATTCAGAGAGTACAATTCACGATTTGCTGAAGACGGAGCGCTCGTGCAGCCCTCCTCTCTCTCTTTCTCTCTTTCGCGTCTTCCAGCATTCCCGCTGGCCGTTTGGCCGCCCACCCTGGCGTTTCGGGCAACCATCCTTACCCTTTGGTACATTCGTTTCCGAGCATCCAAGTCGGGCGCGCGCTGATAGCTGATACGGGATGCGACGCTCTGCTAGCTGAAATCTTGAACATAGTGGAATCTTGTCGGGAGCCGCTGTTGAGAAGGTTATTCTTGTCCTTTGGACATCCTGTACTTCGTGTTCATTCATTCACCTTACCCCCGGCCAAGATGATTTGCCGTGAAGCATGGACGACGACGCGTCCAATTCCAATACCACGTATGAGACAGGGCTCGGTGTCTAGTCACAAACTCAGAAACTAGTCTCAAGTTTAACCAGTTTATCGGGTAATGTTTCCCCCAACAGCCTGTTGCTAGTCAGTCCGCTAAACTTGAGTCAGCTCCAGCCAGTCTCGGCAGGTACCCGAAATACTATCTCCAAAACGTAAATCTTGACACAAATGCCATGGAAAATTGAGCAAAGGCTCAACCAGTCTCCTTCAGCAGCGCATGCGCCAAAAAGATGGACGATCTGGGAATCGAACCCAGGACCTACCGCATGCTAAGCGGTCATTATACCACTAAACCAATCGCCCATGGCATGATCTAGCCCGGACTTGAACCGGAGACCTTCAGTGAACAGGCAGGCGTCGTGGGACGCTCGAGATGTTAGACTGACGCGATAACCAACTACACCACCAGACCATTTGATTGATGGCAGCGTCCTCAAGCAAGTGTACCATTAGGGCAGGGTTCTCGACAGGAGCCACCATGGAGCTAGGCGGAACCCGGCAGGACGGATGCGGGAGAGTGGGTCCAGGGTCTCCGGGCTGGTCTACCGAAATTCCGGATGACCAGGTTGCCGGACCCAAACATGAGAGACCGTGTGCCCATCAGCACCATTGCGCAGAGGAGATTCGGTGTGATTATGCTAGAAAACATGGGGCCATGGGACAAGTTGACGGAGTCATGCGTTGTATGCGAAGGGCTGACTCGTTATGTTGGCCAGGCCTCGGTGGCCGGCCAACCAGCCCGAGTGGAGGATGTAGTGTGCTACTCGTGACACAGTCGTGTAGTGTAGAACTTGAACCAAAGCAAGAAGAGACTGTGAGCCACTGTGGACTACGAGCCAGTGACTCTGGGAAGGATCGAGGGCGGGCACGAGTTGTGGGGTGGAGACAACCCCAGCCCACATTGCAATATATCGCTCAATGTCTCTTCCACGTCCGAAGATAGTGGCGGACATAGCTCAGTTGGGAGAGCGTCAGACTGAAGCGGATCTTTTCCGAGAAACTTCATTCAATCAATCTGAAGGTCGTGTGTTCAATCCACACTGGCCGCATCTTCGCTTTTTGTTGCCCTCTAGTAATGCAGGGCGTTCGCTGTGTTGTGTCTGTGGTGGCCTCTTTGGTTGGTCCCACACGATATGGAGGTGATTGATGGCTGTCTTTTTTCTCTATTTTGGTACCGTGTGCGTGGTAAGTGCGGCTCTGCGAGGAAGGGCTAAATAGAGTCTAGCCAGCTGGCCTATGAGCAACGTCATACGGCCTAGAGAGGGGGTGGTGTATGTATGTACATCGTCTTCCGGAGTCGACACCGAAGCCTGGCCACTCATAGGACCGAATGAATGATTCCTTTTGGGGCCCGTAAAACGTCTCTACATTCGACCCGATCATGATCGTATGTATATGCCCGTCTTCTGTTCGTCTGTCCACTAGGTGCCATCGTTCGATCTCCCAGCCTGGTATTCGACACAGAGGTGCGTCATGAAGAAGTAAATACCCCTAGGTTATGGCCAGCGCAGGCTCGTCCGGTCGAGTAAATTGACAATTGGGATCGGGTTCAGATGAGGGGAAGTTCAGTCGTTCGTTTGGATTTCCACTTGTGGAAAGGGCACATTGCTTGCCGCGTATGCCAGACAGAATGGGCGCCCCCAACCGGTCCGGTCAGTGCGAAGATTGGATTGGAGCCCGTAACAAATATCAGCCGAATTTTGCGCGTGGTAACGGTAAAACTGGGAAGCAATGCCCATCGGTGGCGGCTTTGGACCATCTGACGAGGCTGTTGAGCGGACCGAGAGTGCCCGGGCCGCATTGTTCTCAAGTTTGCGAGCCGGTGTGTTTCTGGTCGACACCATCGTGAGCAATGGAAAACACGACGTTGAGCACACGCAGTCCTCCTCGGTGCCGTCATCGGCTCCGTCTCCGCATTTTTAAAAAATGCTTCGCATTGTACCTGGCTTTCGAGGTGTGCTGGCCGGCTGCCGTCTTGGCGAAGAAACGCCGTTCAGGCAAATCCAAGTGAACTTCTGTCATGGGCAGTGGGTAGGGGCCGGATTTCTGAACAGCTAGCCGCCATGCCGTCTCGAAGACCAAACATGGAGACAGCGCATCGAGGTTCCCGAGGCGGGGCAGGTAATCCCATGGGCAGAGAGACAAGAGCCATTCCGGCTGGGTATAGGCTGAGAGAAGTCGACTTTTCCCAAGGCTGACCGTGGTTCAAGGGCGAATTAGTTGTAAGTTTGTCGTCTTGTTCCTTGTCTGCTATACGTGGCTACGTGTCGAACGCGCTAAGAGTTGCGGGAAGGCACGTCGTCGGTATGGTAGCTTTGCCATGCAGATCCCCCTCTCGATTCCTTCGTCATGCTAGCCCCAGAGTCAGAGGGGCCACACGTTGCACACGCGGCCACCAGCAGGCCTCGCCTGGCCCCCAGGCCCGGTAGCAGATTCGCAGGCGATCTTTTTGCACTGCCTTCCCGGCGGCAGTGAACGGCCGCTACTGGGCGTGCATGGATGGAACCGGCCGGAGACGATGACAGGCAAGCAAACAGCTAAGCATTGCGGGCTGTCGGTAAATCTTGCCCTGGCTGAGGATGAACCCTGTGCCTATTCTTGGACATCATTCTTGGCAGGCCATGCGTTTCCTCATAGCGGCGCAAACATTGTGTGTGCGGACAACGAGCATTGACTTTGGTCTGGTTACGGATGCAGAAAGAGGCCGTGATAATTTCATTTGCTCGGAGAAATCAGCGAGCAGGTTTGATGCATTGCAGGGAATGGGAATGGGGGGTGTGTGTGGAAAGATGACGAGTGCCCCAGACGGAGATGGCGACGCCCATGACCATGGCGTCCGCGAGAGACACCCAGCGGCAGGATCCGAGACAAGGCTGTTGTGTTGGTCGTGGGATGCCTGATTGCCGTCACAACGGTTGTTTGGTGGTCGAGAAAGGCGGCTTAAATGGGCTCGTAACCGTCGTATAAGGTATAGTTACTACAGTATGGCTAATGTTGGTGAAGGAGGGCTTGTCTGATTCTTGACGCGGGCGACTTTAGAGTTTAGGCTTGGCTCGTAGGAGATCTATAGGTTGATTGCGATATCGAATCTCGGATTTGCCAGACACGTTGCATTGGGGTGAGAGGGGGCGCGGGATCAGGGAGATCCAAGAGTGAGAGAAAGGGGACGACGCAGCAGCGAAGAAGCTTACTGCAAAGCTAAAGATGGCGCTTCGAGAAGACGAGGGCCTGACTCTGGTCGTTTGGCTGTTGTGGTCGTGTCTGGGTGGGTTGAGGTTAGAAGTTGGTCGGAGATGGGATGAATGTGGAGGAGTTGCGCTACACTAACAATTTCTGGCGCGTCTCGGCCAGTAAGCGAGCCGAGAGGAACCCCTGCATCCGTGCCAGAGTAGGCAAGTACTTGACGGGTGTTTCTGTAAGTATTCAGTCCGTGCAGAATGTCACTGAAGATACTAGGCGATACTTGAAGAAGTCTCGCTCAAAGTAGAGCAGGAGGCATCCCCTGCCAAAGGGGAGGGATTACCTAAGACGCTTGTCTCACTCTATTCTTCAGGGCAGGCACGGCGGAGCAATCGAGATTCAAGCTTGGTTATACCGTGTACGTACTGGCTGTACGGAGTACCCCCGTACCCCCGTACCTTATGTATGTCTTCGTCTTCATCTCCAAGACTTCGGCATGTGCCGGTCACATCCTCTCTTCTTCATGAACTTCATCAAGTTCTTGAACCAGTGTCGCCGCTAGATTCCCGGATTGCACATCCCGGGTACTAGATCAAGTGATCTATTCAACGCAAGGACGCCAGACGACTATGGAAATCCAAACATCCGTCACGCATGCTCCAGCCCATCAGCGGCAAATGTTTGGGGCTCTTCTTTGAGGCACGGGTGTGGCAGCAAGCTAAAATCCGGAGGTGGCAGCTCCCGAACGACTCCTGTTGACCATCCATGTTTCAGATGCGCCTGGCAAGTCCGCGAAACCGCCCTCGAGTCCTCGACGCCCAAGGAAGCAGAAGTCGATCACGTCCCAGTCGGTCCAAACTCCCAAACCCTCCGAATTTCACTCGTGCCCGGCCCAGGCGCCAGGTCAAGCTTACCGGTCCTTGACTTTGGATTCTCCCTTTTTGGCCCTTACTGGGTCACTGGGGGCTCTGGAGGGGCCATACGACCAGACTCGAGGTCGGGGTTGGCTTGTGTTGTATGTCTTGCCCTGGTGCCGGGAGGCAAGCGGGAAGCCCTGCTTTGCCTGTGTTGCATCTCGTCTGTGTTTCTGGTGTGTGCACCTGCACCTGCGCGCGCGCCGCTACGATGCATTGCTAGCATCGTTTTCCGATTTCACTCCTCTCTTTTCTTTCCATTTGTTTTCATTTCCTTCTTTTCGCTCTTATTTACACCTACCCTCTTCTCCAACCCGCTACCGTGCCCTGTTTCCTGCTCTGTTTCTTCTCTGGACTTTGGGGCTTTGTAGGAGAAACATTCGAGAGTCGACGAACCAACTACACGCTGGACGACGGTTGAACGACAGGGAAGCAGACAACGGGACGCGGCTAGCAAGCAACTTGGCTTTGAATCAACATTCGTCACTCGGAGCATTCGTCACTTTCTCTTGTTAATTCCGAATCCTTGTGCCATCGTTGGATCGTCGATATCGCACCAGGCCCGGCTGGTAATCTATTCATCTAATGGCCAATGTCTTGAAGACATATCCAAGTCGTCACACTTCCCTCTCTGCCTCGGGAAGTCTTTTCACACAGACGACCTTCCCTTGTTCATAATACCGACTCGATTTGATTTTGGGACTTGGCGTTGTCCTGTGTCCTGTTGGCGCTGGATTGATACCCTTTAGACTTCTTTTGAGGAACAGTCCTCCAACTACTTTCTTTTCGAACCACAAACGGTGCTCACGAGCCTCGATACACCACCACACCCCATGAATCAGACAGCGACCATGTCGTCCATGCCAATGGAACTCAACCTACCCCGGGTGGTCCCCGGCGGCCAGCACATCAGCTATTACGTCGCCATAAGCGCAATGCTAGTGGCAGCCTGGCTCTTCCAGTCGCGAAGACCAAAATTCCCCGACATGCCCTTCTACAAGGCTGCCAAGACGAAGTGGATGTTTGACGCCGAGACTTTGATTCGCGACAGTTACGGCAAGGTATGGTGTAGACCAAATGCAACTAGTTCGATCGCTGACACCCATGCAGTTCCGCGATACTGTATATCAGATCAAAGCGACAGAAGGTCTGCAGGTGCTCGTACCTGCAAGACTCATTGGCGAGCTGAGAAGCTTACCAGAGGAGGTACTGAGCGCCACAGAGGCTGTCGATGAGGCCATGTTGAGCAGATATACCAACTTCACTCTTGGCAACCATGCCGACCTACTGTCTACACTTGTACGGTGTAAGCTGTCGCAGAATTTGGCGAGGCTTGTACCCCAGCTCAAGAGCGAGCTCGAGTACGTCGTGGCCACAGAGTTTCCGAATTGCAAGGGTAAGTCCGTCAGTCAGAATTTCTGCCTCGCCCAACTAACACGTCCCAGAATGGACACCGGTAAAGTTCCAACCCTTTGCCCTGCGAGCCATTGCACGGATCAGTGGCCGAGCGTTCGTAGGCCCCGACATCAATCGACAAGAGCAGTGGATGGACATTAGTATCAACTTTGCCATCCACGTCTTCGTTGCCGTCGTGAAGATGCAGCTCTTCCCGGAGTGGGCACGACCGATTGCCCAGTATGGGGTTTCAGAGCTGCGACAGATTCGCAAAGACGTTGACAAGGCCACTGCTATGCTGGAGCCCATCATCGATGAAAGACTGAGGGACTTGGAGATACCTAGCTACGAAAAGTCTCCCGATGACTTGATCCAGTGGCTCGTGGAAGCCCTTCCGGAGGATGAGAAGAGGGACGTCAGGTCTCAGGCACATCTGCAGCTCATCCTCGCAGCTGCGTCGATTCACACCACGAATAACCTGGTGACGGATTGCATCTACGATCTGGCAGCACACCCAGAGGTGCAGGACATGCTACGCGAAGAGGCTCATCAAGTCCTCGAGGTAGAGGATGGCTGGGCGCGGAAAGAGAGCATGGCGAAACTGAAGAAGCTCGACAGCTTCATGAAGGAGACCCAGCGGCTCGCCGGGAACATCAGTATGTCAATCCGCAGGCCACTTGGATCGTGTCACTAACACGTAACAGCCTCCTTCATCCGAAAGGTCGTCAAGCCCATTGACCTCTCCGACGGCACTCACCTGCCGCCCGGAACCAAACTCCTGGCCCCGCAGGCCGGCATATCGCACGATGAGAGATACTTTGAGAACCCAGACACCTTTGACGCGCTGCGCTTCTACAAACTACGACAGAAGTCCGACGAGGACGCAAACAGGTGGCAGTTCACCAGCATCAGCGACACCAACATGAATTTCGGCGCTGGCAAGCATGCATGCCCAGGACGCTTCTTTGCCGGGAACGAGATCAAGATGGTTCTCGCGTACTTTTTGCTCAACTACGACATGAAGCTCCAGGACGGGGAGACGAGGCCGAAGCCGATGGTTATGGTGATGAGTAAGTCACCTGATCCGAATGCTGAGGTCTTGTTCCGGAGGCGAACGGCTGCGGTGTGAGGTTGAGGTCGAGTCAGCTGCAGTCTACATTTAAAAAAGCATTGAAACTATATTCTTCACGAGGCTGGTGGCTTAGGAAGCCAATCGCAAAATCTACCAACGAACAGATAACCCCCATGGAAGCAGACACGGAAGACACGCATATCACAAACATACACACGTTTTTCTAAATCTTCTCGGCGTCGGGGCCTGGAGCTCCAGGGAGTCTTGGATCGGCTTTAATTGGAGGCTTGATTTGCCGCCCCGTGGAGGAAATACCAAACCAACTACTTACTGTACATTAACCACAAAAAGACACATAACTACCTATCCTATCAATTAGTGGATAACATTAGAAGCGAGCACAGCGATGGCAATGCGGTTGATGGCTATGGGTCAAATGTTTATCGTCGTAGTAGCTAGCATTTGGAGGCGAGTGGGGGGTATGGGGTGATCGCATACATGGCAAGGTCACTATTCACAAAAACCAAAGTAGACAAATTGCTCAAAAGGTCTTCTCGGGCGTCTTTCTTGACGAGAATTCGAACACGTACTGGGAACGCAGTCAAGAACGAGCTGACTGCAGAATGAGATCGCATCCGCGGGTCGGCTCTCCTTGAGGAATGCAATATAAATGCTCTTCTGACAACAGCGATCAACAATCAACAAGCCTTGTTGGCTAAGTGGTATAGCGTCTCACTAGTACCTAGTGACATGAGAAGATCGGCGGTTCGATTCCGCCACGAGGCATTCCTTTTTCCCATTCGAACAATTTGGTTATGATAAAACTGTATTCTTCCCCCCCCCCCCATCATTCTAAGTTCTCATTTATGTCTTTAGTGCATACCTTTTGTTGGTTATGACACCCGGCCCGTCCACTCGTCTTTAAACCAAGCACTTGCTGTAGCGCCAACTTTAAAATTGTCTGTGGTTGGACACCAACTTCAACATCAAACTTCAACTCCCTCCAAACTTTGCGCAAGAAGACGAGATCCCCCTCGTGCATTCACGTTCACTCAGCATTTGCACCCGTTTACCCTGCCTTGGCTTGTCTTCCAGAGTCTTCTTCACCTTGGTCCCGGCAGCTGAACCAGGGCACCCGCACACATACACACACCGAGCAAGGTCAAGCCACTCCCGCCCCTCGTCACCTGCAGGGACCAGGTACCTTTCTTTCCCTTTCCCCGCCTGGTTGTCCATGCGCTTTCTCGTGCCTACCTACCTGGTAATTTAAACCAAGCCCTCGACGAAGACGATAGACAGCGAACGAAGCCCAGAAAACAGTGCCACCTTCTCAGAACAGCCTGGTTGACGACATCCTCCTCGTAAAATCAGTGACAAGGCAAGGCAGGCTGGCTCTTAGCGCTTTTTTTTTCTCTTCTTTTTCTCGTAACGTAAGGGTACCGTAGTATGTCGTACGTAGCTTCGTAGGGCTGTCTGTGGCCGTGGTAGGGCAATCTCGAGAAAAGGCGGGCTGCACTCGATGGCGTCTCGTCCAGAGCGGTATTATCCGTAGGAAGGGAAGCTGCAAGGTCGTTAACCGACGCTGACTGCGGGAGGTGACTTGCATACAGTAACACTGTTGGTGCAGCGGGGCCAACGACAGTGCAGCGGGATGAAAGCCTGCCATTGCCATCCATGAGGTAGCTTAGGAAAGTACCTAGGTGAGAGAGAAAGAGAGAGCGTATGCCTCCCTTCCCTTTGAGAACATTGTATGTAGCATTCGTGCACCCCGTGGAAGCAGGCTGCGCTGCGATCCATCCTCCTCCTCCTCCAGGATACGTAGATACATACACACTCGCACTCGTATCCATCCTCTCCCTCGAACGAGTCGACATCCCTTCTCCCGTCGGACCGCTCCCGCCAAGTGACGCGCACGATGAGTCCCCCAAGCAAAAAATCGTGGCACCATCAGCGCGGACGCCGCAGCCATACGTACCACTCAACAGGAAAGCCAAAGCTATCTCACCTTTTTCCTTGACCAAATTGTACTTTTTGAAAAGCCCTGATTACCTAAGGCACCGTAAGGCAAGTTGAGGTTGGTATGTATCGTACGGTATGGTAGGAACAAAGAGGGGGGGGGGGAAAGGGAATTGGAATTTCCAAAAGAAAAATCCATTTCGGAAAATCCCATCACTCACTCAGCCCTACAGCCAAACTTGATTCGCCGTCGTCCGCATTTCCCTATACCATCTGCTACCGTATCACCTACGAGAATTCCAAAAGTTGTGACTGAACCCAGCAGGCCATCACCTCCCAAAATTACAATACAGCAAAAACCCGAACTCTTCATCCAGGCCGCGTCCCGGCCTCGTCATCGCAGAACCTCCACGATCGCATCTAGCTGAGGTCATTCTCACCTACCTACGCAGTAGGTACCTCAAGTTGCTTCCCAAAAGAACCAAGTTCGAAGGGAGGTTGCCGCGTATGACGGCCAAGCATTCTCCTCTCTCTCCCAGCCTTGACTGCGTACTCCGTACTGATACAACTCGCCGCCTCGCGATAAACGAAAAGCTACATCACGTAGGTATCCTCGTGTCCTGCCTCCCTCCCTTGAACCCCCCATCCGACGTCCACCAAAAGGGTAAGCGGGGGTGTGGCATGGGATGGCACGATGTCTAGCTCGCATCATCGCGTGAATCACATGCGCGGTGCCTGCCCACCCCCTCCCCCTCTCTCCTAGCCTCTGGCGTCTCCTCGCGCGCTGGCTCCGCTCTCCGCACCTCCAGACCCCCGTTGTAGAACGCAGTGCATCCTCCCTAGACCACGATAGCGTCTATGTATCAGGTACATCACCTGTCATAATTCACCACGAAATTTCAGCGAGCGACGGGGACTGGTTCTTGACATGGCTCGTCCCGAGATGAAGTGTGGGGTTCGTCTTTTTTCGCTCCCGCGCGCTAGCCTGAGGAACATGAGGTGGTGCACGAGCTAAGTAGACATCGGTTGAACGCAACGGGCCTGGCCTGGCCTAGACGATGCGAACCAGACCAGACCAAACTCAATTGTGCGTTGGTGTCAGGTTTGTCACGGGCGATGAGCTGCACCACTAACAGATAGGTATAAAAAAAAATACCCCCCATACGTGCATTCAACTAGAAATAGAACAACATGCCCCCAAGACAGGACAACAAACGGTATTGTACCTCCTTGAATCAACTCGAAAGATGCCAGCTCGGTTATCTTTACAGTCCATCAAAACTGGGTCTTCAAAGGGTATCAGTATGCCGCCCAGACAAAGCAGATCCATCGCTCCAATCCAAAACACAGTCTATCATCCTTTGAGCCAGGTCTGTTTCCGAGGCAATAACATGGGGGATCTGGAACCCAAATGCAGCATCCTAACTGAAGAAAACAAACAACGCGCTCGCTAAGCAAACTCAATAAACTTCAGTCGACCGGCTCGCTTCCTCGGGGTATATGCGTCGATTACCGCTCGACCAATCTTCTGTCGCCGCCCTCGACGGCGCCGACATGCGCACCTCGCGCTCTGGAGGTAGAGATGTGTGTTCTGGGGAGGCCTCGCGCCCTGGCGACACCATCCCGCTTCCCGTAAGCGGGCCAAAAAACTCCTCTGGCGACTTGACAGCACCGTCTCTCCACCAGTGGTAGAGAACGTCTTGCTGCCACTTGTGCACGTTCCCAATCCTTAGCCGAAGAGTGTGTATAAACGTTGAATAAAGAAGTTCAACAGCAATCGGCGAAGTACGCAACTGCTGCAGAAGCCACCGCGTGATAAAATCAGACTTATCCTCTTCCTTGAACTCGCTGATCAGCCTAGAAATGCCCAGCTCCTTCTGAGATGCCCGCAACTGCGGTAGCGTAGCTGGGTTCGCCGCATAGATCTTGGCAGCGCGCCTCACCTCCTCAATGGCGGTCACCGGCTCTGGACGAAGTACATGGTCTGGATGGGACAAGAGTTCGGAAAACCGACCATGGGCCAGGGATCCGGATCTTGGAGGCGTGTTGTCGAGTGCCATGTCCTCGCCAATGTTGGGGTCGAGGGCGTGTGCGATTTCGAAGGACGGATGCTTCTTCATTGCGCCATTTTCTTCGCAAATCCGCTTCAGCCTGGTGACCTCTTCTGTCAGGCGGTCAACGTCCTCACGCTTCTCGTGCTCCTCTTCCGGATATTCGTCCATGAATTCGACTTCTTCCGCGTTAGGCTTCATCCCAGTCGATTTCTTGACGTCCATGCTGTACGTGTATTGCCTGTGATACAGCAGGAGATCGTCGTACTCTTCCTTCGCGTTGTTCAAGTCCCCAATAGCAGACACAAGGTCTTGCCAAAGCGGATGGGCATCGTCGGAAGGTCCGTGGCGGGAGATACCGGTGAGTTCATATGGCACATCCGGTTGCTCTTCAAATTCGTCGTCCTCCGAATCCTCATCCCGCATCCTTGGCCGGGGTTGTCTCTTGCTGCCGGCGGCCAAAAGACTGAAGAAGCGAGTCTCAGTGTTGTTGAGGTCTTCCTCTTCTTCGTCTAGTGAGACCTCAAGTTCCTCATAGTCAAACTCGATAGAGTGGTACTTTGTTCGAAGTGCCTGCATCTCTGCAAATCGCGCCTCCAACATTTGGTCGGATGTTCCGGGTAGACCACGCCGACCCTTGACAAGGATTGGGCGCAACATGTTCATGAAATTGTTGTCGGCTTCATCCTTTCTGCGCCGCAGATCTCGAAGAACCTTACGCCGGCCTGCCATGTCCTGCTTCAGCAAGTTCACCTGCTCACGACGATCCTTCATCTGTACCCATAACTGCTGTACGCCGTCATCCAGAGATGCCATGGACGCCGCCGAAGATGCATCAGAATCGATGAGGCTAGGGACGGAGCTCCTTGAATTCTCGAGTCGAGAGACTTTGTCCGTGATGGAGTCTGTGATGTGTTTCCTCTCTCGCTCAAACACTTGACGGTCTTGCACGGTGGGCATGAGTGGTGGGAAGACTACGCGATTTTTTTGTTCAAAATAATCTGCCTCCACAGAACTTGTATCGTCGTCTGAGCTAGTGTATTCGTGATGCCACGAGCCTGATGATAAGGACATGGACGGCGAAAGGCTGCGTTGCATAGGGACCTTTGCCGGCCCTCTATCCCTGAAAGCAGCATCGAGGTCTGAGGGCGGTGGCGGAGGTGGTGGCGGGTGTAGCAGCATGGTCGGCACTGGTGGCCGTGGTACTCGGGATGGCGGAGGCGGAGGCGGAGGCGGAGGATGAGGACGTTTGTGCCCGTGAATGGCCCGATAGGTAAGAGGACGTGGTGTATTCGGGCCTGAGGATTGAGAACCATGGTATTGTAACGCATCGGACTTTTGCCATACGGGTAGAGCTGCCATCGAGGGGCCAAGGGAGTTCGTTCGTGTCAAGGTCGGAAGAGGAGGAGGAGGAGGTGATGGTGATGGTGGTGGTGGTGGATGTGGTAGTGATAGTGATAATGGTGATGGCATGAGCTGGACGCTTTCGAGATAGCTAGCATCAGTAGCCGTTGCTTTGGGTGGAATGGCATGCTCGTGGAATGAGGCATCCCCTGACAAACTTGAAGCGGAGGTCCGTCGTTGGGGGCTTTTGGTCGTAGCCATGAAGAGAGGCTATGGTGCGTACTGGTCGTGGAATTGTTCCATCGCTTTGTGACGTTTGTTAAACCGACAAAGGGAGTGTTCGTCGTCGATGGTCGCTGGGTCGAATTTCGAACGGAAGGTGACGGCTTGAGAATGTTGTGGGCGTAGTCGACGCGGCTCGATCCAGTCACCACCTTCTTCAGGTGCTGCTAATTACGGATGCATGCCAACACTACTCCGTAGAAGCAGGCCAGCAACAACAGCAGCAGCAGCAGCAGCAGCAGCAGCAGCAGCAATGCAAACGTGTGAACAAAAGGATGAGTGCTGACCGAGGCGTGCAAGGCCGTTGGAGGAGCCACCTTGACTCCCTTTCTCGGTAAGCGGATCCACTTGCCTCCCGTGTGCTAGCCCCCTTTTGCACCTGCCTTCCATAGGTTCTGTGGTGGGTTGTGCCTTCCCAGCCGTTCAGCGGAGACCAACCAGGAGTGTAGCTGTAGCCATCCCGACGCTAGTCCCGATATGTGTCAGCACCTCAGCTAATGAGCCCGAGCTTCCGTGGGGGCCTTCTCGGCGGGTCCACACTGGGACCACTGTCACCACTGGCAGGTGGACACGGACAGCGCGGGGTCATGTCGAGCAGTCGTCCCTACTGGTGGGAAGTCATCCCACACCAAAATACAACTGGACGAGAAGCGCAGCCTGGTTCCATTTGTCTCTTTTCCAAAACTCTCGTACCGGTACGGAGTACAGAATTTCCATCGAGACGCGAGCCAACCGCCGCCGGCCAGCAACCTCTTCGGGCCTTCATACAGGCAGGGGTGCCGCCCCTTGGGTTGCACGCCAAACAACGAAGAGAACAGAGACGGGGGGTGGGCAAGCGGGTGCCATCTGTGAGACCACCTCGCGGAAGAGGAGAAGGCAAGCCTTTCGGGGCCTACTGTTGTTTCTTGTCCACTTTGCTCCACGCACCTACGGTGGGAAACACTCGATGGATGATGAAGTGCATTCGGCTTATCGACCCCGGGTCCATCGACCATAGGCACTTGGGAGGGTAAACTCGGGAAGAAAAGGCAACCGTGCCGTGCCACACCCTCTTCTCGTCGTTCTCCGTCTCCCGTTTCCTGTCTCACGCTCTCCCGTTTACCGATCTTCTTCCTCACACTCTTTCTTTCAGCCTGGGACCGACCTTCCACCTCAGTACATCCCCTTAGGATTCGAGGTCTCCTGCAAGACGATGCAGGCTCTGTGAAGGCTCATACCCTCCTTCCTGCAAGAGAACTGTCTGTCGCCTTTGCGCCAGTCACATCCCGCAAGATACGTCACGCGTTGCCGCACAGCTGCTTCGACCAATTAAGCGGGCACTCCCTTTTATCCTGTCGTGGCCCCGAGGCCTCGAGGCCCGGCTTGCCTGTCAAGGTCCGCTTGTTCGTTGTCTCTTTCTCCTTGAGCCTCAAGCTTACACCATCACCAAGACTCGGTCTCCGTCCCCGAACCCGGTCTTGCGCGGAGGCCCACCCATGATCGGCGCCGAAGTTCGAAGCTCTCCAAGTGTCGACACAAGATGCCATCATGCACAAGTCGAGCAGGTCAAGCAAACACAAGTCGAAGAGTGGAGGAGGGAGAGTTCCGAGTACGAGTGCCTGGAGTGAATGGCTTTGGCATGAGGGCTACCAGAAGCATTACATGTGCCGCCAGAAGAGCAATGGTGAGTCATGAACCGTGTGCTTCGAACACAACTAACGTTCAAAGGTGAATGGGAGTATCGCTGGCAGGATGTTGCGACGCCAGCCCCGGCGCCGCAAGACGACTTCACTCCCCGAGCAGTAGACGAACTCACGGAAAACATGGACAACCTCGACCTGCCACCTGCCACCGAAAGTAGTTATGGATACGAGGGCCAGGATACTGAGCATAATGGCGAGTTGGGTGACAACGTCGCATAGCCGGGGCTAACCCTGCTGCAGATCCATCATACATGTATGAACCTTCGACGACATCCCATAGCAGCTCAGGTCGATCTAGGAAGGGGAAAGAGACAGCCTACGCCCCAGATCCTCATGATGGGGGAGATCCTCCACCCGAAGATCCCCCGGCGCCGCCCTTAGATCCATTTTGGGGCGCCGAAGGTGGCACCATTGGACTACAGGACGAAGAGTGTAAGTGAGTGTACTCTTGTGAAGAGTGTCTAGCTAACAAATCCACAGTAATTCCTCCCCAAGGTGGTGCAGAAAGCCTGTATCACGAGTCCGAGGGATATGGGGCAGCCCATGATCCAATCCCGGCTACGTACAGTCAAGGTGAGACACTCGACTTAGGGAGTTTGAACCATGCTGATTCCGGTAGACTCTGGGTACGCAACGGCCGACTTAGATGACTTCGATGACCCGATTGTGCAAGAGGCTATGTCGAACCGCAACGAAATGTATGGGACTTCCGGTCATAGTGGACCATCAACGGAGCCCGCATATGGTACAGGTAAGAAATAGGCGATATCCTTAGTGACATTCCCATGGCTAATTACCCAGACAGCTTATCCAGCATACGAGGAGGACGATGGTGCGGCAACGCCGAAGGGCCGGCAAAGCCCTACGCCATCATTCGACATAAGCGGCACTCACGGGTCTGCTGAAGATCTTGATCCTCGTGAGTGGATCCGTCCATTTACATCTCGTACTGCTGACTCTAACGATTTGTAGGTTACGTCGTTGAACCGTCACACAAATTCCGACCCGGATCGGTAGGTAACCCGACAATCGAATACTTGTGGCTTACTAACAGTGGCAGGTTTTCAAAGTCTTATGGTCGGAGCCATCCGGCTCTCACGCCGCAGGAAACTCAACGATATCCGAGAAGCAGCAAATCCAAGACCAATTCGGAGGGTCTGTGTTCATCGGTTTCAGGCGCTTCATTGTTATTGCAAATGACGAAGGGCACTGCACCTGCGTGTACGTTGGCGTCAACCATTTTGTGGAAACTTTCACTGACAGTTCAGGCCAATTCTCACGTACCAAGGCAAAGCTTGCAACAAGAGGGGCGTGAAAGCCCACAAGCACGGCATGATCTATAGCCACAAGCTACATCGACCGCTTCGTGACGAGCCAAAGCTCGGCTTCCCACCAGTCCGGGCTAAGATCACGATCGAGGGAGAGAAACTCGCCAAAGAATCGCGCGTCAACTACTCCAAGCTTGTCACGGTTGAACACAATGTCAAGGTCTTCTTCATCGGCTACATTAGCCCTGACGACTTTGAAGACGTTGAGTACGCTGTTGATGACTGCTGGGAGAAGAAGACCCGAGCGAAGAAGAAGTCAAGAAAATAAGCAGACGACTTTGTTTGCAAACATGTTTGCGTCTCTGTCACAGCTTGTGATGGCAGCACATTTTAACAAATTATACGTTCGGAAGAAGCTAGGTCCGCCTACGCTCCTCTATCACGATGAGACGACAGTCTATTTTGCCGACCACCCGGCTCATTTACTACGATATTATTGCGGAAGCTATGTTATGATGATTCGCATGTTATCAAACATTTACTTGGATTTATCCGGCATGAGATTGTTATTCACAGGGAGTTGGCAGCATTAGCAGCAGCATTGATGCAGGCCTCGAACAACAGTGGAGAACATGGGAACAGGCCATGTACAGATTGCATTATTAGAGTCTTTTTTTTTTCTCATTTCGCGTGCATATCTCATCAACACGATCACGAATCTCATCTACCTACTATTTATTACCCCAAGATCGGACTACTTACTCAGCCTCTGATTGTGAAGTACCCTGCATATGAATTACGATGGGGCTGCGCCGCAAACCCGAGACCCAGCGTCCTGGATTAAGGCAGCCGTACCTTACATTGAATTTACAATTCCTGTCTGGTGTTATTGCACTTTTATTCCCCAAAGGATTCCGAGCGGCGAGGACCACTACGTAGGCAGCGAAAAGGCAAAATGCTGTGCATCAGTAATCGGCCCCGACCCCACGCTTTTCCCCGGTGTGGACCCGGCGTCTGGGAAACTGGAGCTAGCGGGACAGCCGAGGCTCGGTATCTTCTCCCCCGCAAACGTCACCGCCCGGGGTAAGGTCGGTCTAAACTCTGGGGAGAGAGTAATTGATTGATTACCTGTACTGATTTCCAATCCAGGACCCCTTTTCCGTCGCTCTTCCTCCTACACATTTCTGTTTCTTTCCTCCCCCTCGTTTCTTCAATTGCTTTCCCTGACTAGGTTTACCATAACACCAATTGAGTACAGAAAACCAAGAAAACATCGTCAACAATGGCTGAAGCACAGCTCAACGATTTCCCTTCCCTCTTCTCCCTCAAGGGCAAGGTCGCCGTCGTCACCGGCGGTTCCCGTGGCCTCGGTCTGCACGCCGCCTCAGCGTACGTTTGAACCCCTCCTCTCCTGCATGGTTTTCCTTTTCTTGCTTCACGGAAACAATGCCATCAAGACCCCCGACTGACGATAAAGGAAACAACAGCTTCCTCCAAGCAGGCGCCTCCAAAGTCTTCATTTCCTCCCGCAAGGGCGCCGCCTGCGACGAAGCATGCAAAGCCCTCAACGCCCTGCCCAACCTCCAGCCCGGCGCCGTCGCGATCCCGATCCCCGCGGACGCGGCGTCCATCAAGGGTGTGGAGCACCTCGTCGCCGAAGTCAAGAAGCACGCCGACCGCGTCGATATCCTCTTCGCCAACGCGGGCGCTACCTGGGGTGAGGCGTTTGACACGCACCCGGACGAGGCGTTTGCCAAGGTGATGGATTTGAACGTCAAGGGTGTGTTTAACACCATTCGGCTGTTTACGCCGTTGCTCGAGAAGAGCGTTGCTGCGAACAAGGGCGGCAACGGGGAGCCGGCAAAGGTTATCATCACGGCTTCCGTTGCGGGCTTGGGGATCGGCACGCTGGGGAAGCAGGGCACGTACGGGTATAGTGCCAGCAAGGCGGCCGTGTTGCATCTCGGTCGTAACTTGGCGCTGGAGCTTGCGCCGAGGGGGATTACGGTGAATTCTATCGCCCCTGGCTTCTTCCCGAGTAAGATGTCGAATGGCCTGCTGGAGATGGGCGGCGGTGCGGATAAGATTGGAAAGGGGAACCCGATGGGAAGATTGGGACGGGCGGAGGATATTGCGGGCGCGGTGGTGTACCTTGCTAGTCGGGCTGGGTCGCATGTTAACGGGGAGGTTATTGCCATTGATGGCGGTTCGTTGTGGCAGAGGGGGGAGTTGAATGTTCCTCCTAGCAAGTTGTGAGGAAGCTTGTCAGCTGAGGTTGGTTCTTGTACTAGAGAGAGTGTGTAGATTGGAAAATGGAGTTTTGAACAAGAATATGGATTTTTTGCGCAAGGCTTTCAGTGCCTGGGCATCGAGTCTATCATGCTTACCTTGATGCCGTGAATTTGTATCGCATCCCTACCTCCCATGATATATACAGATAATAATTCAAAGCCACATGCAGAACCAACAACTGGGGAGAAGAATAAAACACAGTTCAACGCACGAAATTCTACAACGGCTTCCTCGCCACCCAGAAACTCGCGCGGTACGTCGTATGCAACATACTCTCCCCATCATGAATGTACGGCGCCTCAATCCCCGTCTCACGCTTTTCCACAACAAAGCCCACCCTTTCGACGAGCGCCATGACCTCGTCATCACTCAGCTCGAAGCTACCCGGGTCCGCGATCCCCGACGAGTTATTCGCGTCGTGATCGCCGTCGCCGTCGGTATCCCGTCCGTGGTTCCCGGGGGCATTATTCTCAAAGTGCCACAGCAGAGGACCGAAATTGATGAGTAGTCCACCGGGGCGGAGGGCGTGGTGAATCGTCTCGAGGTACCGAATCAGATTCGGCGCCGTGTCGAGGAAGAACACGGTCGCGACGGCGTCATAGGCTTCAAAGTGTTCCTCGTCCGCGTACAGGCATAGAAAGTCTGCGGCGCACATGGACATGCTACCTATACCCGTCCCGGAAGCCTGCTGCACCGCCTGCGCGTGCGCGAGTTCCGTCGCCGGGTGGATATCCGGCACGGCGCAGCTCCGGAGGTGATTTGCGCGCGTGCGGTGGTTGGAGAAGGAGTGGACCCAGGGGTATATCTTGTGCTGGCCCGCTTGCTTGGTGCAGTTTAGGATGTAGGAAGAGGCGAGGAGCTGGTGGTAGGAGATCTCGTTACCCTCTGCGTCGTGGCCGTTTAGGCAGAGGTCGTAGACGAGGCGGCCTAGGCCCGCGCCGGGGACGAGGACTTTTAGGGGTTCCGCATTCACGGGGGCGGCGGCGGCGTCTGCTGCAGCAGAAGAGGATGAATGCCGGGCCTTGCGTTCGCGGTCGAGGGCTTCGAGGATGGGACCGTAGCATACGCTGCGCTCCGCGGCCCCTTCTGCGGTCCAGTCGCGGTAGAATTGGCGGAGGGTGCTACGGGCTTTATCGGTGTCGCCGTGCTTGGCGACGCCGACCCAGGGGTCTGGGAGCTTTGGTTCCTCTGTCGAGCCCTCTGGTACGAGGTGGAAGGAGCGCAGGCCGTTGTGGGCGATGGCGCGGGCGAGTTCGGCGTTGGACTCGATTGCGTCGTCGGTGCGCTCGAGGGTGTCGAGGAAGTTGAAGGGCGGCGCGGCGAGGAGTTGCCAGTGCGCCTGGGGAAGGGCGTAGAAGGATTGGCGGCGGAGGTGGGTTACGTTGAAGTGTGCCACTTTTGCGTATTGGCTGTGTGGATGGTTAGTGAGTTGAAGAAATGAGGTTGTGGTGGTGGTGGCGAGGAAGATGAGGATGAGTGAGGGAGTGAGGACGTCTACTGGTTAGTCAGGAGAAAGAATCCCGCCTTGCGGAACTCATCCATGATCTAGCAATGGCCTCTCCATACAATTGAAAACCAGGCACAGGAGAAAAAAGCATGAGCCACTCACAGAAAAGAGTCAAGGGCGCAAAAAATGACTCTCGTCTCCTCGGGATCGTCAACCGTGTTCTCCATGCCGCTCCATTGCTCGTCGTCCGCCATGGCTGGCTGGTTGACTGGCTTTCCTTTCCCAAAATTTCCTTTCCTTCTCTGACCCTCGCGCGTCCGACGTCCCTTCACCAGAGTATGGAGCGTGAAGATTGTCCAGTCCAACAGCACTAAGCCTGGAACGCTGGTGAGAGTAGTTGCGTTTCCCTGCGTTTGGTGTGATGGTTGGCTGCGCAGAGTGATTCAGATGAGGGGCAATTATTCCGAACCGCCCAGCATACAGAAACCAGCTTGACAACTAGGATCGGGATCGAAAGCCGGTGAAAAATAGCGACTGTCCTCCGGATCCGGTGCGATTGAGAAATGAAGCAATTGAAATACCTTGGAATGCCGAGACCGTTGAGAAAAGCAGAGAGAAGGCGAGCTCTGAGAAGGCGCAAAAAGGAGTCATGAAAAAAAGCTATCAAGAGTACCCCGCGGCGTCGTTGGTCCATCCCAACCACCCCGCCGAAAAAAAGGGTCCCCCCCGCCCCTTTCCCCGACAGCGGCCGGCGGCTGCCGCGATCGCATCCTGCATGGATCAAGCTCTCCCCCCCCCCACCCGAGCACCGGGGCCAGAAACCTTGCGGTGCGCTGAAGCTTCCCCGTCGGATTACCAATTGACGCAGGTCCCACGGCTGGGAAAGCTCAAAACCCGCGGACTCGAAAATCAAGGTAGTGTGAGTATCCGCACCTTACCATTCAATCAAAAGCTCCTCAGCTATAAGACAGCTTTATATCAGTAATAAGACCGCTATAACATGTAATCCAATTCAACCCCCCTTCAAGACCTGATGAGAATTACATTCAGATGCGGAGTGAGGATGTTGCTTTCTCGCTTGGCTGGTCTCATGACCACAAGTTAGCGGATTCCAATGAGTATGCTTGCCCAACACGACGGCGGCATCTTTCCGTGAATTGCAAACCGATAAGACGTCGACCAGGGGAGGGCACTGAACCATGATGGCCACAGTGGAGGTGGAAAGCACTCTCTCAAACTAAGCACTACGAGAAGCTGGCAGAAGTTTCTAAAACATCCTATGGTACTACGATATAAGAGAAATGAGGTACCCAGATATACATACTCAACCTCTCATCAGGATGGCTTCCAGTGCCAACTATAAATGCCCTCACCTTCTACCCAACGAGTCCCACTTGACTCTCACTCTACATCACAATTCGACAAAAAAACAAAGTATCTTCAACACCCTGACATCACATCGAATCGAATCACCACTACACACTTTCATTAATGAATCTCATTTTCATTTCCCACAATCATCAATCTACATGATCGCGTTTGCTAATCTACACATCCCATCCTGGAGGGTAAAAAAAGTCCTCAATACCATAAAATACTATGAAGCATCCCAACGCCCAAGGTCTCAACAATGCTCGCCAATCGCAAACTTCAACCCCCCATTCGTTTCTTTGTGTGTGTGTTTGTTCTTCTCCATCTCCCCCATCGTCGAAACAGTATAGTATGCTTGCTTTATCAGTCTGGCTCATCACACCTCATTTCTTTCCACCTTCGTTTCCATCATCATTCAATTGACTGACCATCATGACTCAGTGATCACGGTGACGACGCTCCTTTCTCCTCTTACGCCTCTCATCAGCATAATCACTGCCCACAGCACTCTGGCTGCTCAAGCCAGGAATGACGTGGTGATACGACTTGTTCCCCATATCGCTCTCCACTGCGCTCGTGATATCGCTCTCCGCCCAGCTACCAGGCATACTCGGCTCAGGCTCCTCCCTCGGTGGTGGAAGCGCGTAGCCGCGCGTATTCTGATCCTCGGCAACGGTGCTCGCCCGCTGGAAGCTGAAATCACGTCTCGAGCTACCCGCAGCCCGGCCCCGCTCCTGCAGCTTCTTGGCCTCGGCGCGGATACGCTGGCGTTCGCGCTCCTCGTTGCGGTCGGCGGTACTGTACACTTTACGGATACCGCCGCCGCCGCCGCTCTTCTTGTTGGGCGTCGACGTCGGTGTGGTCTGCTGGCCCGAGAGCAAGCTGGTCGAGACGTTGGATTCGGTAGGGTTCGTCGAGCCGTCCCACTCGGACGCCTCAGATTCCTTATTCAAACCGCCGACGCGGGCGGGCTTCTCGTGGCGGTATGAGCGGAGATGCTTCTTGGCCGCGCGTTCGGCCTCCTCGTCAATGAGCACGCCGGCCTCGTCGTAGTTTTGGGATGAAGGCTTCTCCTTGTGGCGCGCGGCTTCCTTCTCCCTGCGTCTCTTCTCCTTCTTGCGCTCGCGCTTCTCGCGGGCGCCGATATCGCTAGGTCCTGCAGTGATGCCGGACAACGTAGTCCCCGAGATGCTCGTCTGATTGTCGTCGTAGTCCTTGTAGACGCTGCCGCCCCCGAGCTTGGTCGACTTGGTGGCGCCAGACAGCAAAGTACCGTTGGGACCCCTGCGGCGCAGCACCGTGGTCTTGTAGTCGTCCCAGTCGTTCTCCTTAAAGTAGAACCCTCCGTTTCTGGCCCAGAAGAAGAACCAGATGCCCGTGATGATGATGGCGGCGCCGATGAGGCCGAAGAGCACAAAGATGGCCGTGTTGTTGATGTCGGCCGGGTCGGTGACGCCGACGTGGGGGTCCTCCTTGTAACCCGTGCTATCGCGGGCCAGGAGGAGGGAGCGGGCGGCGATGGGCCCGACGGAGCCCGCGTCGATTGATCGAGCCGTAATGTCTGCTGTGTCGGGGAGGCTCGAGAGTCGTCTGGCCGCGATGAAGGAGCGGGCTTGGTGCGCCAGGCCGTTGACGACGGCCGGAGCCATGATTGGCAAAAGCTGACTTCAGTTGAAGTCGTGGTACGTGGTGAAAGCTTTTTTTTTTGTTGCAGTAGTAGTCGACGATTGCTGGCAGGACTAGCGATCAATGGAGGTGAGACTGGAATGTGGTTGTGGATGCTGTAGATGGAATGCTTCTCTCCAGTCCACTTCGGAAAATGGGTAATGCACACTTCTCTCTAGGCGGAATGTCGAAAAAGGTAGGAGGTGAAAGTTGCCTGGCCAGCTGCGTGGTGGCGGATGGCTTGTTCCTATAGAAACCAGAAATTGCCGTGGCTGGGGGATGTGCGCGAACAAAGTGAGGTGGTTGGTGGGGGAATGTGCCTGGGGGTTGCTTCCCTGTTCTCTCTCGGGATTTTCCCCTTGCGCCTGCACAAGGCGAATGTGGCTCTGTCAAATGGAGAAAACACACCGACTAGCTTGTTCCTTACTTCTTCAAGTCGATGCGACCTCTAAACTCGTATTCTGGTGTCTGTGTTGGCAAAGCCGTGTCCAGCACGTCGCGCCTGCCGCCTCCCCAAGCTTCCTTCCCAACCTCCCAATGACGTCGAAAGTAAACACACCCCACCCGCAGCCCAGCAACCGCACTCATCTCGACTCACTTCACTCACCTTACCTTACCCAATCACATAAAACCATGCCACCCCCTTTCCTCTTTCGTCAAGCACCATCCCGTCCCAGGCCAAAAGGTCAAAAAACGGACACCAACGGACGACGGTGCCATTTCATTCGAACCGTTGCGTCTCCCGTGCCGCCATACGGGAACGCACACGGAATCCACATTCAAAACCGGCCGCCCGCGAGCCGTTTGGCCCGTTGCTTGAAAGCTTTCCCATTTCCAACACGCGCTGAGTGCTGAGTGACATGACATGTTCCTTGCGCCCCCCATCCCACATCCGGCCATCTATCTAAGAATAAAGGATACCTACAAACATCCATACCAACAACGCCCCAGAGACCTAGACTATGCATACCAGCATCGCAAAAAGAACAAATAGAAGCGCTGGCCTTCTTTCTCAGACCTCAGATCCCAGCGTCTCCCAAAACGAGCCCTCCATCGACCTCCCGAACAGTGAACTAAACCACCCCGTTTCAAATATGTATCACAACGCCGGCGCCAACAGCTAAACGCTGAAAGAAGCCCGGGAGTCTTCTTCTAACCAGGGGGACGGGATCACGTTCGCTAATTGAACCTCCGAAATTACTATGATTGGTCTTGCAAGAGCACAGGAGAATAGAATGAAGAGGGTCAGACGTTCAGTTACTGTAGAATTCCAGAGGCAAGTCTAAAGTATGAAGTGCGGCCTCCCATCAACCGGGTTGCTCGGAACGGGCAAGTGATTAACCCCCTTTTTCATCCCCCGCGGTCCTCCGTATTAAAATGGAAGAGGGGTGTGAACCTATCAAAGATCAACATACGACGTCCTTCAACACCATAATCACGAGACAATTGATCATTCTACAAACGAGAGAGAGAGAGTTGTTGTTGTTCCAACATGTTTATTTCATATGCGGCCTACACGGCTCAGCCATGTTAGGGGTATCTTGTCCTTTGCCGCTCGAATAAAAAGTAAAAGAGATGGGCAGTTGATCATCCACTACGAGATCCCATACACCATAATAGCCCCGTTCCAAATTTCCCCTCCCTTTTGATACCTGCCCATCCCAAAGGGCCGGGGGCCTGACTGGACTACATCCTTTCGTAGTCCCAACGCCCCATGCCCATGGCTCTGGAGAGGGCAGCCGAGCCCATACCAATAGTATCCTGCTAACATTGTTCTCTAAGTAGAAATGAAGGAAAAAAACAAAACCGCGCAGGGTAGCTAGCTAAGCATAACAATTTGCTCAATACTCTTCTCCCTAAAAGCACAAGAAGTGCGAACTTCCCGGATTGCCGATACAGGTTGTCTATCAAAATCGTCCAGCCTAAATGCCGTGCTTGGAAGAACACGACAACCGCTCCGCCCCGTAGGAGACACGGCCATGTCGTATAGCAAGACACCCATGTCTCCTCCCCAGGCAAGAGACTGGAGAAAGTCTCCGCATATGCCCAGAAGAATACACTCCATTATCGTGTCCCGACCCTACAAATTCAAAACGCCCGCAGGTCTCACCCGGGCCGCACAGCCATAATCGGCACATACATGATTCTTCCTGTAAATGGTATAAAAATGCTTGGAAATGTGAAGAAGAAAGGAGCAGAGCTCGCGACAGCCTCTGCTTTGGGTATAAACTTTTCCGCTACCAGAAAGTCGACCTAAGCAGTTGCAGAAGCAAAGAAGGAGAAACGAGAAATAAGGAGCCAATCATATCGATACAGCTTTCAATCTGAGTTCCAAGTGCAGAAACAACGCTCGCTCTGATGAAAATCGTGCAGAAAATGAAAAAAAAATAAAAAAATGTGTGTCGCTTCATCAACTCGTCATTGTCGTTGTAATTCGATTCATGTAAACGGAATGCGGAATTGTTCGTAGTCGCCCGCTTGGCTACGGCTGTAGGAGTCGGCCTGGCTTTCGGATCGATCACGGAGGGCGGGTCGGTCCATACGGCTACGACGTTCATCAGAGTAGACGGTATCCCTATCGCTCCCACCAGCAATGCGTGCTGCCTGGCTGATGTTGATTTCGCCACCATCCTGGCACTGGATTTCGGCGTTACCAACTCGGAGGACGGCATGGCCAGTGACTTTGATGGTGATGTCGTCGCCATCAATGGCAGAAGATCGGGTGGTTCGTGTGGTGGCGCTTCGTAGGAAGTCGCTTTCGTCAAGGCTGTCGCTACTTCCACTGGACCTGCTGCTCTTGCTCTTCTTCCCAGCCTTTGAGAGAGCCGCAGCAGTCAAAGGCACCCCGCCGCCGCTTACGCCGTTCTGGTATGCCATGGCAGCAGCCTGGGCAGAGTCGTACTTTGTCTGCGAGTAGCTACCGCTTTCACCGCCAGCCATGTAAGAATGGCGGCGGCTACTGCGGGTAGGTGCGGGAGCGGGTGCAGGCTCGATCTGGTATGCACGATGGCTGTACGTGCTGGAACCCCTGCGGTGACCACGAGGCCTTGCAACAACGCCATCGTCGTATTGATAACCATGAGGAACGATGTCCTGGTACATGGATTCTTCGCCATCGAAATCGTCAGAGTCATAGCCCTGGGACATGATCTGGCGCTGCTGGGGGTGAGGTTGGGGTGGGGGACGGAAACCCTGTTGAGGAGCAGTCGTTCGTGAACGAGGCGGTGGCGGCGGCGGCATCAAGTCGCTGTCTCTGTCCCGGACCTTGAGAGATGGTCGTCTGCCGATGGGAATAGGAATGTTCTCTTGCTCGTAAGTGGGACCGGGGCCGTGGCCGTGGCCAGGGCTAGGATGATAGCCGTAGTTGTCGTACTCGAAGGAAGATGCTGACATGGACCGGTGTCCCATGGCCGACGAAGGCCTTTGTTGGAAGCGATGAGCCAAGTTCGAATGTCTGGGGCTGCTCGCGACAGGGGTAGGCGGAAAGTAATCATTCGACGGCGGTGGAGGCGGGTGGTGCGGCGCCTGCATAGGGTAAGGGACACTTCCGGGACCCCAGGCGCCAGGCGGTGCCCCATACGAAGAGCCAGGTGCAGGCGCGAACGGAGACTGCACATGCGGTGATGGGTGAATGGGAATCGGCATAGGAGCGGGAGTAAAGGGCGATGAAGCATGAGAGGAAGGCGGTGCGTGAATAGACGGGGCAAATGGCGATGCCGCAGCCGGGGTGAAAGGCGAGACGTTGTTCGCAGCATGCCATTGCTTATTGGAGGTGGGCGGTCGGGAACCTTGGCCGTAGTAGCTCGCAGGTCGACTTGAAGCTCGGGGACGCGAGCCCTGTGCCTTTCCCGGCTGCTGTACACCGTATTGCGAGGCTTCTTCCTCCGAGAATTTCGGTCTTCTGTATTCATCTGGCTTCTGGGCTGTCTTCTGGGTGTGGACGACGGGCGCCGTGTTGACGTGCTTTGTGGAAGGACGGATTGCGGACTTTTTGGGGGCAGGCCGGTCGCGCTGCTGCTGACGATCGTCACGCTCGCGCCGCTCTTGGTCGCGAAGCTCCTGCTCACGGCGTACAGCCTTTTCCTTTTCTTTCTTGATGCGGTGTCTTTCCTCTCGATCATCTTGACGAGCTTGCTGCTCTCTTGCAGCCTCCTTTTCGGCGGCCCGTTCGTTAGCCCTTTGGAGGGCCTTTTCGGCGGCTCGGTCCGCAACCCGTTGTTCGTGTCGTCTTGCCTTATCCCTCGCTTTCTTGTCTGGAACAGCGGGGTGGATGGTGTCGTCCGAGTCGGTCTGGCCGTATTGCGGGGAGGTGGAAATCGGTCTCGTCATCCTGTCCTTGCGAGATTTGCTGCTGTTTGCCTTCTCCTTGGATGGGCTTCCTGGTGCTAGTGACTGGGCGTATTTATTGGAGCCCTGAATGACGAAACCAGTCTCCTCGTCGACGTCTTCGACGCAGGCAACTTTTTTGGGGGCCATAGTGAAGCGATGTCGATAGTCGTAATGGGCTATAGTATGGTGATGTGAGCTCGGTAGTCGAGCGACTGGTGTTCGGAGGCAAAGGTGCCTCTGTCGAGACGAGCAATCGTAGGTTCGTAGCAAGTAATCGAAGGTGTGGTGAACTGGGGGGGAACAGCTTGGCCGCGGTGGGAATCGGGAACTTTTTTGTATGAAGGGCGAACGAGAAAGACAGTGGGGATACGGAAGGGGATGCGACCACTATCTGATGGAGGGAGGGCCCGTATTTGTGGGGATGAAAATCTGACCAGGATGGGGGGTGGGCGTGAAATTGGGTGTGGGAGAAAATGAGACGCTGCGGATGCTGGTGCTGATGCTGGCTAGGTGTGAGGCCGGGTTACTTGTTCGTTGTTGGCTGCTTGTTATAGGCGGAGAGGGCGAGAGAGACGGAGAGTAAGAGTCAGAGTTGACGAAGTTATCATGGATCTTCAGGAGAAGCGCGGACATTTGTTGAATCTGTTGTTGTGTTGTGTATACAACGTGGGATCGATGATCCAAGAGACGACGGAAGACCGTGGCCGTGGGCGGGCTGTGGACGAGCGTGCTATCTTATTAATCCTGACTTGCCTACCTCACCCTATGCTTTGCATTGCAGGAAAGGTAAGTATGGTACTTCGTTTGTACGGATACCTTTGGATAGGTAGCGTGAGTGCGTGCAGTTACAGTGTAATGACTGCGGCTTGCGCCGTGAGAGGAAGAGTCTGGAGCGAGGGAGGGGAGGGCGAGTGAGGTGTGTGCGCAGCCCAGCAACTCATTCGCAGCACCATCAGAGAAAAAATAGCTTACAGAAAAGCCAATCGTGGGGATGGCCTGGACTTGACGACCCGATGGAGGGGTGTGGTCACAGCAAAAAAAGGACCTGACAGCGGATGAGGTCGTCTCGTTGCCCGGGGTGCTCTGCCGCTCGTCCAGTGTCACTCCAATGGCCGGCCAGCGCTCGACGATAGCGAGCAACCTCAAGTACCTCGAGAGAGAGGAGGAGGGGCGTGTGCCTGAGCCCGCAAATGGCTGTGAGAGCTCTGATGGATCTGTAGCTTGGCTCCGGCTTTGATGCTCGATTATCCGAGGCGGACGGGAGCGCTGGAACGGACTATGCTTTGCGGGAGACGGAGGACAGGCCTGCAACGTTGGAGAGGGACGGAGAGGGGGAGAGTGAGGGTGTGCAAGAAGATGGTTGCTGGTGCTGCCCAGCTTGCAACGTCTCCCAAGTCACAGAGTCGAATACCGGGGTCTGCGACTGTCAAGAACGTGTGTGAGTCTGGAGAAGCATGGGACCCAAGGAGGACAGGGAAATTCTTTGCTGTCGTCACTTCTCCCTGTCAAACTGTATCGAAATCGCCCAAAATTGGGTGGAGGACAGAGATTGCCGGCGCGGGTGGGAACTATTTTTTTCTGGCCCTCGCTGGGTCCTGGGAGTCGGGACTCCTGGGCGGGAAAACTGCGACAACCCACACCAGAAACAAGCTGGAGCTAACAGAATAGCCTCAAGCTCCACCGCGTGGCAGCAAGGACTGTGGGAAAGGGCTCAGCTAGAGTCTGCTGGACCGACGTCGAGCCAGTTCGTCTTGTTCCAGGAAGCTTCTGTTGGCTGTGGTTCATCCGCAGCACCGGCTTCAAACCAGGGAAACCCCTTCAACACAGCATTTGACCGCAAAGTTGGGAACTGGGCGGTCCCCTGGGGGCCCTGGTGTTGGTGCTTTTCGTTGGCGCCGGTGCCAATCGTCGCCGCTTCGAGTCAGAGCGCCAGAAGCACTCAGGCCCAACTGTGGAGAAGCCCTTGTCTTTCGTTTCTTCCCGTCCGCGACCGTTGCAATGGATTTGCCCTCGAACGGGGGTCAAGAGCCTGGCAAGGCCTGCTGGGGTGTTGCGAATTCGTGCGGCGCGCCAACAAGTAAGCTCTTTACGGTACCAACTTACCAACGTGGAACTTTCATTCAGATCGAGTTTCCGTTGCTGTAGTAGCGCTGACGTCCTAATGCGCCCATGTGTTGCGATGCCGGACAGCAGAGCAGTCCTGCTTGTGTGAGTCTCCGATCAAGGGCTTTTTCTGCGTTGTGCCCCGACGACAGTGTTTTCTTCTTCGTGCCGCCATTGAAATCTCGAATGCGACAGCCACCCCTCCCCTCAACGGAAGGTCTACTGGCTACGAACGCCCTAGAACAGGTACTCGACTGGGGCGTGGCCACAGAACAGAGAGAAACAACGCTCTCTGAGTCTTCTGCCAGCTGTCTGGATGAGACAGGATGGGCTGGCTCCTTTGGGCTGCGCTGCGATGCTGAAGTCTGGCTGGTGGAGTGAGTCTCCGTGTGCGCGGAAGATCCACCTCCAAGGCCGAACCAGACGAGGGTGTCACTCAAAGATGACGAAGCATTGCTGTCTGGTGCGTTGTGCCCTTTTCGACTGGGGGGGTTTTATTTGGACTTCTCCATCAAATGGCTGGATTTACTGCCCGACCTGGTGACTGGGCTTGGCTCTTGGGTATCAACGGCGAAGCGGGCTGACGAACGACACCACAGGCGTCCAATCGTTTGCCGCGCTCTGCGGCTTGCCAGACCTTTTTTTTTCTCTCTCTCTTTCTTTGACCAAAAACGTGTTTTCGTCTTCGATCAAAAGGTTGGGGGTGTGCAGAAAAAAAGAAACAAAAAGAAGGTTCTCAGGATTGGTGAGATGATCGACCGAGAGACAGTACGGAGTGGTCTGGTGCGCGCCCCATGAGGCGGTTGAGGTACTTTACGACTCGGAGCTTGTACAAACCAAACATCAGGAGACATATCCTGTACTTTCGATGCCATCCTAGGTCGCGTAGGCAACTGGGAGCCTTCAATGGTCAACGAGCAGAGTCTGCACACAATGCAGAACCGCCCCCATCGCCCTTCGGCATCGCATCGCCAACGCACTTGTGCCGGAAAGCCCAATCATGGGCCCGACCCACCCGGTCAGGAATTCAGATTCATGCAGTCCGGGCCCGCTCGCTTTTCTCATAGGGCGGGGCCGGAACGGCAATGAAAGTCATCGTTCCATCTCGGACTTGAATGGCTGCTTTCTGTGGCCTACTTGTCCAAACGTGGATTGGTCCCTTCAACTTGTTGAACGAGACCATGTAAGATGGCATCACGATGCTGAGTTGCTGCAGTGTTGCACGTCTAGATCTGTCTCCCCGCGTCTTGCTGTGTCGGTAGGCATGTGTCTGATAAAGCTGCGTACGGATATCTTGGGGTACGATGCCCTTGTCCCTCCGTAGTGGGTACCGATCTCGCTGGAAGAATCGCACTGTTTGCAGGAACTGCGTCACCGAGGTACACAGGCTCGAGATCGCCATCATGTTGTTGTAGTCAAGTCATTGGAGTTTGTTTCCAAGGTGACTTCGACAGACGTGTCTCCATGACAGACTTGTTCTCGCGCCATTGGCTTTGTGTCTCGAAGTCGAAAGTGGTCTCGAACACTGAACAAACGGCTCCGATAGGTCTTCCACATCGGCCATCGGCCAGACGATGTACTTCAAGTACTCGAATTGTACTGTACTGATATGTCTTCCCCTCCATCCTTTCGAGGAATAGTAGATTGCTGCGATCTGACCTCGTTACAGGGCTCCAATTCTGAAGCATCCAAAAGGAATGAGACTTAAAGAAACAAGTGCGATTGACATTTTGCCTGGATGGCGCCGACGCCGTCCTCCACGGGTTGTACGCAACTGCACAGTCCGACTGCATGAAATGCATCTGTCCCACAGGCATTGACACCGTAAACCAGCGCCCACTGTGCTTAAAATCCGTCTAGCGCGAGGACATGCCGAAATGGGTTCGAGTGAGGCCCTCCCGGAGCCTCTGGTGGCTCCGTCTTCTCGAGGAAGCCAGTCAAAGTTGTTCCTCTCCTTGTTCCTCTCCTCATTGAGATGTGGAGCACTGTCGCATCCACGGAATTGAATGGGTCGCCAGGATCCTCGGTTCGGTGTTTTGCGGAGGATGGCTACTTCGTACGCTCCCTATTCAACACATTCGCTGTCAACTGCCTCTGTCCATCAATGTTTGAGTCGGACTGCAATTCGTGCAGAGCTACCGCACCACTCAACGACCGCAATTAAAGACATCGTCACTACCAATCGTATGCAGCGAAACGTGATTTGTGTGCTTAGAAATGCGGAGGCCGGGGAAACGGTTCTGACGAACGTCTTCAACTGTATGTATCCATCAAGATCCCTAGATCTGATGCACGCCACGGTTGCATTTCTAGTATCTTCGCACATCATCCAAGTTGATTAGCCTGCCATTTGTTCAACATGCCGCTCTTGCGCGCTCCATATGCATGGTGCCGAGAGCGGATGGTGCTGCAAAGACTCGATGGACTGACATGCCCATATATCCGAGGCGGACGGATCGACGGGCGGTTGTTGGTTGTGGAGCGAGGAACTCGACACCAACTCGGAGCCACACCGCCTTTTCGCTTGAGGCATAATCCCTCAACGCCACTGTTGAAAACATTTCCAGAGCGTCATATTTGGTAAAAATGTAACATGGTCTGCCGCACTGAAGACGTGTGGTAATCAGAGATAGGATGAACGAAAGCGATATAATACGCAGCGATTCGAGAAGGTGATACCGTCGTGATTGTACCGTATGCGAACGCCAAATCGACTGAATTTGGAGGCTTAAAATGCTGCGACGCCACTCGTTGTTGACATTGTGTGTCAACTCTCCAATGGCCTGTTGCTGCGGGACCTTATCGCTCAACGCTTGGCGACTGTCCATTTACTGCACACCAGCCGGTTCAACTCGATGTTGAGACCTAAGAATGCCGGAGACGCAGGGAGTTTGTCTCAGAGACTTGGACAGGTCCAGATCTGCCTCTCCTAGGCTGCCTGGTATGCGTGACGTTGCACGGTAGGCCACGATTCAAGCCACGATTGTCGTGTAGTAATGTTTCAAAATATACTGCTGGCCGTTCGTAAGACAGGAATCTCAACGTCGGCAACAACCGGCCTATGGTCAGACAGAAAAAAGCCATCATCGAATCTGTTCGACAGCACGCCAAATGTCTTGATGGTGGCCGGGCTCGGATCCTTCACAAACAAAAAGTCGATCCTCTTCGGTTCCTCGTCCGGCTCGTCAAACGACGTGTACGTGATTTCGTTTCCGTAGCGCTTCGCTTTGGAAACCTGAGTTGAGACATCGACCATGCCTGACTCCGGTGCTACCATTGTCTTGTATGCATTGTCATCCGGCGTACTGTTGAAGTCACCCGCAAGCAGGACAGTTGTCGGAGGTTTGCCGTTTGCTCCGTTGCTCCACTCTCGAGCAACATTAAGAAGCAGTTTGGCGCTCTCCTCTCGAGCCACAATGCCTCGGTGATCGAAATGCGTACTCATGACAACTACACGCGTGTCGGTCTGTTTGTCGAGAAACTCTCCGACGGTGACAACACGGTTCAGTACTGCGTCCCATCCCCTAGATGGCTTTCCCGGCGTCTTGCTCAACCAAATAGTTTCATTCCGTTCGCACTGCCAACGTTCAATCTGGTAAAACACTGGTGAAAATTCGCCACCACGCTTGCCATCATCACGACCGAGGCCTATGTGAGCCCAGGCAGGACCGAGATAGGACTGGATGTCTTCGAGTTGCGAGTAAAGGACTTCTTGCAGACAGATGAATGCTGACTCGTGGCCAGCCGTGATGAAGTCCAGCTGGTTACAGAGTTTCGAGCCCCGAAAGCTCCACGGTTTCTCGTTGTGAGTGGGGTTCTCGGTGGCATAACGGACATTCTGGCTCACTAGTCGGAGCAGCATAGAGCTGGCTGCCGATGGCTCCGAGTTGTCAAGCTTTACGAGCATCCTGAACGCGCAATGAACGATGAGTTGAGCCGCGAGAGGAACTGAGATATGTTGTCCAGACAGACTTGGTCAGCGGGAGCTTGACAGTAGGCCGTGGCCGTGCGCCTTAGCTGCGGAAACTAGGTTGACGGCAGAACGCCCAGGGGAAGATGATGGGCGAGAAGAGCAACACCAGGTTCGATATGGAAGAATTGAATGGGGCTGGCTCGGCAATCTTCTGAGATGATGAGATGTCGTTGGATGAACTTGGATCTTTGACGTTGGAACAAAGCTGAAGCTCGCTTTACTTGAGATGGAAAGAGCAGGCATCCTCCTGCCCCATCAATTGCCCCCGGCCCCCAGCTCCTGCCCCCAGCTGTCAAGTGGGTCACGTGCTGATTCTGGAACACGGCGGGGAGGGAAGGAAGCAACAGCCATGGTCCATGGCCCAAGCTCCTGCATTCTTTGGCGATCCGGGGTTCTGCTGGGCAAGGTATTTTCGCCTCTCCCGGACCATCCTTCATGGAATCCCAAGCTGCGCAGCCATCACATTCCGATCCCTACCCACCTCCCTTTTACCAACTTTCCAACCAACAGATACTTGCACAACCACTACGATCCTGTCACTTTGTCAGCTCAAACAAGAGCCTACCTCCCTCCGCCACGGACGCTGGCAATTGGCTTCCAGTCTATCAACTTTCACATTGGCGCCTGGCATTCCTGCTGATGCCTTCACCGCTAGTCGCTGGCGCCAGTCTCAATGGAATGCCTTGGAAACATCCATCTTTCGCAATCTCTGGCAAGGTACTCCGTAGCTCGGAAGCCATCACACACTCCCACCACTATTAAGTCTTATCTCCGCATTCTCGTTGGATGTGCGACCAGCCCTCCCCTCCATCTCAGTGTCCCGAGACTCTGGATGGCGTTCTTACATGAGAATGGCAGCTAGGTAAGGTAAGCTGGGGCAGACAATAGTCAAGTCTCACTGCCTCGCGAGTCGATTACTCACCATCTTAGGATAGATCAGGGAAACCTGGTGTCACCCGATCCCTCCAGCCTTTCCCAAAAAGCCGGCCTCTCCCAGTCAGCGTCTTTCCACGGCGGGCTGATACCGGCACGACGATCCACAAACCAGTCACGTTCTTATCACGGCCCGCTGCCCGAGTTCAATTTTCAAGACGTGATTCAGGCCTCATGGGATGGCAGCGGCTACTTCTCGAGGAGATGTTCGTCCGCTCTTGTCAAATCCAAGTCATGACGCAATGTGTACACAGTCGGGAAAGCAGCTGACTTGTTTTAGGTCAAGACAGGACCTTGCAAAAAAACCAGAACTGTCGTAACAAACCATCGACATTTCCACTTCAATACGGGCCTCACTTGAGCTTCTTCGTATTTCGCGAGTTGTCGGGAATTTCCCGGAGAAGCCAGGAAGGGTCAGAGGCCTCATAATCGAAAGACGAGTGTGCTGCATGCCCATCTCGCAGTGGTTCATGCACCGTGGCGATCCTCCATTTCTGAGGCTGAGGGTGGTGCAGGAGCCGGATGGGTGACTCCCCGAAGCGAGCGTAAGAGGAGCAAGGCTGCCAACTTCACCGAGGAATTATCGAAATACGGCTGCCTTTTGTCCAATCTACAGTACGGAGTGAGGCCGGTCTGTCGAGCTGACTCAAATGCGCCACTTCGAGGCGTCATGCAAGGTACGCCAGCCGCTCTAGCAAGCGTGGGAGGGCGATCAAAAACTTGTCCCTTGCCCAGTCTAGTCGACAGCTGTCTGGCACATTCCTTGCGCGCAGGTTCATGGCCTCGAAAATGCGCACCGGTCAAGCGACGGTGGGTTTTGCACGCTGGGGGAGTCGGCACGTTCGGTTGGCGCTATGGTGGGCAAGGTAGTCATCTGCCTGACTCGGCCTCCGACCAATACGTGTGGTGGTTGCAAGTCTGTCTCAGCTTATTCATATAAGCCGCGGTAGTCGCGCGCCGGTCGACACACCCACACGGAGGAACGCGAAGCGACCAAAAGACCGGATTTCCTACCGTCTGCCAGGGATTGTGATAGATTTCCAATACGAGTCCCAGCCCGGGGCCTCAGCTTACCACCATTTCCGGATGCGTATCTCTGCTTCTGGCTGCACCCCGGCCATTTGGAGACACTGCACTGCTCTTTCTCAGACATTCATGGCGGGTGAGGAGTCACGCTCCTCATAGGCCTCCTCCACGTGGGGGTTGATGGTGGCTGGCTGCCCCGCGATATTGAGACCTCTGCACTGGGCAATGGGCACTGGTGACCACCATCTTCCAGCCATACAAGGCAGCTCTTGGCTGGGTTGATGTGACTGAGCCCGAATCACCAGCCAGCCTGCAACCTTGTCGGTGTGCGTGCGTGCTTGCGTGTGTGTGTGTGTGTGTGTGTGTGTGTGGGTGGGTGGGTAGATGAAGGCAGTGTCGGATAACGTCCGCCTTGCACCTCCTCTGCCTGGCTGAGGCTGCGATGCAAATGTATAAGTAGGAGTTCACCGCCTCGTCTCCAGCTCGTGTTCCTTCACCTAGGTCTGACACGTTTTACAGCATCACATCATTGCTGAAATCAGGGACACTCTGCAACTAACTGCCACTTTCGTTTGGTATACTTTTGAGCCGGCCAGACCGGCGAGGACCTGAATCGTCTCGTCAGTGATTTACTGTTCAGACGCCTTTCCGATATTATCAAGCTCAACACGACTACTAGCAACCTAACAAACACCAACACAATGCCTCAAACACCAAAGACACCTTCACGGCGGGACTCATGGCCACCAACCCTGGTGCGCCTCGCCCCGACAATCCCCAAGGACTACCCATCCCTCGACGACATCGACGAGGACCCCTTGACCTATTTCCTAACACCCGCGCCCGATCTGGAGGACGACAACGAGGACGACATGACCATGATGGACTTTGACGCCGGCATCGAAGACGACAGCGAGCGGGAGATCGTCCGCAGCGTCAGCCCTTCAAGCCTAGACGGGCTAAACAAGTCCAAATCCCGCAGCAAGTCGCCGCCCGTCCCCGACCTCTCGGACCTCGCCACGCCGGACACGGACGATGAGGAGGAAGATTACATCCGCTTCGCGCCGCAGGGGTTCATGATCCCCTTTAGCCTGCGCGATTTCGCCATCGACGGCCTAAAATCCATGGCCAAGTCCAAGTCTCGCCCTTCCAAGCCATCGGACAACAATGTGCTTCTCTCGCCGTCGTTGTTCCCGCCTACTCGGGGCCGAGCACCCGTGCGACCCGGCGGCGGGCGGGGCCGGCAGCGCACGACTTCGTACCGGCACCACCGGCCGCAGCACGTTTGGCGCGAGCCGAGCCCGGACGTCTGGTCTATTGAGGAGGAGACGGAGGAGGAGCTCTTGAGCGAGTTGGGAAGCAGCGTCGGCGCCGTGAGCGATTTGGAGCATGACACGGAAGATGAGACGGAGGAGGATGCGGCGGCGACGTGTCCGGACAAGAGCGGAGACGTACAGGCTGCGAAGCCGAAGAAGAAGGTCCGGTTCCTGTTGCCCTCTTTGGAGTGAGCGAACTGGGTACTGCGGACGAAGCATAAGCATATCACGGCGTTTTCGGTGGTTGGGCACAAGCATATTCCACCTGCATTGGGAGGTTTATCGTCATTTAGTTTACTTTTCTCTTTCCTTCTTCTCTTTCGGTATACGCCGTCCTCTGGGTAGGGGGCAGTCTAGTCTCACAGCATGGGATATGGGAGTTTCTGCACAATACCCGTCATTTCGGATGGTAATTTGGGGTGTTTGGGCTTTTTTTCCATCTTTGTCGGAGGGGGGGAGGAGGGCAAATGGGCATACGGGTATTCGGGGCACACACACGGAATTTTTAGGTGCATAATTGAAGCACTCGCTATGAAGGCAGATTAAACCCTGATCTACACTTTTTCGCAACCTTTATCTTCTGGTCTCTAGTGTGGTGTGATGTGCTACTGCGCGTCAATGAGTTTGACTGGTGACGGGTGACAAGAGATGCAGGACGTGATGGTGTCTTTCTAGTTGGAACAGCTGAGGCTGGTGCAGGCAGGTATGGCACGGTAAGGCGAAGGAGAAAAGTGTCGATGGGTGCAAGCGTGCTCACGCTGTTCCCCTCTCCTCGCAGAAATCAAGGTTTTGAAGAATCGTCTTTCCTGTGTGATGCTAGATCTCGATTGCGGCCCCACACGATATAGCCTCAGCCGGATAAAACAGGTCCTGCGGAAGCTTGCGGAGAGTCTTGCGGAGGAACAAAAGTCTCACTCTCAACAGGGACGAGATTCGGAAGGAGGAGGGGAGGAGAAGGAGGAGAGCGGGACGGTCGGTCCCACCCACGTGCAACTGCGCGGTCCTCGTGATGTCGGGGGCCCGTATGGTTTCGCTGCTACATTATCCGTACATGGGAGACATTTCGCGGGCGCTGTGCTGTGGATGTATGTGTGTGTGTGTGTGTGTGTGTGTGTGTGTGTGTGTGTGTGTGTGTGTGTGTGTGTGTGTGTGTGTGTGTGTACGTGTGGTGATAACAAGTGTGGTTTGGTAGCGATTTCGGGTTATTGGATGGGAAAACAGGGCATGAGAAAGCTTGGCTTGGCTACTTACCTTGATTTGGACCTGTAAGACTATGGTATATATAATAGTTGAAAGAATGGATCGCAATTTGTGATGGGATTTTGGAGAATGGTTGCGGCGGGGATATACTCCAGACCTTGATTTCTTCTTGCCATATTGGAAGTTGTTATCGAGAGTAAACAAACGGGTGCATGTCGAAATTCATGGGACCCCCGTCAATAAGGTGAGGCGTCGTCAATGCTCCCCCCGCCTGTTGCGACTGACAGTTTGGCAGGGCAGTGACAACGACAGCGACATGGGGTGATGGTGAGAACTGAGAAGTAAAGTTACCTATCAACCGCCGTTTCAAGGATGCTCGTTGTCGCATTGCGTTGCCCACGACCACCGACTTGAGAACTTCGAATAAGAATTTGTATTTGAGGTAAGACAGGCGTATTTGGAAACATTGAGTAAGCTGGCTTCTTTTTTTTTTTTTTTTGCCCCTCCCTCCGTCTGTGTCTATGCCCGATGACTGCATTCGTTGGCAAGGATTTACGGAGTATGTGATTCGCGTCTGTCACCAGATTGGTCGATCAAGGGAATGACGGTGGGTTTTATCGTGTTTTTATCGACTCACTTGCGAGTTGAAGGGGTCTTGGTGTCAACATCCGAGATCCGATCTACTGGCAGAAGCGAAGGGCTAGGCGAGTGCTTGGAGATTACTCTTATTCGAGCACTTGGTCAAGGCGGGAAATGATGGACGCGGCGGGATTCCATGAGTAATATGGATAGTCCACCCTTCAAAGTCCGTTATGGGGAGATTGGCGGTTGGCCGTGGGCCTTGGAGAAGACGGCTTCGGGGGAGATTTGAGAGCGACAGACCGGCCCTAGTAGAAAGTAAATAGACGGGGGAAGAGAGATGGAGAGAGAGAGAGAGAGAGCGGCTGCGAGAGTGACAGATTCCCATGTGTTTCCTGGAAAGCACATGCCGCAGCAAGGAAGACAGGGCGAGCAAGGCAGAGAGCAAACCCTTGCATTGATGCTACCTCAGCTACCCACGTCCCGATGCTTCCCATCGAGACCAAGTCTTGTTTTTTTTTTTTTTTTTTTTTGCAAGTTGCGCCTGATCTCCCTGATGTCGATAACAAGGTACGAAGTACTTGGGGGGTCTGGAACCCTCAGCTGCCTCACACTCTTCATCTTGGCTTTTGATTGGCCTCTAGCCGGGATGTCTGTGCTTCAGGCCTTCAACTTTAAGGGATCAGGTTACCTACCTTACGGAGTACCTTAGGTACCTTAGGTCGTAAGTCGTGACTGATAGCGCACCACGTCCACTAAACCTTGTCGACGCACCTCCATAAGGTACGTACAGAACGGCCCCACCAAGCGGTTTGTTTATGTCTAAGCTCCGGCGTCAACATCCACTGGTTACTCCGGCAGTGCCAGCTCAACGAGGCCCTCGATTGGATCACACTTGCTCTCTCCATCCTGCCCTGTCCAGTCCTCGACAAGAAATCGAAAAGAGTCCTGTCGCTTTGATATGCTCTGTCTCTACCGTCTCTACCCTATTCGTACATACACACACAAAGTCACAGACTTCACACATACAACACATACAACGGGATTGTCTGTCGAACTGCTCCTTTTTTTCGCGTGCCTCGCCTCACCTTTGCTCATCCAACCAACGTCTACATACACGGCCTGCAAAGTCGGCCTCTTGATCTGCCACCGTCTCACCGACATACAGCCTCGCCTTCACCTCTTTTCCTCTTTCTCTCTTTCTCGCATTACTCTGACGTCTGACGTCCATTTGCGCTCCCGATTGCAACCCCTCAGCTGTCAACAACAACCTTTCCCTTCCAACTCTACCGCATGCGCCCATAGGAACGCAGCAGATCGTTGAGCCTTAAGCGGCAGCATGCATCTCACCTAAGTCAGTCCTTCCCACGTTGTCATTCGTTACCTCACCCAAGGAAGGAGAGGGGGATGCACCTGTACGACGCCAGCTCGTACCTGTCCACCGCTTGCCCGCAGACCGGACATCTTACTGACCAAGCCTTCGACTGTAAAGACAATGTCTCCTAAACCTCCCGACGAGAAAGAATCGTCGGACGCTGCGGCGGCGGCGGCGGCGGCGGCAGCAGCAGCAGCAGCAGCAACCACCAAGCCCTCCACTCCCGCTACCAAAGAAAGCAATGCGACGCCGCCCACGACTCCCAAGGCCATGCCTGCCCGCCCCCGCGCAGCAACCATGAAGAAACCACCAGAACCTCCGACTCTGCTCGCCGACTTCCTCAGAGGACGCCCCTCTCCACAACGTGTCGCCGCCGAACGCAAGCGAAGAATGAGTCTCGACGCTGTCAAGGCCGAGCTGCGGGCCGAGATGCGTCAGGCTGCCGTCGCAAAAGTCCAGCAGCCCGGCGGCGTCAGGGAGCGCGTGAACAAATGGCAAAAGACAAACGCCGCAGCCATGGCCTCGGCTGATCCCCTGGCACCGCCCAGCGAGCCTACCGAGCTGGCCTTCCCGGGCGACACGGAGAGCGTCACGGAAGAAGACCGCGTACGCATCAAGTTGCGCCAGAAGAGGATGTCGGCGCCAAAAATGTCTACCCCCAAAATCGAGGTACACAATGACGGCCCGGCCGACGAAAAGGACGAGACTGTGGAGGATCTCCCCGGCGGAGAGGCTAAGCTGGCACCCAAGAAGCGAGTCGTTAGCGACGACCATTGGATGGCGCAGAAGAGAAAGAAGAGCCCCACGAGAGCAAAGTCGCCGCGGACCAAAGACGCCAGCCCAAGTCCCACCCCAAGCCCTCTACCAAAGGGGTTCGTGCAGAAGACGCCCATCCAAGCACCCATCTCCAAAAAGATTTCGGATTGGGCAGCAAAGGTCGAGCCGCCAGATCCGCCACTAGTCAAGCAACACCGGGCCGCAAAGTCAACAGACTCGCTTGACGGCAGCAGGATACAGGCAAGGCTCAAGGAGCTTCAAGAGAGGCAAGCTACGTTGCCAAAGAAGACGATGGATGACGACGGCATCAGAGTTACGCCGATACGAACGAAGAAGCTCGATGATGACGGAATCCGTGTCAGGCCGCTCAAGACACCAGCATCAGAGGGGTCCGGCGTCAAGACGCCGAGACCCCAGAGCGCGGGAGCCAAACCCCGCGATCGTAGTCGCGGGGACAGCGCGAGGCACGAGTCGGCGGACCACATCGTGGTCGTTGAAGAAGACGAGTCCGCGATCGAGGTCACAGAGGATGCCGAGTCTAGTGTGCCGGCAACACCAACGCGAAAACCGTCAAAGGCTCGCAAAGTGAGCCACAAAAAGAGGGTCCCGCCACCTTCAGACGATAAATCCTGGATTAGCACCTCAGAATCAGCAGTCAGGACAGGGCTGGACAATTCAGATCTTGCGCCAAGCTCGCTCACCAGCGCCCCGGGCGCGAAGCCACTGGCAGACATTCCCGTAGGATTCTCTGCATTCAGTGAGCTGGATCTGCCCCTCAACAAGACGAGGCAGAAGGCTCAGCGCAATCCCAGCTTCAAGGCTGCCGATGTGCTCAAAAAGGTGGTCACCGGGGGCAAGAAGATCCTGCACGACGCCGTTGAGCCTCCGAAACAGCCCGTCGCCAACCAGCCTCCCAGTATTGAGAAATGGCTCAACGGGACAGTCGATCCGTTCGTCGATGAGCCGGCGAAGAAGGAGGAGTCGCCGGCGCCAAAGAGGAAAGCGTCCGAGAGCAAGCCTGTCGACAAGACAAAGGCGCAGGACACCCGCAGACGATCATCGGCCGAACCCCGTCAGCGAAAGCCTTCTCTTCCCACGCAGACTGAGCTTTCAGAATCAACTGGGCTCACCGAGTCCACCCAGACAACACAGTCAACCGATATGACTCAGACTACGCAATCAACGGATTGGACAGAGTCAACCCTATCCTCCACGGATCTGAGCGCGTCAACCGAGAATGACGAAAATGTAGCACCCAGGAATGCCGAAGAGAAGCCGAAGGAAAAGCCAAAGACACCAACTTCTGCTGGTGCGGCTGGCCTTCGCCGGAGAGCTGCTACGAGAAGCTCGCCGTCTCCCGCGAAATCTGTCAAGAAGCCTTTCCGTGAGATCCTCAAGGAGGCTTTCAGGGGAGAGTCCACCGGCCACCAGACTCCGCCTTCCAAGTACATCAGCGAAGAAGAGCGAAAGTTGGAGTTGGATCAGGAGTATGATAGTCCCGGAGAAGATGATGAGTCCAGGCGAACCATGCGCCGCCGCTCTTCTGGGTCCAGCCGGACCTACTCGGATCGAACATTCACCGACGACTGGACATACGATGATGAGTCCTCGGTGCAGGACAATACACCTCGTCGCAAGCCACCAACGAATGGTGTACATGAGTTGTCCACGATCCTTGGCTCTGCCGATACCCGCAGCAGCTACGATTCCGATATGACCTCGGTCTTGTCCGAGACCACTATCACGCAGACCACCGGGCTTACGAGAAGCAATGTTTCGCGACGGCGGAGCAATAAATCGGGTCTGAAGAGAAGGCTGACTAAACACTCTGATCTCGTGTCAGTTTTGTCATTGCCAGACGAAAGCCAGGTGCCAGGTAGCCTCAGGAGCATCAAACCTAGGGCGAGTGTAAGAAAGGCTGCCAGCGTACGAAGAGCCAATGCTCGTCCAGACACGGTCACAACAAAGGACCTCATGAGGGAATTCACAGACGATGAAAACCTGTACCAGCGGGAGCTCAAGACGCTGGTTGACGGTGTGGTACCCGTTCTCTTATCCACTGTCCTTCATGAGGGCTCAGCCAGTGCTGTCGATCTCTTCGGCCCCGAGTCCCCTGGCCGCAAGGCAAATAGCATGTCGAAATCCGTCGTCAATATGGGAGTTGCACTGGAAAAACTGAAAACCGCCCATAAGAGGGCATCCCATACGGATGTCGACCGGCTCATTTCCTGGCTACACACCGCCTCACCCATCTACGATAGCTACCTGGACGCGTGGCGCCTTGGATTCCAAGATCTCGTCGTCAACCTAGCTCCTGCTGCTGATCGCCTCGACGACGAGGATTCCCTCATCGGCGCACTCCCGCGCAACGCCGAAGGCGACGTCGTGAACGAAGACGGAGAGAGAGTCGACGTTGCGCATTTGTTGAAACGGCCCTTGCTTCGCATCCGGACTCTTGCAAAGCTCACCAAGGTAATATCACCAACTGTTCTAAATGGGCCAGGCTAACACAAACAAGGGCCTTCACGCCGCCGTCGGCTCATACGACACCCTTGCACTTGTTGGCGATTACGACATGTTGCAAGAAAAGGCCAAGCGTCGTCACAGGGAAGAGTCTGCGCGGCTGGCTGACGAGGACGCCATCAACACCGACACGAGCAGGATCCGTAATCTCCGGACACTCGCACCCATGGAAGCCGTCAAGATCGACCCCAAGCGGCAGGTCAGCGCAAAGGACCTTTTCTCGCTCAGCCTCGCACACTCGAATGGACAACGCCTCGAGTGCCAGGTCGAACTTATCCACCGCGACCTTCCTGGCGCGAACAACGACAAAGGTGACTTGCTCATCCGCGAGACTGGCAGTGGCCGCCGCACATGGCTTCTCTTCCCTCCCATGCCCATGACTGTGATTTCAGCTCGCCGTGGTGACGCGAAATTCGAGCTCGTTCTTATGGTGTCGGGCACTCACAACGGGCGGCACTGGTATGAGCTGCTGAGCCTCATCACAGACAACAACGATCAAGTAGAAGACTGGCTTGACATCGTTGGCACATCGCCCATGCCACCCAAAGAGCGGCTGCCAATTGTTACTGAAGAGAGCCTCCCCGACTCACCACAGCACCGGACCGATATACCTGTGGGTGGGAAGCTACATGGATCATCGTCAAGAGACATGTCATCTCCAGAGCCATCCGCGCCCCAGCGATCGGGTTCTCGTCGCTACCACAACCGCGGCTCAAGTATGCCGACCACACCCATTCGCCGCAGCCCCTCTCCAGACAGAACCCCTACACAAGACTCGTACGATGAGGAGGACAGGCACAGGGCTGCGCCGAACACGACCCCCTACCGCGCGGATGGCGCTCCTCCTCCTCCCATCCACCGCTCTTTGAGCCCCAAGCCCCCCAAGCTGTCGCCCCCTGTCGACATTGGGGGCTCCCGTGTGAAGCGTCGGGGATCCTCGCCTTTGAAGCACGAGTATCTTCCTTCTGAAGAATCATCCGATACGACTCGCTCCGTCACGGAGACCGATCTCTCAGAGAGCGAGACAGAAACAGAATCTGACTACACGTCATCCGAGTCTGAAGATGACTTTGACGATGACATCCCCGAGACCGAGGTTGGCTTCAGTATTAGAGAGCCCGAGCACCAGCCGGCTGAGGAACGGGAGCGCGAAAGAGAGGAGTTTGTCGACTCCTTCAAGCAAGAGTCCATGATCTCGCGGTCATTTGTTCAAGAATCAATGATCTCCGAGTCGGTGTGCAGTCTGACGCCGTCTAACTCGGCGTCGCAAGCCGGTCTCCATGGCCGCAAAATGAGTGCCTCGGAGAGCTACACCAGATACATTGCTTCCATCTCGTACTGGAACGAGAAGAAGGGCCAGTGGAAGGACATTTCCCTTGAGCCCTGCTCCATTCAGGTAACGGCCGGAGTTATCGAGGGCTACTCTTTGGTCATGAGCCCCGGAGGAGAACCCGACATCCCCCTTGTCTCTCTCGAGCTTACACCCCTCGTCCTCCTCCGCCAGTCTACCGTTGTCGATCTTGAAATCCGCTCAGCCGTCAAGGACAACTGCAAGAATAAGGACATTGGTGGAGGCAACTTCCGCTTCCGTTGCCCGTCGGCCACGGAATGCTACAACCTGTACATGGCCGTGCATGATGCCCGCCTCAACAACCAAAAGTTCATCCAGCTCGAGAACGAGGCACGCTATCAGTCATTCGGCCAGAGACCCGCAGAAGATACCGAGGACAATAGCAGTCATCGTCGCAGCTGGTTCGGACGCAAGAACAGCTACCGCGCATCGGCCCGCGCACCATCTCAATCACAAGATGGAAGCACCCCCTCGTCGAGTCTGTCTGCCACGAGCTTCCTCAAGAGGCTCACGCAAGGGAACGCTTTCAACATTGCTCGATCATCCATCGACAAGCAGGGCCGTTCCTCCAACAGTAATAGCCTCTACGGATCCGGTTCGTCTTCCGATGGCTACCCCCGCTCGCCATCCATCAGCAACTACTCCAACTCCATCCGCAGTCCTACGTCGTCCGACAACATCAAGATCCGCCTGCACCTGCTTGTCAGCTCCAACAAGTGGGAGGACTACGGCAACTGCATCATACAGATCCGCCGCCCGCCACCGGGCTGGCACCAAGACCTACGCGCGAACCACGGCCTCGAAAAGCGTGTCACGGTTACAACAATGCCCAAGAAATCAGACAAGGCGCGCATCATCCTCGATGCGGTGCTGGGCAGTGGCTGCTTTACTCCTATGGGCAGTCGAGGCATCATCTGCGGTATCTGGGAAGAGATACGCGATGAGAGGGGCGAGATCGGCGTCGCGCCCAAGACGGGCGGTGCCGCCGGCTCGGTCAAGAAGTGGTGTTTCCAGTGTTCCAGCGCCTCGGAGGCCTCGTGGGTGTTGAGGCTCGTCCACCAGGAGGTTGGCGTGGAACTTCGAGACTGATTTCCAATGGTCTCTTTCTTTCCGTTTTGTCTATACCATCATTTTCGTTTTCTCTTGTCTCTTCTCTGTCCTATTATGATTCCCCCACACGAGCGAACGGCTCGCATTTCGTGCATCGCTAGAACCTGGCTTTAGGCGTCTGGCTATTAGGGTGGCATAGCGTGTTTTGACATTATCTCGAATGGTGTTTTGGCCGAAGGGATGGACGGGGACGGCCGGGGAGGAGTTGGGCTGGGCTGGGTTCACATACGGGGTAAGGGTAAAACATATATACACTCGGGACCATGGCATGGGTGGGAGCGGTTTGACCAACGGAGGAGAAGAGAGTACCTTGGGCTGGCAGCTTTTGTTTTGTTTAGGGCCTCTTTTTTTTTTTTTTTTTGCTGTTACACATGATACCGAAGTCATTTTATTGGCGTGTTTGGGGTAGTGTACGTATTGTAACGATACCGTGTATAGGAACGGTGGCTATTCAAGTCCGAGAGGCTTACATTATCTTTTTTTGAGAAGACAAAAGTCCTGGAAATTTTTTGTGAAGTGATCTTGTCCCTCTAGGAAAAGGGCCCCCTTCATGTCAACGAACGAGCTCAGGAAAATGAAAGGATAGAGAACTAATAGGGGGGGGGATCTCTTTTCTAATCTTGCTCGTTACTTGACATTAGCTAAGATTATCAGTCATTCACCGCTTGGCTGCTAATTTCAAGGACAGCTAAGAACTACGTGGGTAGTTTTGCAGAGTGTTTCTTTCTCATCGATGATGCTTAAGTTAAGAGTCTGAGATGGTTGAATCCACACACTCCGCCGAACAATTACTACTCTTGATATTCACTACTAAGTATGTTCCAGCATCCATTACTCCAATCCAATGTTCCGATCGTATTCGTCGACGTTGACAATAACGACGAGGTCGAGGATTTAGTAGTAGGTAAACCACTCGGTCGTCACCACCGTTAGTACCGTTATGTCTACTAGCTCCGGAGAAGGAGGTCACCGTCAGCCGGGCCGGAGCGGTCGATCATCTCGATCCCTAGATGACTTTCTTGAGCAGTGTAACTCTTAAAGTGGAATGAACGAAAGGACTGGCCGGCTGATGAAGCCTTGTGGACTGGAGCTGGTGGATATTAAATACCTCCTGAGCCAGTTAGGCGTCTTTTTATCTAAGTTTGGTCATGTCTATTGCGGGATGTGAGATTTGAGGACTTGAAAGGTGATCTGATTATCTTGTTTTAAGCCTACCTTGTCCTACGCCTTGGACAATTCCCTCTATCTATACTATAAGTCATCTCATCACATTGGATCTAACATCATTTCAAACATCGCCAATCACGTCTTCTTATTGTTAGACTACATCATGAAGCAAGCATCTTTACATATCCTAACCAGCAATTTTGTAAGTTGAACAAAGTTTTATAGCTGAATTGAGGGCCATTCATGTAGGCCTTGAGTAGAAGCCAAACCTAGGCAGGTTGCGAGCGGGTAGAAGAGGATAGTCACCAAACTCGGTGATGCCGGGTTCGCGGCACTTGTCAAGCTGTACTAAACTTTGGCTAATTTCTTTGATAACTTCTTCAATACTTCCCTGGCGGTCCTGCTGTTCCTAAGTCGGACGTAGGTTCTAACCGACTGATCATCTACTCCCTCTCATCTACGTACCCGAAGCATCTTCGTCTACAGCAATTTAATCTACATATGATATTCTTTTCCCCTACCATGCATGCTGAGTTCTAACCACAACCTGTTGCCCATGTTTGTACATATCGCGTTGATCTCAGAATACGCCTCCATCCCAGCTGTAAGATCATCTTAGTTGTGATGGTCAGCAAGGAAATAGGCAGGCCAAGAAAGGCGCAGTTGAGATACTGCTTGGCGCGCTTGAGTGATGCCTTCTACACAGTGGAAACAGATGGACATCCGTTCCCCCATTTCTGGATGACATTTAGATATGTGATCAAATATATAAGAATACGTGAGCTTTATTAACTTGTGTTTCTTTCAAGTAATGCATGTATAAGGCCTGCTAGATTACCAGGAACGGCCTAGACCTTGTCCCGTTTTGTTCGAACTTTGTCCTCAGTCCGAAAGGTTTATATTCATTTTCCAGGACAGTCTTGGAGTTTTTAGTGAAAGTGATATTCGTGCCTTGATAAGGGAGGGGCCTCTTCATGTCAATGATGAAGGTTGGGAAGTGAATAAAAGAGGAAATCGGAAAGGTTCTTTGAGCACCTCTCTCCTCAACTCCGCGCGTTGACCAAAATGGAACCTACTGACCAACCTACCCATAGCCTTCCATGCTTTTGAACCACAGTTGTCGGCTACTTTAGGGTATGCGCGTAGTCCTTCTTTCTCATTATCAACTCTCAAAAGCTTGTCGTGGTGAACCACGCCCCATCGCCCCGGACGTATTCGTTGACGCTAATTCAGCGACGAGACGGGAGGCGGGAGGCGGGAAGCGGGAGGCGGGGGGTGGGAGGTAAAGGAGAGGCAGGTAAAAACCACTCGGCTACCTCTACTGGTGCCGCTGTTTCCTCTTTGACTAGGAGGAGGAGATATCGCCAGGCCCGGCCAGAACGGTAATCTCGCTCTAGAGCAATGTGACCTCTGAGGGGAGGATGCCCCTCTGAGATTAGCTGACACAGTACTGTGGAAAGATAGCCAGGTATATATGTGCTTTCAGAGCCAGGCCAGGCCCGTATTTCTGCCAGGTACGGGTATATTTGCTGTAGATGGATATGGGGTTTACGGAGTATCTTCCTTGGCCACTTGGCGATGGACAAGATGGTAAAGACACCTGTTAAAGGTCGTGAAATAATCGTTTTAATATCTACGGATATGTTGATGTTCATACGCACTCTTATAAGAGCAGAAACAGCGCAGTAACGAACGGTTAAGGCACGAGGACTAAATGAAAGGGCTCCTTATTTATAGTGAATACCCTTAAAGATACCCCACGTCCAAAGGGGTGGGTATAGATAAAGGCAGGCGATGAGAGAGATCAAGAACCAGTGCGAGATTTATATTAAGAAGAAACGAATACACCCTTATAGTCTCAGCTAAGAAGCCTATTCTGCATTTGCTTTGCCTTATCCTCGCCCATGGCTACTTAGCTTCTTGGAAGGAAGGGTTAACTTGTAGGGGGCCATAACCCCCCTCCCGCCCGAAAACACGCCGGAGTTACGAGCCAAACCTCCCTATCCTATTTACCCTAATAACGGACTTTTTTTTTTTTGGTTCTACTACAGTCGAAAGGATAGAACTTCAATGGAAGTTCTATAATTACACTACGAATAGAGTGTTAAATTAGAGCTTAGCTGAACAACGTGCCGTGCTGCTAGCTAATGAGGCGCTTCGCTATTAAGATTCATTATTATGGGAAATCTACAATGGGGAGGGGTAGGGGACCTACCTGAACTGGAGAAGCTGGCGGTGGGCGTTACGGGAGGCTTCAGTTCCAAGAGTGGTACGGATACGCTGGTGCTCTACTCTAGCCGCGCCGATTACAGGTTACAATAAGATTTTCAACCCTCCTTAGTCAAGTAATCACGTAAAATCAAGGCCGTTTTCTCTCATTTCTAGCCTTTGGTGGTGTTGACTTTGAGTGATCCTTATCTAGCAGGATATGGTGTACGAAACCATGAAAGTCCATGTGCTTGAGATGTGTCGCGAAGGAAGGGAGGAGTGACTTTTTCCCGCTGGTGTTTGCATCAGAACGTTGAGAGAGAACCCTTTGAGGAGTTTCTGTATGTACAGTGGCGAAAAGTCATTCTACACCTGACACCGAGTATTTATATCTACCTCTACTCTTGGGAATGATGTTTTGGAAGGAGTATTTACAAATTGCCTTCCTTTAGTCATCCATATGGACCGGAAAATACCCCTGAAAGCGCGTCACAACATGGAAGGAATGCCCGAATACACAAGTATAGTAAAAATCCGCTTTCCACCGAAGAAAACCGACTTGGACGGTGTTGTAGTCAGCAATCGGTACGAGGGGTTTGTTCGATTCTACATCTCTACGTCGAAATCTGGGGTCTACGTGGACGCGACAAACTCGACGAAAATAAGAGCACGATGCTGCGTAGGTAGCCTCTAATCAGTTAACGCGCTATACTCTACTCCTTTTTAACGTTTGAGCAGTCACTCGAGGGGGAGCTCTGCTCGCTAGCTTCATGATTCAAAGGGACCATAGCGAGCCGTAGGCCTGTGTAAGAGGCCAAAGGCTATTCAAAAGACCGAAAATTGCTAAAAACGTAGTACATAACGTACTGGTTGATGGGGGCCTAGCATTAGAAACCATAAGTCGGAGGTCACAGACCGTTGCTCGGCTTTCACGATGTTACTCTCCCATGTGGCCGAGAGGCTTCGGTTTATCGGATCTAACTCTACAACGCAAGCAAGCTCTGGGAGAATAGCATCGGCGCAAGATAGCCCCGAGTTAACCCCTGAAGTCTGAGCTTCCGAAGAATGTCAACGTCGGGTTGTGCTGTGACTCGGGAGCATAACTCTAGATATTCGCTCGATCACACCTCAAGCCCGATGAGGTGACCGAACATGTGCGGTGTTGCTTCTTGGGCAGACGACCATTTGACTGCGTGGTGGGATGTTATAGCATGTTGGAAGAAAACTGCTTGCTCCCGCACTCAGGGTCTTTGCGCGGCACTTGTCCCAGTCGGTGAACAAGCGCTGTAGTAAGCGGTCAACCTGTCTTTAGGGTGCGTCACAGCTAGCCTCAGTAGAAAACCACCAATGGCTAGTCAAGGCATTCCGTCTCACGGTACTTTCATCGCCACTCAGACGCCTCACGAGAAAGATCTGTGGCTGGCAACCGCGAAACGCAGTCGGGAGAACTGCCGGGTCTCGAACCCCTGAGATAGTACGGATAGCTAGGGGACTTTCACTCCCAACAGTCATCAGTGACTTTGCACGTCCTGGCCGACAACCAGGAACGAACCACAGCCCCTGAGTCGCGAGCTCACCGAGACCGTCTCTTCGATCGTCGGCCCGGGCTCGGCCACTGAGCCTCATAGGCCGGCCTCTGATCGATGTCAAAGACCCAGATCGTCATGTCAACCATCATTTCGCTTCCACATCTTCTGGAAGCCTCGGGGAAGACAGGTGTAATGAAAAGGAGGCCAGGGTGCCTGACGACGAGCCTGCTTCAACCAAATTGCCGGTACGTTTCGTGGCTCCCTAGGCTGGCATTGTATCCGCACATGCCTAGTCAGACGGTAGCCGGCAGCCCAGCCGAGATGACCACGCAGCAGTTGCAATAAGGCCCAGAGCCAGGCTTGATCTAGGTGAGAGTTTCGATGAACCGGCAACCAGGGGTACAAGTCCCCCGGAGACGCAGGAACGCATAGGGACTGGCGCAGTGCCCGTCGATGTGGAGATGTACGTTGATCGCACTGTGAAGAGAGATCGACGAACTATGCCGATGTGGGTGCCGAGCGGGCGAAGAGCTCACGTGCGAACACGAACATGCTGGGGCGGACAAGGAGGCTGGTTTGAAAGAATCTTTCCAGAGCGCCCCACGATGCCAGGATTAGAATGCCAAGTAGGTTGTTAGGATGCTGGGATTGCTACTTGGGAGCGACCGCTTCATACGTACTTATGGAATAAGAATGCAGTCGTGTTTCTGCTCTAGCTGCTCATGTTGCATTAACTGCTGGTCGCAGAGCAACGCTGACGAAGCATACCTTGTTGTTGAACAGACTGTTGGCCGACAGGCTAGCAAATCAGAGAGAGAAACGCAAAAACAAAAACCAGGATTTCAGTTTAGTTCCGGGAGCCAGGTTCGACATCCGGATGGGTGTAAGCTCCAACCCAAACATGGCAGGACGCGTCGACGGGGAAGCAAACCGGTTGATCCGCGCAAACAAACCTCGAAGGGTGAGAATTGGTTGGGAACGGTTGAAACAGCCAAGGGGAGGAGGAGGCGGTCGGTCACCGAAGAGGCGAGCGGTTGGAAAGCCCAAAGGACCGAAACTGCGAAGGCGTTGATCGGTCGGCCGCTGTAATTAGAGAGAGAAGCGAATAAAGTTATCAGATCAAACCCATGCCATGTCGCTGGGTATTGGCGTTAGTGGAGTAGACTGAGGGTTACACTAGCGACGAGAGCTCAAGCCGGAGCCTCAGAATAATGCTCGTGACAAGCTCGAAATGAAGATGAGACATCACTAGACGCGCAGGGAGACGCGAGCGGGCCTGGTTCGCGACGTCGCGCAGGTCTGTGACTTGAGATTTCAAGTGTGCTTGCTCGTTTGCGTTGGGAGGATTTGCTAGCGTAGTGTCGACCGGGGGGTTGACAGTAGCCGGTCTCGGAGATTGAGAACAATCAGATTAGATGCGATTGATTTGATGAGATTGATAATGTGCGATAGGATTTGAGTCGTGTCTTGGTTTGATCCGGTGAGGAAGCCAAACAGCCCCAGCTGAAATGGCTGGACGTCCTGATTGGATGAAAGGTCACGGACAGGGGTCGGATGGTTCAGTACGTGTGGAACTACGTCGGGAAAAGCAAGGTGCGGAAATGGTTGGTCCATTGGGCAACACGAGATGAAGCATCCCTAATTTCGTTTGGATGTCTGGCTCAACACGGCCGATCTTCTTTGCTTGTGACGTTCATGTTTTGCAACCACCTCAAAGACGGGCGCTCGAGGCGTGTGATGCACATCAAGAGGAAGGTTTGTCGCGGTATCTTATGTGCTTATGCAGCAGACTGCATCGCGAACCCAAATGCCATAGTCTAAGAGCATCTTGAGATGAATCTAGAGGATCAAAACTTTGATACGCTCACGTGAGCGGTCGTGTTGGGAGCCGACCGTCGTTGCCCGAGTCTTGAGATGGGGAGACGGCCGGAATTCCTCGGTTCGGTAACGGCAACCGGAGCGCGTGTTTGCGGAATCCGGCGAATTTTGCCCAATCCTACCTAGCAGAGGAGCGGGTGACCAGCGTTGCATTCCGCGGGACACCTTTCGTCAGTAATGCAGCATGGAGGTCTGCACGCGGAGCCGATGCTGGTGGTTCTTGGGATTTGACAGTTGATGCGCAACAATCAGATGGTGACGGCCAGCATGGGGGGAGACCTTAGGGTATGCCATGTGGAATCGGTATACAGTGTGCGAATCTCGAAAAAACTTAGAAGGGAGCCGGCGGAAAGGAGTGGCAACCCAACGGCTCATGGCTCGGCATTGTGGGCTGACTGGACAGGGCCTCTGACCGAGTCTTGCTCCTGCTTGGCGTGTTTTCCTTTAGGTTTTCGGTGAGCGGTGAATTGTATTACAAGTCGTTATTTTTGGGCCTGGCCATGGTGCTGTTTCCATCGAATGACCGTGGTGTGTAAAGAAATTGCTTCGGTAAGACGTTGGGTCCAACTCGTGACGAGGGGCTGAGCTCAACGAAGAACATCTGGGGGCCCTGGGGGTGACCGCTGTAGTGGAGGGTCGAACCCTACCGCTTAGCAGAAGGCACGCCCGGGTAATAAGGCCTCTGACGACTCCGGGGTGGCTGATTCCCAACGTGCTGGGACATACTGTTTAAGAGTGCGCGGTGTGGTACGTAGGGCCTGGCGGGTAAGTCTGGGGTCGTGACAGGACCCCGAGTTGCAGAGATAGGGCTTGCGACGCTGCAATAGCGTAAAAGGGGCATTCAGTTGAACGTGCTGCACACTGTAGACGGAGCTCCTTTCACGGGCTGGCGGAGCTGAAGATCAAGACCGGGAGAAGTTGGTGGTGGTGCTGCAGTGGTGAAGTGGTGCCGCGGGAGGTGCAGGAGACTGCCGTGTCGTCCATCTTCGAAGGTGGAGGGACAGCATTACTCCGTACGGTTATCTCAGAGAGAGTGAAAGTGAGGGGTGCGGCCACCTCATCGTGCGTAGCCGGTGCTGCACGATGGTAGCGGGATAGCATCACGGGTGAGCGCAATCGTGAGGGGGTATGGTGAAATGAGGGCTCTTTCAATGGCCAGCGAGTCCGGAGCAAGTTGGGTCCAGCATGGCGGACCGGTAAGATGGATCTTGGAGTGCGCAAGCGGGCGAGAAACCCCACACTCTTGTTCTGTGGCGGCGATATGCGATGCAGTAATGTGCGATGTCGTTGGATGTGCAAATACGGGGAACGGTGAATCGTCAGGTTTTCCAGTTGTGCGGGACGAGAGAGTCCACCACGATGCAGCAGAAATGGGCGCGACGACCCTGGCACTGGCACTGTGAGGATTGAAGCGCAAGCGAGGAACCTACTCCGTAGTGTATCCGTACTGTGGCATATGTGGTGAGAAAGCCCAACAAGAGTGGGTGAGCGGATCAGCTTACCTCATTTTACCTTTGGTTTCCGGCAACCGGCTCGGTTGAGATCACCTCGGCCAAGAGCGACGGGAAGTGACAAGAGATAGAAAAGAGGCAGACGGGAGAAGGGAGAGAAAAGCCGGGCAAGAAAAGCCGGGAAAAGAGGATGAATCGGGCAGGGGCGGGTGGAGTGGGGTGAGGTGTGGAAGGAGGCAGGAGCAAGTGACTAAATTCGTACCTTCCACGTTAGCGGATCGGAATGTGGAAGGAGAAAAGATAGGAGATGCAATGCCTTCCGCTGCACCTCGGGCTGTGAAGCACAAGGCAATCAATCTACGGATACTAAGGTACAGGGCATGGCATTGACGTTGATGTCGACGTGTCCCGAGGTCCAATTGCTGCATATGAGGCTGAGACCGGAGTGTCGATTTGGAAAAGAAAGCAGCAACGAAATTGAATGAATGGAATGTGTGAGAGCCTATGAGGGTGACAATGCAGATGGTACGGAGTACATCAACACACAATAGAAGTGACAAGTCTCCTCGTCATCGGGGCGGGCGACATCGGCCAAGAGCAAAAGTGCAGGAGTAGAGGGGGAGTTGGGAACGCAGGAAGGACCCAGCGCGGTCTCGTGTCCGTGGCCCGTGACTTTCTGCTTTCTGCTTTTGTGAGGTGTGAGGCAAGTGCTTGCATTTCTGATGTTGATAATCTGATTGATAAGGCAAGGCATCTTGGGCGAAAGCAACCTGAAAAGCAAAGCACCCGAGCGCGAGTGCGAGCTCGGATGTGCTGGAATTGACGTGACGCATCCTGACATAGTTCTTTCTTTTGCTCTGTAACGGCGTGTCTACTGTTACTGTTGCAACAGTACCTAGCCAAAGTATTCTGTTTATCCAACCGTGCCAACCAAATTGTACCCGGATCGAGGCTGAATCTTAGTCAACAGTGATGTTGGTGTTACAGTCATCAACAGCCGTCGGTAACTTGGCACATTACCCAGTGATAATTCATCATTACCCAAGATGAACAAAATGCTTTCTGCTTGCTCAGGTCATCCATCCATCAATCAAGTCATGACGGGATGCTCAGCCCGCCGCCGCTTGGGGGCCAAGCCAAGCCCGAAAGCGATACGTACCGCTGACAGTGCCAAACAACCATCTCCGGCAGGTGGACAGTGTAAACAGCAAGACCCATCCACTGTCCGGCTGCGGCCACTACGACGGTGCCACCGCTGTGGCGGCTAGGCCCAACAGGGGCATTCCAGGGTCCCCTGTCGCAACCCAAAAACGGAGACTTTGAACACTTCGTTTTCCTCACTGTTACTCGATGCACCTGGTCCTTTTTACCTTGCATTTGTTACGCAGTAGACTCTCTTCCCAGCGGCGAGCCTGGATATCATCAAGCCCTTGTACCTGTCTTTTCCGGCCGGTTCTAGTCGAAATTTCAAAAAAGAGGTACTCTGCTTGCTCCAGTATCCCTACTCCCTCGGTCTAGAGATCGACAAACCTCGTCCGCACACACGCACAACCTTGAGCCTCTCATCTATCCGTACTCCCTACTCCGTACGCCTTTTTCTTTTCTTGGGGCCTGGACCAGGTTTTCCCGCCATTTTTACCTCATCGGCCTCCACGTCCCAAAAACTTAACATTCCTCACCCTTCCGCCCGATACTTTCTCGCTCCTATTCTCTTTTCCCTACCTTACCCCCTTCTGCCGGAGATCGATACCACACACCGCGGGCTTATCTGATCAAACTTATCTGATCAAGAATTCCACAACCTGGTTTCATCCATCTGACAACCCACAGCCTCCGAGCAATTCCTACAAGACTCCCTCTATCCTGCTCTCACTAGCATGCTGAGGACCTTTTGACTATCCGCCCCTCCATCCTCTCACTCCCGTATACTTTACGCCGTCCTCTACGCCAAAGTCTTTTGGCCCACGGTCACCCAACAAAGTCGTTTAGGTCATCGGTACCCGTACTTCCGCCACCTAAACAACATCTTCGACGACATACGCAAATACGTCGCCATGCACAGCACAATGGCGACCACGGCCATGGCCTCTCACCTCATTGGGTCTACCAGCAACTGCATTCCTGAGGAGCCCAGTGTTTCTTCCGTCGCACCTTCCCTCACCTACTCGGAAGAGTCAGAGGATCAAGATGAGGAAATCCAGGTCCCCAGGAGGCGGCGCGCTTCTACCCGTCTCATTGCTCAGAGCCCTGCCGACATCCAGCGTATCACAGGCGAATCGACAGCCCAATTGATCCAGAGATGCTGCGGTGGCGGCTGCTGCATGAAGTTGGGTGCCAAGAAGGAGGGCCTCGAGTACGAGAGCATCCCCTTCCCCGACAACCACGCGTACAAGTCACTCGCCCTTAAGATTGGCGACATCCCCACAAAGTTGACCAACATCGCCGACATGCCTGAGCAAACCGTCTTCTTCGAGCCCGTACCTCGTTCGACCGCGAACCCCGCAATCGCATCGTCTCCCACAGACTCAGCAATCTCTTTGGGTGCTGATGCGCGCGAGGACAAGACCGCAGAGGCACTCGCCACCGTCCAGAACCAACTCAAGGACTTCACAATCGACAACATAGATACCGCCCGAGAGCCTCCCAGATATGTTCAGCCTCACCCGCCTTACCACGTCTACGCCGCCCGCATCGACTCGACCCGCGAGTTGACCAAGCCCGGCGCTGAGAAGCGCACCTACCACTTCGATCTCGATATCACAAGTTACCCGGGCGAGGAGGACATGGACTTCAGAGTTGGCGGTGCCATTGGTGTCATGGCACCCAACGATAAGGACTGTGTCGACGACGTTTTCGACGCCCTCATGGTGCCTCGGTTCCTTCGGGACAAGCCGGTCCTGATGAAGACCACCAAGGGCCGCTGGCCTACCGTGTGGGGCGACGACCAGGCCCGTGAGATGGTCACCACACGCAGGGACTTGCTTACCTGGTGCTCCGATATCCAGTCCTACCCCCCGACCAAGCAGCTATTGCGCATTCTTGCCGAGTATGCAGAGGACGCCAACGAGAAGAAGCTGTTGACGTACCTTTGTGCGTCCGAAGGCCAGGGCGTCTTCTGCGACTTCCGCACCGGACCGCATGTCTCCCTCTCCCAGCTCTTGCATGCGTTCCCCAGCTCTCACCCGCCCATGGATCTCTTGCTGTCTTCCCTGCAGACATTGATGCCGCGCTTCTACTCCCTCTCCAATGACCCGCACGACGCTTACAAGACGCGCGATGGCAAGGTGCACCGGCTGGTCGAGATTGCCGTCACGGTTCATGAGACTGCTGACTGGCGTCGCGGCCTCCGTACCGGCATCGGCTCCGGCTTCTTCGAGCGCCAGGCCCAGAAGTGGCTGGAGGCAAAGCGCAACGGAGAGACCCCAGAGATCTACATTCCCATGTTCAAGGGCCTCATGGCCAACCCCCTCGCCAAGCAATTCGTTTCCGACGGTCCCATGCTCCTTATCGGTGCCGGCGTCGGCATCGCGCCGTTCAGAGGCTTCGTCCAGCGTCGCTTGAAGACGGCCAACTGCGCAAACAAGGTCTGGGTTCTCCAGGGCATTCGCGATTCGCTCGTCGACGAGATCTACAGCGGCGAGTGGGGCGTGCACGAGGACGAGGTCAAGCGTGTCGTCCAGAGCCGTCGCGGCGAGAGTCGTTATGTCCAAGAGGAGGTACGCAATCAAGCCGACCTGGTGTGGTACATAGCCAATGCCGTCGACGGTCGCGTCTTCGTGTGCGGCAGCACCAAGGGCATGGGCGAGGGCGTCGAAGAGGCTCTCGTCGATGTGGCCATGCAAAAGGGCAACCTCGAGCGCGAGGAGGCCAAGAAGTACTGGGATCTCAAGAAGGAGGCCGGCCAGTACATTGCCGAGACGTGGTAAGGTGCTGGCGGGCGGGCAAACCCCGCCACTTTATAAGATGGCATCCTACCTCCCAAAGTCCGCCAGTCCCGGAAGGATGCGAACTCGGGGATTTTATGGCCGGGGCGGGCTTACAGCTGACGCGGACGATCAATCGGTGCCTGGGCGCTGCTGTGCCCCCGAACTCGGACATAAATGGCTTCGGTCTCATCGGACGTAAGAGATTAAATGGCATCAGCCGCGCAAGGCGACAAAAAAAAAAACAAAGAAAGTCAAGGACCCCAAAACATATTAAGAGCATGGGGGTGGGCGAAGAGGGAATGCAACCTCATTAAAAAGGGCACAACCTAGACGGCGTTTCGGGGCGGATCAAGGGAATGATTTCTGACAACCAAAAAAAGACATTGGACTGTTGCGAGACAGGGTTTTCTTTTTTTTCCTTGTCATCTACATGGCATGATGGTGTTGAAGGGGTCAAAATGGGATTTCGGGACTGATCTTCTGTCCATTGATGAAGAGAGAAAGCATTCATTGGATTGCTTAGGCGTTTGTTAGTCGCAGCGTCTCTGGCATGTGTGTAGAATAGGCGATGGCTTTCACTGTAGCATTAAATAAATCGTTCAATAACCTAAAGCTGAGGAGACTGGTGAGATCTAAGTGCCGTGAGGAGAGGCCTTGAGTAAGAAGCCTTGAAGGGTGGGGAGGGGGGTACCTCCCTTGTTAATATGAGGCAGGTAGTTGTTCTTGTGGACGACGTAGAGGCTATTTCGAACTACGATGATCGATTGTGCTTAGCTACGATACAAAGGAAGCCCACCGTTAATATGAGGTTTACTGTTATATTCAGCTCAGTACCTCACTGGTCTTGTTGTTACTATTCCTACTGCCCTTTATTAAGGCATGGATGGCTAAGCTACTTATAAGAGGGCGAAGCAGTGCTTCTATATAAGCGAGATCAGTGCTGTAAGTGAAGATCACGAGCGAAACCACTTGGAACGCCCAAGGGAAGGATAGTGATGGTGGGCTTTCGACGGGAGTAATGTACCTCTCAAAGACGTTCGTAGTCAATTTTGAAAGACCCAAGGTAGTCATCTATATCAGCACATCAATATAAAGAACATTTTAGAGCGGCCAAGGTATAGGAATTATGTATAGGGCAAAGGAAGCCCTTAAAGACAGCTTAATCTTTCACGCTAGCAACGCCTCAGAAGAACATCGGGATCGTCATTGTTTGTACTGTCCTGATTTGAAGGATATTTAGCAATTTACTAGATTCCTTCTTACTCAAGTACGGATAGGTAGCTTACGATTACTAGGTGATTATAGTGATGAATGGGCCAACTCACTTGGCCCCGAAATCTTGGCTTCCCTACTTCGCTACTTACTTTTCATACCTCTTTCTCTCGCCTCCCTTGCACCTCACGCCTGCTTTTTCCTTTATAGCTTTATGACCATAGCACAAAGGTACCTCAGGGTGAGAGCCAATATATAGCCGTACGATAGGGACCGAGTCCATTCACCCCTGTTGAAATTCTATCGAGATTTTCGTCGTAGTGCCTGCCCTTGAAAGGTAAATTCAAGGTTGTTTAAGTAATCATAAAGTATTAGGGTCCTGGTAAGTATCCTCTTCCGCCTGTCCACAGTAGTGACAGCACGGTCGTGGACGAATACGAGCCAATGTAATAATAAAGGGGGTTTCCGAGTGATTTCATCTCTTTTTGTAGAATCTATAGAGGTGGCCTGCTCCTTTTACGACCCCCCTACCATCTACAACCATCCACCACTACGCCCGTGGACTTACCAGGGGCCGTGACGGGTCGCCGCGCCTTGTCTGGTGGTCTCTCTCTCCTTCTCCAATAGCCGAAGTGTATTCCGGTTTAAATACTTTTCTGAAGGTCACGAACTATTATCCAAGTAGCTACATGACTGCACTCCGTAGTAGCTCTAAGATAATAGGCATAACGGGTAAATGATACCAGTCAAATCAACTTTGACTTGCCGTTTCTTAGCCACTTTCAGGAAGACACAATAATACAAAGTCAACAATTATCAAGTTGTAGGCTAAAAACTGGTCGTCTAGTCACGAATAGATCAGACCGGAATCAGAAAGTTCGTTGCTTGGTGATGGACTCATGATGTATCCTTTGGCGCACCGCTCAACACACATCGTCGTTGGTACTTGCTGGGAAATCCAGTGTAAATCCGTGTCACCGGCCGGGCGTGTAATTCCGTATTTCCGACCCATCTTCGCACGTAGGTATCTGAACATCGCCACCCCGCCGAACAGCAGTGTCAACATCCGGTACCGTTATCGAAACTGCTGCGCCGATTCTACTGCTGCCCCGGGTCCGATTCCCGATTTCTTGGCGAGTTGGAGGCGGACAGTGCATGCCGCGATTCATAACGGGAAGCCGAAGCTTTCTACGCCGGACATGTTCTCTTCCGGGGGAGGACGTGGGGACTCGTGTGTTGGACAACTCCCGTCGCATACTGCTCATATTCCATTTGGGAACGTTTCCGTGCTCTTCGTATGGAGTAGCCCGTCGCCCGCGCAACGAACGGCGCCCATGGCTCCATTGCGCCATCGCGATGGCTGGTGCTGGGCGGGAGTACGGAGTACTGGTGGTTCTGGCGGGGTGGGTTCTCGCGCGCGGTTATGGATCATTTCTGGCTTATTCAGCTGCTTGTCATCGCGCGGGTGTGTGTAAGTGTGAGTGGGGGCCAGGGCCCATGTGCTCTCAGAATGTGCTCTCAGGATAGCTTTGCTCGTTTGAGCGATGCGCTGGACTTTGAGTGAATTGAGTCGTGTAAGTATCTGATCGCAGCCATCCTTAGAGAACACTGGCGAGTTGTGCTTTCATTGTGCAATTGATAATCATGCTTGCTGGTTGGTCATTTTAGATCAACCCCGCCGCCAGATAGAGACACGGATGTTGAATTTCTTTAGACCGGTCAGCGGTTGTCGTTGGGCTACCCGAACCGCGCGGGAACTCTTTAAGAAGGGGTCTCGGAGGAAATGCGGCGACTTTTCGATGCGCCTTTGGGTGGCTTCTGCAGGATCCGATCTATCACCCGGGTGCTTGTGGATACCCCCTTAGAGCAGGTCGGCCGCGAGCTTCCCACGCGCGGGAAAGGCGCATTCATTATGCAAGTTGTTGAACGTGTTCGTTCCCTAGCAAGCAAACAAACACACACATGTGGTCTGGACGATCAGCAAGACTAGACACACGCGCGGTAGATGAGAAATGGCCTGCAAGTTTGATACTCGGTCTGACGGGGGAAGGAACTATCAAAGCTATCCGTTCTCCAGGAGGTTTTTTTAGCCCCCGTCTTGTCTCTCCTCCCTGTGGTCTGCTCTTCACCGCCTGCCAGGGGGGACTAGAGTGTGCATTCGTAGTGTGATGTATCTGTAGTCTATCAGTATTCTAGAATTTTCGTGACGGGCGTGGGCGCATGGGCGTTTTTTTTCCTCTTTGAAATTCCCGCGCGGTGTGTGTTTGTCGAATCTGGATCGTTCCCCGATTCCCCGAGTACATCGGGAACCGGAACCACAACAACGGATAGCTATCTCTTTTCTTGACTGCTGCATTTGGATGAGAATTGAGGTACTCGAGGGGATCCCCAACAAGCTTTCCTCTAGATACCAGTAGCATGAATGGCGAGTAAGGGGGCTTGAATGGTTGAGTCCCGAACAGGTGCTCCGTACTTGTTGCCCTTTCTTTGGAGGTTTCCGCGGGACGTTGCGCAGTTGAGGCACCTGAGGGGAGACAACAATGTACCCCGCCAGCGGAATGATGTCAATTCTGTATCCGTGTACCGCCCGCTTAATCATCCCCGAATTACCCCAATCTGGACTAGCTGTGCCTAGTGACATGACAAAGAAATGCCATTCTTCAGCGAAATGTGACCGCCGTCGGCCATTGGGATCAGAAAAAAATTCCGCTTCATCGCCGGTTTCCTTCCTACGCTATCGACTGCATAGTCTCCCCCTGGCCAGCCATGCCAGTCAATCTCTTAGTCCTAGGTCAAGGTACACCATGTTGGTGACAGGCGCGCCCAGTTGGATATCATTGGGTGTCATTGGTAATCCGGTACACGCTTGATTACCACACCATTTGCTCAGCGGCCGGGTTCCCAAAGCACGCCTTTGACGCTCGAGCACATCAATCAAGGGGCAGGCCCCATCTGATGATCGGGTAGCGCTGAAGGGGGGGGGAGCCCGGATCCATGGCATGGAGGGGCAAGAGAAGCGGGGACCTTGGACTTTGTAGCTCTTTGGCGCAGCTGTTTGCTACAGTTGTTAGGTGTTGCTGTCGATGTGGGGAGGAGGGGAGGGAGGTTTCCAACGGGTTCTGAGACGCTTTGCGGGAGAAATCCCAAAGGCGGGATGGGAAGGTATCCGTAGCGCAAGTAGCTCTTGTGGTTCCTCCTCCCCCCTCCCTCTGTCTCCCTCGGTATATAACCCATCGAGACGCCCTCCCCCATCCCGAACATCTAGAAGAAAGAAGGACCATGATCAGCATCACCAGAACAGCAATCCAAGCATCAAAGAGACTCTCCACTCTCCGTCCTCTCACCACAACCATCACAACCAAACACCAATCACTCACCAGAACCTTCTCGTCATCAACCACCGCCACAATGTCCGCCCCCAGCGCAAACCTCATCCTCGACGCCGTCAAGGCCCGCCGCACCTACTACCCCCTCTCCAAGACCCTCCCCATCGAAACCGCCCGCGTCGACGAAATCGTCAAGACGGCCCTCGCTCACGTCCCCTCCTCCTTCAACTCCCAATCCAACCGCGTCGTCGTCCTCCACGGCGCAGAGCACGAGAAATTCTGGGACATTGCCCTCTCCGTCCTCAAGGCCATCGTCCCCGCCGAGCAGTGGGAGTCCACCAGCGGCAAGCTCAACATGTTCAAGGCCGCCGCCGGCTCCGTCCTCTTCTTCGAGGACCAGGACGTCGTCAACGGCATGCAGGAGAAGTTTGCCCTCTACGCCGACCGTTTCCCTATCTGGGCCAACCAGTCCGACGGCATGCTCCAGTTCGCCATCTGGACCGCCCTCGAGGCCGAGGGTCTTGGCGCCAACCTCCAGCACTACAACCCCCTCGTCGACCAGCAGGTCGCCGCCGAGTGGAAGGTCCCCGCCAGCTGGAAGCTCAACGCCCAGCTCGTCTTTGGCGGCAAGACGGGCGAGGCTGGTCCCAAGGAGTTCAAGCCTATTGAGGATATCTTCAAGACTTTCAGCTCTTAGAGATTTTGCGCACGTCTCTAGAAAACCTTGCGAGTGTAGAGAAAAGGAGAAAGTCAGTGGAGGAAACACACATATAAGACTGCATCTGCTGGAGTTTTAGGCCCCGCTTTTTGGCTATCTGGACATCGTTAGCGATGGACTTTTTTTTATAGATGAATTTAACGCATTGAATGATTGTCACGACTGTTGTCCAAATCCTTCCTTTCGGAATTAAAGAGAACAAAAGGTGTATGTAAGTGAGACTGGATCGATCGGCGCCACGTTGACGGAAGCCAATTGAATCGGTCGACGTGAATTAAGCATCTGACGCCACGCCTCGGAGGGATTCAAACCGCATTGGGAGACTTTGCGGTGAGCTCTGCTGACACAGTACCACTTCATGCCGGTCGACAATGTGGGACTAAGCCAATAAGATAGAAATGAGCTCTCCGTATTTTGTATTTCATCGCGACGCTTCAAGTCGATTGTGTTTATATGTGTACATGGACATCCGTCCTATTTAGACAAAGACATCTTTCTCTCACTCCTCTTCAATGAACCCCAAAGCCTGGCCCATCCGGACCGTCTGGCCCTTTTCAACGGCCCATCTCCAGCCAGACCTGTCCTCTGGCGTCTTGCCCCCGGTTGGCGCCTCGAACACCAACACGACGGTGCTACCGAGCTGGAAACCACCCATTTCCTCGCCCCTCCGCAGAGCATGGCCACCGAGCACGGGACTGGCCGAGGCATACGTCGCCTCCGCGAATCCCGTGTAGGGCTCGCCGCGGGCCGCAGCCTCCTCCGCAGCACGATCGGCCGCCGTATCCGTGGTCAAGCTGTTGGTGCGCAGTTCACGATCAAAGTTGATCTTGATGGATCCCACATTGGTGGCGCCGACGGGGACGTAGCTGAAGAATCCGTAGCGCCAGCGGCCGAGGAGAACGACGCGCTCGTTGAGGGTGAAGAGACCGGGCAGCGTGCGCTGGAGGTAAGGGGAAACGCTGTAGAGCTCACCAGCGAAGTGACGGCGGCGTTCGACGACCCAGTTGGCGGGTGAGTGGAAGCGGTGGTAGTCTCCGGGGGCGAGGTAGATCACGGCGTAGTACAGAGAGGTCTTGTTGTCCGGCGAGATCAGGTCGTACCAGGGCTTCTCACCGAGGGCGAGGTCGGCACGGACCTCGGAGACGGCAGACGGCGAGGGGGGTTCGACGGCCTCGTCTTTGAGAGAACCCTTGCGCTGCGACATGGCCGCGCCGGAAAGGAGGCTGGGTACGGTGTAGGAGATGCCGTTGACGCGTGCGAATTCCTCATCCGTCTTGACAAGGTCCTCGCTGGGGGAGATGCTAGCCTTGTCCGCCTCGGCTTCCTGCGGCGTGGTCCAGCCGCTTGCGATGCTTGATGTGGGCGTGTTCTTGCCGAGGAGTGCGTCGATGCTGTACGTCATGCCCTTGACCTGCTCAATGTCTCCGCCTTCAATCTGGCCGTATTGCAAGACACGGCCATCGGACGGCGAGAGCAGGGCGTTGGAATCCGGGTGGAGGGGACGGGAACCAGGCTTGAGTTGGCGGTAGAAAAAAGAGGCAAGGTTCGGGTACGTTCGCAGGTCGGGTTCGGCGACTTCGTTCAAGCTGTCGGGGTAGGTTAGCATACAATGACGCCCAGACTCATGCGTTCGCAACTTACTTGACGCCAAAGATCCATGAGTAGAGCTTGAAGCCGGGAACACGAAGGTAGTAGGGAATGGTCAGTTCGTTGAAGCGACCCCAGAGCCTTGAAATCGCCTTCAGGGGCAGCGTCGACATGACCTGGACCTGCCAAGGTCCATCAGGCCTGATCTTTGCGCGCTTCTTGGGCGGCACGCCATCCTGAACGTCGTCCCTCTCCTGCTTCTCGCGCTCGCGGGTCGAGACCTTGTAGAACTGAACCAGGCCCAGGAAGCCGATACCCAGGCCTACGGGGATCTGGTACCACTGCACTTTGCTGTTGTTGAGGGCGTGCCGCAGGCGGGAGGAGAAGCGCGGGCGCTGCTGCTGCTGGGAGAAGAATCGGGTCGAGGCGCAGGGGCCGTGGAGAGGGGAGAAGAGGTTGGTGGCCCTTAGCTGGCTCTGGCGAGCGTACAGCGTAGCCATGATGCTTATGGGACCTCAATCGGAAGTTTGCGATTTTTCGAGGCCACCGGGCTTCTGGCTGGGGTTTGCGGGAACGAGCAATGGGCCAGACGATGATAGTTTGGATGAGCAGGCGTCTTGCGATAAGATCTTGCAGCTCGGCAGCGGCAGCTTTGGGATGACGCAGCACGAACCATCCAAGGGCGCTAGTCTTGTTTGGGCAACTAGCAGCAACGTTCTTTTGCCGATACATTGAGATGACTTTGAACACACTGAATACCGAGGAACACCATTTCATCTTTTTGACGTGGTTGAGAAGGTTATTTTGAAGTAAATCAGATTAGATATAGACTGCATAGGTCGAACATGGAGGCCATCAGTCTCACAAAGAAACTCCGGTTGTCTTCCTCACGAAGGTCACCATTAATACTTTTCATCCTAGAGAGACTCGACTCTTCATCTTTCTCTTACCTTTTTGGAGTGTAAGCCACACCTGGGCAGAGGAAAGGGAGATATCGAAGGTCTCGTGTTCCTGTGACTATGGCTTAATTAACCCCTTTGGAACATCAATATTGCTGCTTTCAGTGCCACACAGCTCATACTCAGATACACAAATCTTTGTAGGAAAATCCAGAAATACCACAGGAAACAGGGTAGGTAATAGGAAAGCAAGCCTTCCAGCACTGAAAGCCTCACTCTCGGAAAAGAACCGCCCTTCCCGCAAGGCAAGGTAGTATTAATGACTGAGTGATCAGATGCATCCCATCTTCTGGCTTACATAATCGGGCTGTCACCACCCGCCTGATTGGGACAGCGTGCATGGATCGGGCCTTCCGGTTCCCAGGGACGGACTACGTACCCACGTTTTTAGTGAGGCCAGCGGGTCCGTACCTGAGCTGGAGAGTCTGCAGTCGGAGAGCAACACATGTCCTAAATTTCCCCGTCTACGAACGACACGGTGACATGAGCATCGTCTTCCTGCGCATACACCACCGCTCCTTTCCCGTGGACAATCAGACGAAGCTGCCGCGTCGCGCTCTGCGTGGCATGACCGATAGGCCTCATCATGGCCTCTGAAGCCTCGTCTTCCACCGCGCCCTCTGCGCCAGAGGCTACTTCTGAACACCTGTCCGTAAATCTGCAGGTACTGTCACCATCCACGGCGGCCAGTTCCAGTCGACCCTTGGTTTTCCCTGGTCTCGTCGCCACCACGACCGTCCGACAGCTCAAGGAGAAGATTCGACAAGCGCTACCTCTCAAGCCGACCGATGCCCAGCAGCGATTGATCTATCGGGGTCGACCTTTGGCGCAGGATGGGGACACTCTTCTGACCGTCCTCGGCGAGGAAGTCGTGAGTCCACTGCTCTGCTGACAATTGCACCCATTGCTGACTGACTTGGGGACAGATTCGCACTACCGACCAGCAGACAATCCACCTTGTGCTTCGAGACGTCGCAGAACCGCATCGCTCCACGACTCCGACACCGGCACTTGCTCGAGGGTCGAGCCCGGCGCCGCCCACTGCCCATTTCCCAAGCCCCTTTGGCACCACCGGCCAGCCTCAACACGTCCATCACCATGGCAGTCAGCCTACGGCCGCGGCCTTTACCAGACGAACGCCGCTGCACCCGACGTCGAACCCTTTACCGTTCCCAGCACCACCTCAGATACCAGCAAACTTGACTCTGCAGCAGCTCCAGCAATTGCAGGCGCAACAGCATCAGAGCATGACGGCATGGATGAACGGACTTCAACGCGAGGCCATGAACAGGGCCATGGCCCACCAGCAGATCAACCAGAATCAGGCTCTGAGAGCGTCTATGGGCATGCATGGCATTGGCGACACACCGGTGGCGGCCCCCAATCCTGCGGACCCCACTCGTGGACGGGCCAGCCCGCTTAGCAATCCAGAAGGGCACACGTATGTGCGAGAGGGCCTTATGCCGAATGGACAGACATATCGCGTGACGGTAAACGAGAGTTTTCTCGGGGGTCAATTGAATGTTCAGCAGCCGGGCAGTCAAGGCACCTCGACGCCTCTGTCCCCTGCTGACGTCCAGACCATCTTGAGGGCAGCTGACAGCACCCAAGCAACATTGGCAATGACCAACGCCATGCAGAGGAGCGCTTCAAGCACATCTCTCGCCAATGGAGGCTCCTCCGTCGGCGTCACTACTCCTTACTACCCAACCCCTGGATCCAGAGCCAGCAGCAGGAGGCCTACCCCTGATCCAACGGCTCGCTCAGTCAGCGGCGGCAGCAGACACTCTGCGAACGCTCAACAGCAAGCGCAGTCTGGCCCCGAGGTGTACATTTTGTCTTCGCCTCAGGGTCCTCGTGCTCTACTCATCAACAACGCTACGGACTCGTACTACACTCCGAGAGGGCAACCTCATACTACCTCAACTCTTCACCAAACCGCCTCTGCGCTCGCTAGAATGCGAGGCCGCCCTCAACATGTCGCCTGGCCAGGAGCTTTTGTGACTCCGCCGCCTCACCACGAAGGACAGCAGCCAGCACATCAAGCAGAACCTCATCCGCAGGTGCAACAGCAGCAACCCGAGGCGCAACCACCCATGCATCAGCCTCAGGGGCAGCCGGCGGCAGCAGCAGTACCAGCACACCCCAACAACGGGGGCATCGCTCCGCTGATTGCGCAAGTGTGGCCGCACTTCTGGCTGGTGGTTAGGCTCGCCCTCTTTGTGTGGTGGTTCACTTCGCCCAACGCCGGCTGGTCAAGGTGGATCACTGTGATTTCAATCGCGATCAGCATCTTTGTTCTAAACACTGGACTTCTAAACAACTACTTTGACCAGGCTGTGGGACCAGTCAGACGCCACATGGAGAATCTGCTACCCTTGGCTGCGCCGAACAACGCCAATGAGCCTGTCCGTCCCCGGGATGATCAGGCGGTGGTTGGACGCGATGGTCAACCTGATCCGACACGGGCAGCTGCCAGGCTGGTAGCTCAGCGCAGACACGACAATGCAAATTGGTTGATGGATCAAGTGCGGCGGCTCGAGAGAGCTGGCCTCCTCTTCCTGGCTAGTATTGCACCAGGTGTCGCGGAGCGCCATATTGCTCACCTTGAGGCTGAAGCCCGCGCCGAGCGTCAGAGAAGGGAAGAAGCGGAGGCCGCTGAGGCCGCCGCTGCGGCTGCGGCAGAGGCCGCCGCAAATCCTGAAAACACGGAAGCTCAGAACAATGACGAAACGAATGAGACATCAGGACGCAACGACACGGAGGAGGGTGAAAATGAGGCTCAGAGAGAGACGCACGGAGGAGATCAGCGGCGAGCGGAAGAGCAGCAGCCGTTGTTGGCGCTGTAAAGGGGACAAGACCCAAGTATCGAAAGAGATGAGGATCGTTGTAAAATACAGATTACCCAGCGGACGCTCCAAGGACGTCCCTTAGCGCATGGAGTCGGGTGTAGAGCGTTCACATTGGGTCTCACATCATCAATGCATATTGTTTTAGTTCAGCGTCAGAAATCAATTTGTGTTCTATTCACGCCAAGGGCGTTTCTATCGAGACCAGTCTATCTACGCCGTGAATGAGACCATTATCGAATTCGTTCTGGTGTTCTTGTGTAAGTTAATCCATGGACTTCATCCTCAGGGGTTGAGTTTTTTTACTTCGTCATTGGCCAATACGATCGATTGTGAAGGCCGCCTATCATAATTCAACCGTCTTTTTTCTACGCCCCGAAGTAGTATCTCTTTTACATGGAAGCCTCGCCTGAAGTCGTTTTTGTCGGTCTTCCTCTATAGTAGGCTCCGAGATGCTTAGTAGTGGAAGAGGAGGAGTCGGTGGTCGTCATTTTCGGTCTCTTTTTCGTTGCGGTTCTCTTCTCTCCGTCCTTTTTTTGACATACAGTATTCGTTTCTCGTCAGTCGTGGAGTTGACAGCCGGCCTTCGTGTTTGAGCCGGCGGTTGGATGTAGGGCCGAGAAGATGCTTCTTGCTCTGATTATCGTACGTTGTTGTTTCTTCTATCGTTTTCGTTTTCTCTCTCCTTATTTTGGAAATTTTATTTTCTGCTCTTCTTCTGATTTCCACTCTTCTTTTTGTCGAATCGGTACGGGCACAGGGGAACGGAATTTTGACGTAGTTTCCCTGCGCGGACCGACTTGAGCTATGATATGATGTGAAGCTTCGATTCCCTTTCTTCTGCTCTGAACTAGCGGTCGTGTAATATCTAGAAGCAAGCTTCTTTCATTATTTTTCGTGATTACCTTTTTTGGGTGGGTTTTCTTTGGTGTCTTTCTGTTATTTTTGTAGCTTCCTCTTCTTATATTTTCTTTGTATCGTACGTATACTCGGATGGGCTCATGGGAACAAGGTATCATATAAACCCCCTGGTGCAGACTAATCCGCACTGCACTGTTGTGTGCAAAGGCTCTGAGTTGCCGTGTTCTGCGAGCAGCAGAGCTTGAGCCTGCGTTTTGGGGTTTGCGGCGTCGAGCTTTACTGGAGCTTGATGTGATTCCCAGTCTCAAGGCGATCTTCGACATTGGTGCCCCTGGATTCGGGGGGGGAGGGGGGGGAGTACCTCATGGATACGTCTCTAGACGCATTTCTCGAGGTCTATCATCGTCGTTCCCGTTGCTCCTGTTTCGTTTCTGTTTGTCATTTTCGCAAAACGACGAGAAATCATCTCTCTGTCTCTCGCTGTTATAGACCCAAGGACCGAGATGATGTTGGTATTTACTGTGTTCATGTGAGGGCACCGGGTGGTAACGTTTAACGCCTCCTAGACGTCTGATCGCAGCGCTTGTGTATGGGGCTGCCCGGTGGGAGGGGGATGCGAATTCAGACAGCTCTCTGCTTATCCTTAACCTTCCTCAAGCCCCAGCCGCTTCGTCCGCTAACGACCAAGGGCCCGCGTCTGGCAGGGGGCTGGGTGGGAGTCTCTGCATCGGGTGCCTCCCCCGCAGGGGCCGGAACGTCTACCTCCTCTTGGGGGTGTTTCCCCTCAGAGGGCGTCTCTGGAGTTTGCTGCTCCACGGTAGAGAGCTCTCCTTCCTCATCTTCAGAGTGTTCCTCCTCAGGCTGCGCCTTTGGAGTCTCCTCTTCGATGGTGGACAGCTCTGTGTCAGCCTCTTCCTCGGAGTGCTCCTCGGAGGTATGCTCCAGGGTAGGGGGGGTGACGTCGCCAGCCACGGAAGCCGGTAACTGCCTTGGCGACGACTGTGGGGTGACTGCCTCGGAGGACTGGTCAGTCGGGCTCGAGCTGGGAGGTCTAGCGACATCGCCCGCCCAGCTAGCGCTGTCGTCGTTTCCGTTGCCGAGATCGACACCCCCGTTCTCGGGGCCGTTGTCCATAGCGTCTTGGATGTGATTTTCCAGAGCGTTGTTGGTGCCGCTGCTGCTGCTACCCTCGCCGTTCCCATTGTCGTTGCCGTTGCCGTTGGAGCTGGCGGTGACGTCCCCGTCGTGTAGGTAATGACATCCCGGCTTCTTGCAGTTGCGGCCGTGCCAGCAACGGGTGGTCCTATGGTTTTCTTTCGAGTCTGTGACTGAGGCAGGAGCGGTGTTGGGAATGGGGGCAGGTTCGGGTCTAGGCTCAGGTAAGGCGGCGGCAGCGGCCTCCGCGGGCCAATGTTCCGGGTTGGCGGGAACGGGAGGGAGAGGGAGGCCATATCCGTGTCCGGGCTCGAAGCCCGGATGGTGAGCGGGAGCGGGATCCCAGTACGGGATGAAGCCCGTCGGTGGGCCGGGGGGATGATGATGATGGAACTGAGGTGGACCCCAATTCGCGCCCGCGGGATAGTACGGTGGCGGGCCCAAGTAGCGAGACGGCGCCTGGTTGTATGCACCGCTGGTGCTGCTGTTAGCGTAATCGCCGTGGCTAACGTAATCACCGTGGTGGTAAGTGATGTTGCCGTTGGTGTTGTAGAATACGGGGCTATATCTTGCTCTCGTCTGTACCTCTTCCTCCAGCTGCCGTGCTGCTTCCACCAAGTGGGCGGGCAACTCGTCTTCTCTGTGAGGGAAATTACAAGCGTCTCTTCCGTAAATACAGCGGGCGCCGAGGTAGTGGCGGCAGGTGTTTCTCTGTGCCTTGGGCATTCTACTCTGGCAGATCTTCTTCTGCCCCTTTGACGAGGACGTCTTCTTGTCATTATTTTTGCGGTCCATCTTGGTTAACTTGACTGGGGGTGGGACGGGAAAGGGAAATGGTACTACTTGTACTGGGAAGAAGAAGAAGAAGGGGATTGAATGTTTGTCTACTTGAGAGGATTGGTGGTAGAGAGAGGGATAGGAGGTGCCGTAATATGGGAGTTGGGAGAGGATGCCGGAGATAGGTGGTAATTCTACCGGGGACCCTGCGGCGCTGGCGGCGTGGGTTATGTTGGTGAATATGGATCGGAGATGGGATAGAAAGGAAGAACGGGTGGATAGTGGATCACTTTGTATCGGAAATAGCTTCACTGCAGTGTATCGGAGATGGATATGCCTCTGAGAGACGGAGAATATCGTCGTCCTGTTCTGCAACGTCAAGGACTCACGAATCTGCCTTGGGTCAAAGCCATCATGGCTTGCCCTTCTGCGTGGAGTGGTTCGTCCATCACACTCACCTATTATAATGACTCCGCACGATTGAATGGTATACGTGGAATTCGTGTGGAAAGCTCAAAGTTTTAGAGTGAATCACAGCGTGTGGAAGCAAACACAACGGGACTGTGGTGGTTGTTGGTCTCGGTACTAACAAGGGGGGGGGGGGGGGGGGGGTAAAACTTTACCGCCAGAAAACTAAAGGCTTTGACGTTGACACCCCATGAACAAACAAGCAACAGTGACAGATTGAAAGGCGATCGTCATGGTAAAGTTGATGCGACCCCCATTACGTGCTGTTGCAGAGCATAGTCATTCACCATCATGGTAGATGTCATGTTCAGTTCGGACGATGAAGAACTTCAACGAGGCGGGCGCGAGGAAGTAATCCGGTCGTAAAAGGTGGGCCCAAAAACCATGTCTCCCGTCCGGCCGATCTCCCGCACCGGAGCAAAGTGGAGTTGAGAGAAATGGTGGATCTATCCGGCCCTACGGGCGGGGGGGCACGGGGGGTCTCAAACCTGCCCAAGTTGACGTGCTGAGTAAGGTAGCATCGCAGGTAGCGGGCAACCACGCAATCCACTCCCACCGACACCGACACCCCCGTGCCCCGATTAGCGACTGTGCGCGCCGCCAGCCCAACAAGGACGGAGAGAGGAGGCGTCCGGGTGCGGCGCCGTTCGAGGAATTTCTGACATGAACTTGACAGGTATGGTGGAATCTAAGGGCACTGACAATGGTCTGGCGGTGGGCCGTGAGCAGGATTGTTTTTTTTTCTCTCTTTCTTTTTGAGCTATCTCCCTCTCCCGTCCCTGAAGCTCTTCATCACGGAGGTCTCGGACCCGATCACGGACAGGAAGGGGGACGATGGAACGTGCCTCCACAGATTTTGACGATGCCGGGTGCCGAGAATCTAGAGATACGAAGATGGGAAGGATCGCCTAAAGCTTGGGCGTTTGACGCGGGCAAAACCCGTCGCAACCGTCTCCGGGCACTGGAGGGAATGAGCATGGTTATGGTAGCAGCATGAAGAAGTCGGATGCAAAAGGGGAAATACGGCGCATGATGATGGTCTGCGCGTTACAGTGACAGGACGAGGGGTTGTATCGCTGGACGACCGCGGCCAATTGGGAATACTAACTAACCCCTGGGAGAATGATTTTTGCTTCAGGTCTGTTGTCCATCCCCGAACGCAAACAAAGAATGCCATTATTGAACCGCGGTAGTTGGTTAGTCGAGTAAATAATGAGACACGCAGATTCCGTTTGCTCACCGTAGGTGTGTAGGTACGGGACAGGGAGGAATTGCGGCTGAGCACGGCCGGCGGCTTCGAGACGAAAGGGGCACTTTTTTTTTTTTTTGGTGGTACAAAGGACGGCCAGAGCATGAAACCCCAATGCGAATCTCTGTCGAAGGTTGAAACTAGCGGGCTGCGCCAGGCCTGCCCAGCCACCCTGCCATTCCAGGCCCCCCCCCCCCCCCCCCCCTCTTGCCCTTCTCTGGAAGGGCTCTCACTCGTCGGACCTTGACTTTGGCGGGTTGGCGAGTGGGTTGGTCCTTGACCTAGCATGGCTTAGGCTTAACCGCCCGGACGGGTGGTTAATGCATGCCTTGTTCAGTCGTCGCGGTGTTCATCGTTTGATCCCATTGTCACGTCTTGCGAGTAAGTAGGTAGACTGATGACGGAAACAATGGCAGCGAAGGATGTTCGAAAAGGGGGCTTGCCCAGGGCGTTGGATGTTGGATGGACGGTACCGGACGGCGGGCAAGCAAGGGAGGCTTCGTTAACGTACTTTGTAAATGTAACCGTAGGGGCTCCCAGGAATATCATCAGTAGTCAATCGAGGTTGCACCAACCCCGCAGACTTGATGAGCAGGAAGAAGAAAGTAGGTCGTGGGCCAATATTTTGCTCAATGCTATCCATAGAAAGGTGCCCAGTTATGCAGTGGTTGGCTGATGTTTTGCCAGCCTCCTACACCTCCGCACGCTTGGCTGCATGGTCCAACCAATTCACGGTGAGGAGGATGGCCATGGTCGGTGGGCTCCCGTCAGTCTCCGGTGGTTCACCGTCCCAGAGCTGCCGGACGGACGATTGCTGCAGATTCATCGGGCCCCTCGGCATGTTGTGCGTCTTGGATCCTTCCAACCTCCGCCCGCCCAGAGCACGTGCGTTGTCCGTACGAATAAAGGTGGCATCCGTTCCTGAAGGCTGAAGAGCCTGGAATAGAAGGTATGGATACCTGGAATGAATGCGTGAGCGACAGAGTTGCTGGACAGCCCACTTTTGCGGCGCAGGTACACGATAGTTGGCGGGTGGGGCCATAGGAAGGTCAGGTACCGAAGCCAACAACGCACGAGATGGCAAGATGGCAGAGATGATACGGATAGATGGGAGATGCTGGACGGGGGGTTATGGAGCTGGGACCCGTCAGTCAGCGTCATCCAGGTGTGAGAGACCCGTCAATGACTGGGAGCGGCGACTCCGCAGTACGAAGATGGTCCCCGCCACCTGTTAGCACATTGCTCGCTTTGCACACCGAAAACGGCAGCAAGACTCTAACATGACCCGGACGTTCCCCGTGTACCGTAGCCCCTGGCCTGCTTGTACCTTGTCCAGCTGCGTGTTGTGCCGTCGTCTCCCGTACGCATGCACCTCACCTCTTTTTCCACTGTCACTTCCCAGTCGCCCCGTCTTCCTCGTCCTACAGTCCCGGGCGGTGCCAGTTGCGAGTGACCTCTTCCCGGAGCGGGTACGGTAGTCCTGTTACTGTTAGTGTTAGTAACAGTACTCCGTAGATGCAGACATCTTGGCGTTCTTTCCTTCTCTTCTTCTTCTCTTCTTCTCTCTCATCACCCTCATCACTGTAGATACACCGCAAGCACTTGACAGTTTGATTGACGGGAATCGGCAACGCCCAAACCCTCGCTTGACTTGTTATTGCCTTTTAGACCTTGTTGTCCACGGTCCAGTATTGAACCTTCTTCCTCCTACTCAACCGTATTGAAGAATAAACAAACCTACCTTACCTTGACACCACCACCCCAACACACAACGAAGGATATACGTACGCATTATCCGTACTTGGTACCAAACCACCGGATTGCGTGTGCAGCCCTTTGCTCACACCTTGCTTTTATTTTTATTCTTTTTGTCCTCCTCATCCCCCCTCTTTTTTTCATCTCAACTCTGAATTCCTTCTCCCATTTGATCTCTCCCTACGCTGCCTCTAGGCTCCCGAAGGCATCGCTCAGATACCTGATCCACCCGGTCCATTCCCCCTACGTGATCAACCTATCTATCTGCCTTGTCCAAGTACCTTGCTTTTCAATAGTAAAGGTGCCTAGTTACGGTAGTCATCCATCGCCCTTGAGTAGCCTGGGCAAGCAAAGTACCCGACCGACGACTCCCTTTGCGCTGCTGCCGCCTTACGTGCTTACCTACATTAAATTACCTTTCCCCAAGGTGTCTGCGCCGCATGCCCAGCTGAGAGAGAGCCTGAGAGAGGAGTGAGGGGACCCGCCACAAACAAGAGCAGCCCATGCCCCATCCACCTGCGACTTGGGTCAGTCGGAGAACTGTGGCAACGCAACCACTCGCCCTGCTCGCTGCTCTACCACCGTCGTAGCAGTGCACAACCTAACCTACCCCCCGACCACCTCTAGGCTCTAGGTACCTCACCTTCAGTCCCAAGACGACGACAACGCTCGTCTGACCTTGCCGACCGACGCTACCGTACTGGCCTTACCTGCCCACAGCACTCCGTACGCCTGCCTACCCTCACCTTACGCTCACGCCTACGCTGCCCGCCGCGCCAACCCAACTTGTCCCAAACCAACAACCAACTCTTCGCATCTCATTCAATCCCAGCCAATCTCTCTCTCTCTCTCTCTCTCTCTCTTCGCACCGTCCGTCCGTCGACGACGACCTTCCTTTATTCTTTTGCCATTTCCACTTAACTATCTCCTCGCTTTCTTTCTTCTCATCGCCTGCTTCCCGAGTGTCGATTCGCCCGCGAATGCTGCTTTCGCGGCGGTGACGCCAGCCGTCCCTCTCGACCGACCGATCCCACCTCACCACCTCTCTTCTCACGAGTCAACCCCCCACGAACGACAACCGACCGATTGACCGGATCGCATCGATAAACGTCGTCGCCTGCCCACCATGGCACCGTCGGCCCCATCATCGGCCCTGAACGGCGTTGTCATCGGATTACTGTCCTCCTTTGGTTCCGCCGTCCTTATCGCTCTCATCTTCCTCGTCATCTACTTCTTCAGATACACGGCCAGCGGCCGCATCTTTCTCGATCGCATCGGACGACCGGGCGAATATGACGACGAGCAGGCTTTCGCCCGGGAGGAGGCTGAGGCCCTCGAGTCCATGGACGATATGCAGAGGACTGAGTACCTCAGGGCAAAAGGTAGGCTTCGTATTGCCCTTACCGCGATATCCGTACACGACTAACCAGACCCCGTTGTAGCATTCATCCAAGCGAACCCTCCCGAATCCGTCCAAACCGACATTTCTCTATCGCAATACCTCGCCATCCAAGAAAAGGGTGTTTCCGCCTGGGAGTTTGAACCCGAGCTGGAAATCGCAAATTGCTTCGTCGAAGGCCGCACCGAAATTGAGTTCTTCGACTCCGAATGCACCGTCATGAGCAATCTGCCCGTACCCAAGCAAAACGAGGTCTACTACTGGGAAGCCAAGATCTACGATAAGCCCGAAACTACGCTCCTCAGCATCGGCATGGCCACAAAGCCGTACCCGTTGTTCAGACTACCTGGTAGGGCATTCCAACCCCTCGCCGCAACCGCATGACGCTAACCATCCAGGCTTCCACAAACATTCCGTAGCATACCTGTCAGCAGGCCAGCGCCGTTGCAACCAGCCCTTTGCCGCAACTCCTTATGGACCTCAGTTCGTTCAAGGCGATGTCATTGGCGTTGGCTATCGTCCTCGGACGGGCACCATTTTCTTCACCCGCAATGGTAAGAAGCTGGAAGATGCCGTTCACGGTGTAAAGTCGCAAAACTTTTTCCCTGCCATCGGGGCCAACGGGCCTTGCATTGTTCATGTCAACTTTGGTCAGGCCGGCTTCGTCTTCATCGAGGCCAACGTAAAGAAATGGGGCCTCGCCCCGATGACGGGCAGCCTGGCACCGCCGCCACCGTATGGCTCTGAGCAGGGCGATATCCTACTAGAGGCTGGACGCAAGGACGCGTACACGAGCAGCAGCGGCGGACAGCAGCGGGGGCACTCCCAGACGCAGTCCTACTCTCAAGGTGGCTTGGGACCTCAGCATGGGCGGACGAGAAGCGGAAACTTCAGAGTACTTCCACCGAGGAGCCCCGGTCCCGTAAGAAGCCCGACTGACATCTCCCTGACGCACTTTGTGCCCGACGATGAGGGCGGCGAGCCAAGCAGCAGCATCAATCGCGGGCACGAAGGGCAAAGCGTCGTAGGGCTTGGGCTTCAAGACGCCTTGAACCCGCCACCCGAGTATACGAGTCCCGACCACTCGGAGGCCGGTAGCCGTCGGAACAGCACAGACAGCGAGAATACACCGTTGATCCGCGTTCTTAATCGGAGTCGAGGCGCCTCGGCAGCCGCTGCGGCCGGACCATCGCACCCCCCGATACCCAGTTACACCGATGCGGTGAGAGCCGGCGCCGGGCGGGAGGGGAACAGCACTCCGCGACCCAGCAATCGACGCGGTAACCGGTCGAGGTCACAGAGCGCGCAATGATGTTTGAAAACTGAAATCTTGCTGGGCAGGACGAAATGGTACCATACCCTCGAAGCATCACAAATAGCCTGGACACACGGAGTTGAGGACGGCGGAACAGGGCAAGCCGTCATAATGTGGAGTTTGGGGGACCTCGCAGTCAACGTCGAGAATCAGCCCCCGAACCCGGCGAATCTTGGAGTTTGGCATTTTGGAATAGACGGGATGCTGGTCTGGTTTTCCCAAGGGGGATAACGGGATGGGAAGGATTCTTTCACTTTTTCTTTTTCTGTTTTGTTACCGTGGTTGGTCCCGGCCGCGAGCGTCATGATACCTTTGGACCACACCCGCATCAAATCGACGCGCATATCTACTCTCTTTTTCAGGTTCAGATTTGAGTGTGGTGGTCTTAGCCTCCAGCCCGTATTTGTTCCCGCTCCGATTGTACGAAGAACCACCATCACCCCCAAAAAAGTAGGAGTCGCAAGGAGAGTCTTCCGCGTACCCGACAGTAGGGCCACGGAGAATATACATGTACACAGGCATATACTGCATCAATCATCCCAACGTTTGTGCTGTCCAGATGGCCTCGTCCGCCATGCCGTACGTTGGTGCACTAGTGACCGTAACGTGTGATGTAAAGAGATCTGACTACGCCACCGACAACGGAGTAAGATCGTCATTTTTGTGTAAGTGAGCCAAAACAAGATCAAGAGGTTCCCCCCGAGTCAAGGTCATTCGGGTGGGACCATTGTTCATGACGCAAGGGAAGCGGGAATTTAGACTTTGGGGTAAGTAAGGTGAGGTAGGTAATTATTCCCTGCTTGTGCATGTCAGCTTTGCACGTGCAATGGGCTCCTGCCAATGGGCATGCACCAAGCCAATAACCAAACACAGACTGGCGCTCGATTTTGATTCGTCGGAGGAAATAACCATTAAGAAAAAAAGCAATGTGGGCAGCTCAACATCGTGGATTTTATTGTGTGAAGGGACAAAAGGAAAGACAAAAGACATACAACACCAGGTATTCGCTGGTCGTCACCGACCCAACTACTGATCCGGCCCTCATTGGCTTATCTATGGGAGAGCGGACGGGATCCCGAGTTTTCCAATGGGTATGGTCGTATGTGATGGTCTGAGAGAAGGAAAGGGTAAATGTTGGCTCTCATGATGCGATGTGAAGGGTGAAGAGTTGAGGAATGGAGGCGGGGGGGTTTATGTATGGAGTGTCGTAAGTAGGTGAGGAGTTTGGTTCAGGCCTTTTTTGAATGTTTACGAGCTGGTTTGGGGTCTAGACGATGTGGACGAGGTGTTGATGGGATTTTCGAAGTGATGAAGGATAAAACCGGGAGGAAAGGATGATTCGGTTCTCAGATAAGTTCACTCCAGGAGCGCTTGGCAATCTAGTATGTGGCAACGGCAGGAAATTGTTTTTCTTCCTTTCTACGACCGGGCACTCTAGCTATTCCTCTATATCCCGCCTTTTCTCATCATGGGATAGCTGCCGTTTAGAAAAGCCGATACTGGTTGAGGCCGGATGGTATGTGAAGCCTCCCACCTACACCTCGGGAGTCAAAGAAATCACGTTTCAACTGGATTGCAGTCACATCAGATCTACACCTAATCGTATCTCTTTGGGGGAAACCAGACACTGAATAACAGCCCCGGAAACGCTTCTCGCACTCGCGCCCTCAAGACCTCGCCCAGCCCTCGAAACTCTCCTTGAAGCCCTCCCTCCACCGGCTCAGCGCCGGCCGCCTCAGAACAACATCCTGCGCGGCCCAAAGCATCCTCTTGGCGTCCATCTCCTCCGTCACCTCGTTATCGGGACAAATCACATAAAACTCGTCTTTTGCCATTTGCGCCTCGAGGTACTCCGCAACCTGCTCAGGAGTCCACGCTGCAGCGGGTTTCTCCCCTGCGCGCTCCTCTTCGCTGCGTCCGAGGCTCGTGAAGGTCCATCCGGGCACGAGGAGGAAGACGCCGGTGGATGAATCTCGGAGGTCGTAGGATAGATGCTCTGCGATGGTTTTGACGGCGGATTTGCTGGCGTTGTAGGCTGGGTTTCCGGGCGGGTTTGTGATGCCTTGTTTTGAGCCGGTGATTACGATGGCGGAGGGGGAGGTGGAAGACGAGACGGCAGGTGTAAAGGTTGCGAGGCCGTTGAGTACGCCAAAGAGGTTTATGTTAAAGATTGTGTGAAACGTGGAGGGGTCGTCCCAGCTAGAGGAGGGCTGTATCCCGGCGTTGAGGAAGAGGAAGTCGATGCGGCCTGAGGGAGTGTGTTAGGTATGGTTATCTAGGGTGAATTATGAAAACAAGGCCGGATGTCAAGACTTGAATTTACCCTTGAAATCACTGTCGACGCGTTTCTTGAGATGGGCCCAATCCTCGAGACTGCTGACGTCTGCTTTGGAGGTCAAGACGTCTTCGCCTAGGCTGCGTCGTGCCGAGGCTAGGAAGTCATCGTTGTTGTCGACGATGAGGACCTTCATCCCGTGGCCGAGGCATTTCTTGGCGACGGCGAGGCCGATGCCTGATGCTCCTCCGGTGATGAGGGCCGTTTTGGAGGCTGCGAAGACGAATGGCGACATGGCGGTGGCGGCGGTAGGTTTTAATCAAGGCATGGAATAACAGATATGTAGCTTGATTATGGCCAGCTCTCAAAGGCTTCGAGGTGGTTGAGACTTCCTTCTGTGCTGTTTGGATTTCTAGCGTTGTCCGGCGTATCTTTCAGTACATGAAGCTCTGGTGTATAGAGCTATTTTATCGAAAGGCCTGATTACCAATCTCCGCGGTAATCAAGAGGGGGTCGATTTACTCGCATGGCAAGTAAAAGCGTCTCGTGGTTTGTAATGGATCAGGATAAGGCCGGTCGGTTGATGAGCAAGATCCACTTTTGGAGGGAGTTTGACGTCGTTGCCAAGCCTGCGGGGAGACCCATCTTCGGATCTTCTCACACAGAGCTTGCTTTTGAGTTCGTTTTCAAAGTTGTTCGGTTCAATGTTCTTTCTTCAGGCCACGCGGGGGCTCTGCGAGGATGGATTGAAGCTGTCAGCTCGAGGAAGGCTTATCTTGACCGCCATAGTATCACTTGTCAGAGAGCATCATCGGAGCAAGGGACTGTGTGATTGATGAGAAAGTCCAAATGCCAGAGGACAACATGGCTTGTCTTTATTCGAGCATTTTTGTACATCGCGGACCACAGAGTTCCCTGGGCCGCATGTGCCGTCTGTTAGCTTGCCCGCGCATCTGCTCAACCGCGCGGAATCACATCGGCGCGGGCCGTCAGACCCTTACAGATCGGCAAGCGTGGATCACTCTTGTTGTAAGCCACTTCGTATACGGAGTAAGCAATACTCTGTATAAGCAAGCTGACAAGGTTACAAAACGGCGCAGTCGAATTCACGCATAAAGAGCCACCCTCCCTCCCTCCCCCACCCGGGACCAATCCACCCATCTACATCTTCTCCTTCTGCTGAGTCCCCTCCAATGCCGAACACCACGAGGCACGACGGCAGATATAGATCTCAGCAGCGGGCTTCAACCGATCCAGCGCGGAAGGATCATCCAACACACCGGCCTTGACGAACTTGAACGGGGAAGACACCCCGTCGGCCCAGAGCGTGACGCCGCAGGTTCCGCAAAAGTGGTTGACGACCTCGTTGCCGCTGTCAGATGCGCTGGCGTAATTTGCCGGCGTTCCCTTTTCGCATGTGAAGACGGCGGCTGGGACGAGGAGGCTTACGCCAAAGGCGCTGCCCGAGACTTTTCGGCAGTCGAGGCAGTGGCAGGCGGCCTGGGTTATGGATTAGTGAACGGTATCTGAGTAATACAAGAAGCGTGGTAGTCTTCGGGTTATGGACGGACTGTGATCACCGGGTCTCCTTTGAACGATATTCTGATGTTGCCACAGCGGCAGCTTCCGTGAGATGATGCCATGATCTTGGGATGGGCGTCAAGACGTAACTGTAACCAGAGACGGAGATGAGTATAGACCTAGCATGAGTCTATGAGAGTCTATAAAAAGTGCATTCATCAAGTTCATTCAAGCTCAGGCACGGGAATCGATGATCAGTCTCTCAAAGTCTACACGTATCGACGGGCGTGTTAGTGGAATCTCTTACCGAAAAGAGGCAGGGTATCCGCTGGGCCGCCGTCGCCGATGTGGGGCCAAAACTCACCAGTTGTCGTTCCCGGGCTCGGTGTCCGTGAGTCCATCCGAACGGTCAGCCGGTCGGTATTTTTGCTCATGTTTTCAAGCCCCCGTCGCGGATGGTTACGGACTACGGAGGGAGCAATCACCCGCTGAACGGCGACGATCCCGTCGTCGCTTGCGTTGAGCCGCGGGAACCAACGTCCTGAGCTGCTCCATGGCCCCCGTCTTACACCGCAAAAACGCTAGATATGGCGTAGGAGATTCTAAGAAAAACTCACTCGTCTCTCCGGTTCCCTCCATTCCCTCCAATGCAGATTCATGGCAGAGCCCAAGACGGTAAGGTTAGTTAGAATGCTTAGCGACTGCAACTTTCAGACTCCCGGGGATTAATTAGGGTTTCGCTTCCTCCCGCGCGCTTTGCCCAGAAACAGATCAAAGTTGCGGAGCGCCGCCTTGAGTCAACGTCTGCGAGGGACCAGTCAGCACGAGGTATTCTGTTTGCGAGTCCCAAGACTCTGTGCGAAAGGCCAGAACCTCCCACACAATTGCTGGTGGATCAGTTGAAACTTGTTGGCCAACGTTGGCTTAATCACTAGCAAGTCGAAGTCAGTGACACTAACCGTACAAGTCACTAATAGGCAAGACAGGGCATAATTGAAAACAGAAATGCCTCTATTGCTGCTACTCATACAACTTCTAGTCGCTCCAATCTATTTATCCAACTCCTGCTTCACGCTCAAATTGAAACGCTCTAATAAGCTAAAACAAAAGAAACCGTAGAACAAAAGAAAACGCACGCAGCATCCCAAACTACTTCTCGCTCGGGAAAGGGGTCAACCACTGGTATCTGCCGTTGAAAACCTCCTTTGCCGGTACAAAGTCCAATACCTTGGACTTCTGAATGGCGGGTGACAAGCTCAACGTGAAGAAAATCTTCTGCACGAACGAGAAAGCCATGACGTATCTCGCCATGATCCAATCCCACGTCGACGCCCAGGCCTGCGACCTTGTCAACCGCGCCGACGCATCCAAGTCCTTCTCTAGGAGAACGTGTCTCTCCTCGCGGTAGCTGTCAAAGAGCTTCTGCAAATCGGTGGGGGAGGGCGTGTTGTCGTTGACCACGACCTTCTGCAGCCTGTTGCAGACGGCGACGACGTCCTGAAGACCGTTGTTGAATCCCAGACCGGCGTTGGGGGTGAACTTGTGCACGGCGTCGCCGACAAGGACGATGCGGCCGCCCCAGCTCCAGTTCTTGCAGATGCCCTCCTCGAGACCGGCGCCGCCCGCGCTGTACCGCTCCTTGAAGACGTCCTTGACCGTGACGTTCTCCGCGACGGGCCAGTCGGCGAACCGCTCGGCGTACGCCTCGAGCTGCTCGGGCGTGAAGGAGATCCTCTCAGGGATCGGCGCCGTCAGCTTCTCGTAGAGGAAGATCCAACCGCGCTCCTTGCCGGTGAGGTACATGATGGATTTATCTTTGCTCTGCGTCTCGCACCCTTGTCCGGCGGCGGTGGGTCGCGGGAACGACGCCCACAGGCATTGGTACTGGATCTTGTACGGGTTGACGGGGTCCCACTCGCGCTTGGGGTCCTCTGCGAGGGCGAGCTTGCGCATCTGGCGTCTGGTGGCGGAATGGACGCCGTCGGCGCCGATGACCATGTTGCCGGAATACGTTGAGCCATCTTCGCAGGTCACCGTGACGCCCTTCTCGGTCGACTCGATGTTTGCGAGCTTCTTTCCGGTGAAGTAGCGCGCTCTTGCTGATTCGGGGAGGGTATCGTAGAGGACTTGGATCAGGTGGGCGCGGTGGAACGTGGTGAGGCCTCCGCCGTGACTGAAAGCAGCTGCTGTTAGTGAGAGATTCCATCTAAAGCATTGCAATAGACGACTGCTTACTTCTTGATCATGTAATCGCCAATCAGATTTTGCTTGAACTTATGGCCGTCAGAGGTGAAACCCGTGCCTGATGACAACAAGTTGCCAATTTCCATGAGATTTTCGAGGATTCCAAGTTGATGGAATACACGCAAGGAGCCAGGGCTGAGAACCAAGCTGGCACCGACATCGTCGACAATACTATCTCTTCTCTCGAGGACGACGAAGTCGATGCCAGCACGTTCCAGTACGTGCGCCGCTGTGATACCACTCGGTCCCCCGCCGACGACGATGACCTTGAAGGGTTGGTCAGTCATGTTTAAAAGAGGTGTTTCAATCAGAATATGTGAAAAGATGGCGTGCTTGAATGTCTGTGATCTCTGAATAACCGAACTCGTAAACTTCACTCGCATCATCGTTGGTATTTCAATGCAGTCCCTATGTAAGTGGCTCGATACCGAATTACCGGTTTTGGACATTATGATGGAGCAAGTTCCACCACCTGCAACGTCACCTATAATGTCGGTGTTGTCGCGCACTCCTAGACCCCTTTACTCCGTAGAGACTCTAGACTCTGCTCAGCTATTGTCAATGTTCGCTGGGGGGTGGGTTCTCTCCGATTGACGCACATAATAGGCACAAGTGCCATCAAGGCATTTGGACGGGATTCGGGGGCTCTGGGGACCCTTACGATTGCAGTCACGAAAAGTTCCGTTGACACATCCAGGATGGCATCAGTATCAATATGCATAATCTGGGGTAACTAGTCATTCAATTACCATTTTGATAGGGGCTGTTGAGGGAACAATCCAGGCCAAAGTTTCGGGAGCGTTTGTCAGATCGACGGGAAAGCTCCACAGACCTCGGTAAACCAAGTCCGCTTTGGGAAGTCGTTTCCACTGCTCGCCACCAAAACTTGTTCAAGACGGCACGGCGACTGTCCTCCACAGTGCTTTACGTCTACGGATGAACTTCATCTAAAACCTGACAAGAGCTCGGGCTTTTGTGCGTGGTTCGGCCGTAACGACTGCAGTTCGGACTGAAGCAACACGAGGTATTTGGGACGCCCGCGCACGTTGCCCTTCGAACCTCAACGCGGCTCGGTGGACTGCTTTGTCTTTCTCTATGGTTCAATACAATTCAGACTGTATTGAGTAGCCCATCAACTATTAAGATGTAGTTTACGCGACCCAGGAAGCCGAGAGTTCTCTTGAGTTTACACGCTTCAGTAACATCGAGCTGAGGTTCGTAAATGAGGGTGGCTTGGGTGGCTATACTACCTGGCACGCAATTCCCTCAACGGTCCACACAAGTGCCGAGTCCGTCGTCATGACCTACCACAAGCAGTGCGAGAGACGCGGCCTCGAGCTCGGTGGTCGGTACCGTGACGGGCCGACTCAGGAACCCGGCTTCTGTCGATCTGAGAAACGGGATGTAGTTCGACGGGGTTCCGTTCCAAATGGGAAGATCCGTCTCCTCTTGTTGTTTACGTGAGCGGCACTCGAAAACGCAGGCTTTGCTCACCTTACTTACACACAGCAAGCATGCTTTGAAATTGCCGTATCAATGGAATTCGATCAAGTTCGTAATGAGGCCCAAGCAAAAAGCTGAAAACATATCAATTTACTGTCAACGGAGGGCTGATAAGCCCCTCTTAACTGTGGATAGAGCTTGTGAGTCTCTAAAGCCCTGCCAGCGGACCAGTTCAAAGTTTTCCAACAGCTTGGCAACTCTCGACTCCTAATTTCCTTTTCAAAATAAGATTTGAGCAGCCCGAAGCATTCACACTTGCTTGCTATAAGAGTCCCTTGTCTCTCGATGCTTCCCTGCAGTCTACCACCCTCCACTACCCAACCAGTCTCCAGGTAGCTTCATCGTCATCATCCGAGCCTCTCACATTCTTTTGCCTCTGCTTCAAGAAGACAACAAAATGGGACGTCTGAGCGGCGGCTGTTGGGCACTGTTGGTCGGCGTTACCTCCGCCGTGAGGTTCGACATCGTACCAGACACCACAGGTATAGACAGTCTCGGGGTAAGATACGTCCCTTCCATAGTTCCAAAGACACAGCCATTGTAAGAAAACAAAGAGATTTGTGCTAAAAGATAGTCCATCTAGTCGAACTTGCCAACTCTGTACTCCTTCCAGGAGTCTCAACTGGCCTCTGACGCGTCAAACTCCTACTGGGCTGCTTCCTTTGTCACAGCTTCCAACGATCGTCAGTATGCAATCATGTCTCAGCAGATGCCGACGGGTACCGGCCAGAGCATCTTCCAGTCATCAATCCTGGATCTCGAAGACACCAACAACTACTGGCTCACAGCTGGACTCGCGCCGCTGCAAGGAAACATGACAATCAAGAACGGTCTGCTCGACATTGAAGTCCAGGGTTCCGCTTTCAGAAGCGATTCCAGTGACAGTTTCTCGACATTGAACACGTGGGGTGAGTATGATGCTTTCGCGTTCAACCTCACCTTTGAAGCCTCGTCGCCCGTCATACTCAACGCCGGTGTCGGTCGCTTCCGCTGGGGCACCGGGACCACGACGCAATGGTCGCTGCCGAGCTGCCTGACCCAGGGCTCCTTCACCATCAACGGAACCACTCTCGAGGTCGACCCCACGAGATCTCTGACCTGGTACGACCGCCAGCACGGCGTCGGCGGCCCCAACAACTTCACCTGGTTCGGACTCAACTTCCCTGGCGGTATCAGAGCCAGTATCTGGTACTCCGACACCGCAGAGCCGAGCCAGCAGCTGCGCTTCGCCACCATCCGTGCCGAAGACGGGCTTCACATCGTTCGCTTCAAGATGATGCCCGGGAACGCGACTACCTGGACTTCCCCGGTCACGAACACGACGTACGCTCAGGACTGGAAGCTCTTCTTCGACAATGGCGATGCCCTTGTCATCAAGAGCATTCGCCAAGACCAAGAGAAGGGTGCAGGTTCGGGTAGGTTTTACAGCGGAGTCGTGGAGGCGGAAGGCAGCCTTTTTGGTCAGCAGAAGGGCTTTGGCTTTGTTGATATTATTCCTAAGCTCAGCTAGAATCTGGTGGCTCGATAATGTCGATAATGGGGAATCGGGGAGCCCGATCTGGTACGCGCGGCACCTGATCAAAGTTGACGGGATGCTGGGAAGAAGAGGGGGCTTCTCGTGGGCCATAATGCCGTAGCTTCAGTCCACGTTTCAAGAAAATCATCTTGCGGATGTAATAACATACAGTCAGCTGCAACGTTCGCCGGGCTGCGCGATACTCGCCATCATTCTTCGGGCAAACTTTCCTCGCCGTTCCAGTTCCAATAATAGCTCAATGTACGTCAACTCCTTGAAAAATTGAGAAATTGAACCAAGGTTTCAACAAAAAGTAGAACGCCCCTTAGACACAGGAGAAACTCGACAGAAGATGCCAAATTGGCATTCATTGAATGTGAGCTTGAATATCTATTGAAACGGTGAATGGTATACTTGCTTGTGAGTCTCGTTCTGAATTGCGCCCAATGACAACGACCTTAAGCCGCGAAAGTCGCTGCTCTTTCGTGGAAGAAACACAAAGTCGAAGATAGCCTAGTCCCTGGCTTCGCAGATACTTATATACAATCCTGTTCACTTGCCAAATCAACCGAAGAACCCCATCTGGACACGAGAGAAACGTTTAGAGATCAAAGATTCTCGAAAATACGCCCCTTTTCAGATGCTATTTCCAGCATGAGAGTTTAGCTTCTCCACAATACAAGTATAGTCAATGCACAATGTCAAGCCGTACGTAGCTTTGGCGTATCTTGCCAAGTATTTTGAGGCACTGGCAGGCTTTTGAGAGACGCGTACTTCGGATTGATCAAGTTATACAGACGCTCGACCCCTACCCTCGAATTCCAACACCAGGCCAGCTGAAGCGGGCTGTCTGAAATGGAAATCTGCTCATGTCTAGCATACAAAGTTGAGTTCAGACTGATGTTGCTCTTGTAGAAGCATGATAGAGAAGTTCGAAGCTTACTCGTAGGTCAAGAGACACAACAGTCCTATTCAGGACAGACGAAAACATACCTGCAAGCTTCGAAGGCAGGCAGGCGGCTGGTCTCAGTACTAAGTCGTCGGTCCACTCGCTCAACAGAGAGAGATTCCGAATATCTCGTAAACCTGGCAGCGTCAAGACCCTATCACCAGATAGCGGAGCAGTAATCGATGCTTTTCGCACTCTGTGCGAGGTCTAGAACGGCTTGCTGCCAACATCCCGCATCCTGGTTCACGGAAGGCGTTGGCAGCGCGGCAGGAGATCACATCGGGCTCTGGCGGGGACACCAATGCGCGCCATGCGACCCAGAGCAAAGAGTTGGTATGCAACGGATTTCAAGCCCAAAGAAGGCATACTATCAAATGCAAAAGCTGCAGTGCTATGCCGCGTCGCAAACAAACCCTCCTTCCTAGTGGGGGCTAGTACTTCAACAGGTTGGCTGGTTGTCAGTAACCAACAGTCACGACGCGGCCATATTACCGACGTTGGAAAGCCTCTCACGGGACTCATATCCCTTTCCAACATGCAGCTTGTTCCCTATCTGCAGGTAACGTCTCCACGCGGCCAGATCCTTGTCGCGAAAGTGGCCTGTTGGTAGCAAACCTGCATAATTGTCTCTAGCCAAGGAGAGGGGTAACAAGACGGGCTTTATCACTTTCCAAAATGATAAAATGTCGAAACTTGTCGTCGAGCTGAATTATATCAACTGCATCGCAGTGTTCATCGCCATACTATAGGATCATCTCTGCGCAACCGGTCTCACGATGTGTCCCGGCGGCAATACCGAGGACCAAGCACCTGCCAGCTTGCCAGCTGCCGAGGCCACTGCTCAGTCATCCCAGCCGGTGTCTGAGACCCGGCCGGAACCTGAGACCGAACACGGGGTTGTCGTTGTGGCTGAGGAGGTAATGCGACCGAAATATGAGATTGGTCCAGATGTTCTGACGTGATTCTTCATCTAGTTTACAGATGACGATTCTTCCGTCCACCAGGTGTGTGATTGATGCCCTGTTTCCAGCCCTAGGTCTTCGAAAGCTTACCAAGTGAAAGAGTATCGCTTCCTCGACAACAAGTTTGAGCAGCTCGATCCTTGATTATAGAAACGAGAATGGAAGAACGTATCACAAGTATAAGGACGGCAGTGAGTTCACATTCCTGCCGATATCGAGGGCGTGCTGTGCTGCGTAATCTGACTTAGCCTAGAATACTGGATTCCAAATGACGAAAGAGAAAACGACCGCCTTGGTATATTTGCTTCAATTTTTTCTCCACGGACATATGAAACTGACGAAGCGCCGGCCAGATGTTCAACACAACTTGTTCATACGTACCTTCCGAGGTCGGCTGGGAAACGCTCCCCCAAGCGACCCGGAAGCTAAGGTCGGACGGGTCCTAGACATTGGGACGGGCAGTGGTATCTGGGCCATTGACTTTGGCGAAGAACACCCCGAAGCCGAGGTCAGTAGATGGAGCATGCGACGGCCGTTGGTATCGACTTCGTACTGATCAATTTGCGCCCTAGATTCTCGGTGTCGATCTTTCTGCCGCGCAGCCGGATTTGTGTGTCCCCCTCCCCGTGGTCTCGACGTGACGAGTCCATGGGAAAGTTCATCACATGCTGACTGCTAGGGGGAAAAGTGTCCCTCCCAACGTCCGCTTCGAAATCGACGATGTTGAAGAACCTTGGATCTTTACGGAGCGCTTCGATTACATCCACAGCCGGATGATGACGTGGAGTATCTCTGACTGGAAAAAGCTCTTTAAGCAGTGTTACGAGTGAATCTCCCCATCGTCTTTCATGGAGTGTTTACGCTGACGCCTTTTTCCAAACAGCAACTTGAATCCTGGGGGTTATCTAGAGGCAAACGAGGGTAACATCATCCCCCTGTCGGACGACGGTACCCTCAAAGACGACTCGGCCCTCATGCAAAGTGTGCGCCTATGGGAATCGGCCGCCAAGATCTTTGGCCGTCCGTTTGAGGACACGAGACGCCTCAAGGACTTTATGGAAGAGGTCGGCTTCGAGGACGTTCACATTCTCAAGTACAAGTGGCCCACGAACACCTGGCCTAAGGACCCTCACTACAAGGACCTTGGCTTGTGGAGTTACGAGCATGTGTCGCTCGCTTGGGAAGGTTTCCTAATGGCACCTCTCACGAGAGCACACAACTGGACGAGGGAAAAGGCACTCGTCCACATCATGGAGGCTCGGAGGGACTTGTCGGACAAGACTATCCACGCTTACTTCAACGTGTGAGTAATACCCAGCTACTTATCTTCGAAGCTCAGGTGCTAACTGACGTTGATAGTTGGTCCATTTACGGAAGAAAACCTCTGAAGGCGGATGACGCAGAAAATTAAGAAAGAGCGCTACATTTCTGTTACTATCAGTCTCTAGATCCTTCACTGGAGAACAACTCATTGATGAGAAAGAGTGGCATTTCCGTCATGGGATCTCCTAGATATAGTTAGATCAGAGCGAGTTGATTCCTGTCGTTGGTTAGAGCAGTTGGCAGTAGATAAGTCGGTGCGAACCGTAACTTTTCGACCTCTCGTTAGCAATGGTGTTCCGCATCAGAGCCTTTCCTTTCGCTCTGTTCTCTTTAACGCAAATGGAGCTCATGTAGAGCCGGCCGACTGAGTAGGCCGCGCTTCGCCATTGAGCATATTGTAATGCACCACTGCAGCACATGACCGTCATAAGTGCGGCCGAAGCCATCCATTACTGTCAGAAGGCACCTGGAAAGATACACGTGGCACTGCTCTTCTAACTCATAAGAAAGATTAATAATCACCACGAAAGGTCGAGAGCTCTATATTGCCGGCCTCGAGGCAAAATACTATGTCCGTGACCCATAGAATATGCCGTTCAAACAATGTGGGACAGGCAACCTCCCACAATCAAGTCTATCTAGTGTGGCATTATTGCGACCGATCAGCTGGAGACAACCTCCAATTTATCGATACGAATATGCCTGCTCGACGCCGCAAATGAGGACGATTTGGAGTACTTGAAGTTCAATGCTTGCACGTTGGCGGCATACCATCACGGCGGTTCTGATTACTATGGGTGGTCGGCTGCACCACTCGCTCAACTTTAGGTTGAAAAGCCTAGATTTACGATCGCGATAGCAGCCATATGGATGGAGTGATCGAATGCCGAGAATGATTTATATTCCAAGTTAAGTCTACAGATATTGAAGATCTTGCACCATCCCCATGTACTCCGTACAACATGCCCGAATCTCTGAACCCCTCGTTCGCAAAGTTGATACAACAGACAACATCGTCTAAATAACAACGATCAATCAACTCTGACTGAGGCTCAGTTTCTTCATTCGCCATGCAAGATCAGCCAAAAAGAATAAAGCTAGAACTACAAAAGGAAAGCGCTCAAGCGAGGGCGGGATTTAACCGCTGAAGACTCCCCGAGGTGGGCTCGAACCACCAACCTCCAGATTAACAGTCTGACGCGCTAGCCAATTGTGCCATCGGGGATTTGAGCTGTTGATGGCAAATTTGGGCAACTTTGCGTTTATTAATGCAATGCAGAAGCTCAGCAGGCGGGGAGGGGGGCCGCGTTAGACCACTCGGAACCTATCCGAAAGCGAAACCCGCGAGACGGGGGTAGCTGGGCCGGAAACAAGCGAAACGACCGACGGCACGAGTCCGACTCGAACTTTTTTTTGTATTTTTTAGAGCCTGAGGTGCCCTGAGGTTTCCTTTCCCCACGCGCGCCAGGCCAAGATGGGCCCCAACTTCTAAGAATAATTCACCCTACTTTTTACCTCCCGACTACTCTGTACCTACCTACCCCCATGCGCCGAAAAGTAAACACGAACAAAGGAACGCGAGAATAGAAGGAGGAAAGATGCGATTCATATTACCTGCCCAACGTCGCACACGCAGATCTCAATTTCGACCGGGCTGTTCTTTCCATTCAGCCCTCTTTTTCCTTCTTTCCCTTTTCCCCCCAACTGCACGGCGTGCACCATACCCGCCCTAACGGATGAAGAAGGGGGAAAAAAAGGCCACAAAAGCCCAGGGGTGCTAGACTGCCAGCAGCAGGGCGGTGTCTAGCGGATATGCCAAAATGACTGGCGCAGAAACAACCCGTGAACATCCTGTCGGGTCATCCATCGGCCATCCATGATCCGCCCCCGGGGGGTGGTGGCCTTGGGCCTTGGAGCATTTTTGAGGCTCGACGTCGGCTCCCACCTCCAGCCTCCAGAGGACCTTTCCGACTTCACCTCGTCCCATCAAAACAAGGCGCGCCCGCAAACCGTTTGGTTTTTCCCTCTCTCTCGTCACTCGTGCCTTGCCAAGATGCGGGAGAGCGGGCGCTGGGTAGGGTCCAATATTCCTTTAAGACGGTCTGAGCTTTCTTTCCTAACTTGACTGAAAGTAGCAACTAGCGAGAGAGAGAGAGAGAGAGAGAGAGAGGAGAGAGAAGGAGAAAGTGACTAATTGACCACTGCTCTCTTTAGACTTTGACGCCTTTCCCCGAGCGATCATCTCTCTCTCCCCTAACGTCAAAGAGGTTCTGAATTACCGTCATACCCGGTACCAGGAATCGCCATCATGGTTCGATTTCCCATCCCTAACGAGATGAGTGATCATGAATCTAGCTAGCCCATCAGGCGTCTGCGGAATTCCGTCCGTCTCACACACCAGAGAGACGGGAGCTTTTTCGAAGGCTTGTTCGGCCGAAGCTTGTCAGCGCCTTCGCGTCTAACTCGCTTCCTTTTGCCGTTGTCTCATTTTACCGCCGCCCGCCACCTCCATCGAGACGAAGAAGCAACAAACCACTTGGCCCAGGCAAGCTAATTTTATAGAGTTTGACGTTCGATTCAGTTTCGGGAATGGGGGGACCCTATGGTGTAATCTAGCGCGAGTGAGTAAGTGACGTGAAGTGAAGTGAAGTGAAGTGAATGAAGTGAATGAAGTGTGTGAGTGTGACTGACGCCGCCATGCGTCCTTTTTCACAGTGAGAGGCTATGTCTGCGCTAAGCGCTTCATCAGATTTCAACGGTCTCCCCCTTTCGGTGCCGTAAGTGCCGAAGGAGATGCCTAGATCCGCGGGAGGAGGAGGGAGGCCGCCGCCGTCGAAACCCGTCCTCTCTCAGCTTGATCCGAAGGTCTCGAGAGAGTTGGGAAGGGGGAAAAAGGGGGCGCTGTTTGGGCAGTGCGGTGCACCAGACGACCACCGCCCTCCAGGTCCGTGATGCTTTCAACATCCGCCCGCCGGGTTGATCGCCGTTGCCGCCTCCTCCTCCCCTGAGCCCATCGATGTAGGACGGGATGCGCCGGTCTCGGGAATTCCAGCCAAGGCCTCTCTCTCGCACACACACACACACACACACACTCTCTCTCTCTCTCTCTCTCTCTCTCTCCATCAACTTTCAAATATCCCGAAAGTTTGACGTGGTCTGGGTAATGCCGGCTCATCGCGGATTCCAGATTCCCGGTTGCCTAGACTAGTTGCGAGTGTGTCGGTACCACACAAAGCTAACAAATAAAACCAACAAGCCAAAAAAGTGCCTCAAAGCCTCCGAGGGATGAACTCCGGATGAGAAGGGGCCTGACTCGCGGACAAAGTGTAAATGCGCCCCCCGTCTGTTGACGACCGCAACGACAATCGCTGGTCTACCTAGGTAGTCACCTAGTCCATCCGGTTAGCCACAATTGGGACGATTTGGCGAGAGGGATTGGGACCAAGAAGGTACACACCACCACGGTCTCAGAAAACAAAGTTTACATGTCCGATAGTCTGGCAGACTTTCAGACTTTCCAGAAACCTTGTGGCGCGTGTCAGCCGACGTGAGTGGTGCGGATGACAAGAGCAGGGCGTTAGTAACGCGCCACACCGTAGCCCAGCGTCAAACGTTTGGGTGCAGCAAGCCTCAAAGGAATCCGTTAGTTGCGCGTGCTCTGGTACGTCCAACGCTCTTGATATGACGACCAAGTCATGCCATCCCGCAATGACAACCTACATAGTACCTTAGGTAAATCCACCACCACTACCGCCAGTGACCAACCAGCCAACCAGCCAACCCCCATTTCGAAAATAGATTAGACGCTTTTTGAGGGTGGACATTCCCGTGAGGCTACTAACAAGGTTGCCATCAACCCGGGCCAACTGTCCAAGGGGCATTTCCCGACGCTAGGGAGTGAGGTCTATTTGCCTGCATATCATGCTAAAGCATCATCATCTGAAGTCGGTTTGCCGTCTCTCACAGTGCACTTTCTCCTGAGCAATAACGGGATCGAGGAGAAAGAGACTTCCACGCCACTCCGGATTCTCACCGGGTGGTCCGTATGCCTATCAAACACTAGCTTGTGGGTTGGAGAACGGCAGAAGACCCGTGGTGGCAAATGGTTGGACCCTTTTGACGGAAGTTTAACTGCATCAAGCCCTTGATGAGGGTCTTGAGAGATTTCCCGAGCCAGGGCATAGGGCTTGACTACCATTGGGCACTTGTCCGAGAAGATAGTCTTTGGGAATCTTTGTGAAATGCCCTCGGAGGGACTAACATGGCACCTTGGCAGGACAGCTACTAGAAAACCATTATCGGGGCTCCGCCAAGTCACATACAAATGACATAGTATTAATCAGACTGGCAACGGTACTCCCACACGTCACAGCGAGCTGTACAAAGCTGGTAGATCGCGATCTTTTTGTTGATCAACGACATGTCACCGAAGCACACGGCTTCTTATCCAGAGAGGGGAGGTGATGGGATGATCCGCACTCTATCAGAGACACAGGAACTGCATCCCAAGGATCGGGGCATGGACGTCTCACGCTACACCTCATTTACTGCCAGGAAGCGGGAAACTCACGCAGCGCAATCATGGCGGGCGATGATCTCGCCAATCTCGGGCTCGGGGCATGCAGAAGTTGCAGCTGTGGATGTTAGCGTGCAGAGTATACCGCAAGGTGGTAAACTAACGGAACGGTGGACATCTTGCGCTCAGGAGCTGCGCATGTGCTGAAGAAGACACCGACCGGTATTGGGCCGGCCGTGCTGTGGCTTTTGCAACATAGCAGAGACTGTACAACGTTGCTTGATGATCTATAGTCTTGGGTGCAAGAAGCCGTCGAGAGATCGTGTGAGGCGTCCCGGCCGGGACGCAATGACCAAAGGGAAGGGCGGGGGGGGGGGGGGAAGCCAGGAAAAGAGGGGCTCCAGTGAGGGGGAGATTGACGGATGGCGGATGCTGTGACAAATGCTTGAGGTGCAGCAGATGGATATGTCGTTCGACAGAGCATCAGGAACTTTTCCCCCTTGCGCACGTCGAATATCATGGAACCGATTACAAGGGCAACCCCCCCCCTGAAGCCGGGGACGGAACGAGCTTGACGACCAAGCAGCCAACAGATACGCGCACAAAGAAGCCCAAGTTATGTTGTCGAGCACGTGGAGGCAACAGTGACTGACGGCTGGCAGGGCGGACCCAACTCAGACCCATTGGGGACTAAGTTGCGTTCAGCCACAGACCGAGGCAAAGAAATGGCGTTCGACGGCCGCGGGGTGCGCTTATTCTGCGGTAATCCATGTGCCTGGAGCCGGTGCGTAGCGGAAAAGCAGACGGCGTGTTGACCTAGCTGTGCCGAGTAAAGTGTCGGTAATGGGCGCAGGCCGAGTCAGGAAGGCACATACAGCGTCGATCAGGTTCGATCATATCATTGTTGGCCATGGAGGCGCCAGACGTTAGGGTTTTGGGAAACAAAAGCCAAGACGAATTAGGTGCCAAGAGGGTGGTCAAGCCGTCCCGGCGGCCATGGTTCGTTCCACGAGGCCAGCAACTGGTTACTGTTAGCTCGCAGCGCTTGTCATGCTGTGAACTGTCAGAGCCTTGGTTACGGGTCAGTGGTGGGAATTCTCTACGAATCGTCTGAGAGTGGCTTTCTTAGTCTTGGTCTTGCAGCATACAAGTGGCATGCAAGTAGCCAGCGTTCACCCAAGTACACTAAGAGAAAGTTCTCAAGCACCAGATATGGCTGGGGAACAGGCATAAGAACCAGGATTGCGTGACTGTGCCTCGGGAAGGACTAGCGGCCCACGGCGAGAGTTGAGCAAAAGACACGGTCTCGCGGAGAGCGGAGCCAAGGTCGAATGCGCGGGTTTCGACGGCGATGAGCCCCGAAGAGGTTGCTAGGATCGAGCCCAGAGGTTGTCACAGGACCGGGGCTTGGCAACGGCGGCCGGGGGTTGGAACTTGGGCTCTGCTTCGTAGACGAGAGCGAAAGGGTGATTTCGTTGGCTCATTAAAAAGGACGTCTGTTAAGATAGATGGTGGAGAGAGCTGAGAGGTGGGCACGGCACGAGAAAAGTCGGACTTCGGGCTCAAGACCCATGAACGACGGGCCATGGCCGGCAAGGTAATGCTGCATGATGTAGTATAGCAAGAAGCTCTGGGCTGGTATCCGTACGGAGTAGTGTGGATAAGGTTAGGTCAGGTCAGGTCCATGGCGGTGATGCTCGCTCGGTGTGTATAGGTCAGGTATCCGTAAGTAAGTGTGGGAACTCTTGAGTGCGAGCCTGTGAGAGACGGGCCCAGGAGTCGGGTAAGGTAGAGATAGATGGACAAACTGTCCGTGAGGTAACCGCAATAAGAGTGTACTAGATTGCTAGTGTATCCGTTCGTTCCAAGTTCCAAGTTCCAGGGAAGAGGCAGATGAAGGAGGCATTAGGGCCGTCGTTGCTCGCTTCTTCCTGCCATGTCCCGGACGAGGGTGCGAGGGTACGGTTGGGCTTGCAGCAATTCAAGCTTGTTGTTGTTGCTGTAAGGTAGCCTGTAATGACGGGATGTTAGGTTGGAGTTGCAAGCAGGTAGACTTGCAGTTTGACTGACCACTTGGTGTAGGTACTCCGTCCTGCGAGCGAGAGACTGTCAGGTGTGAGTGACTGTGGACAGTGGAGGTCAAAAGAGGACTGAAGCGCGCTAGAAGGAGAAGGCAAAGCGCAGATTTCGTTTGACACCAGTCCGAGGTAGGCAAGGCCCATGGTGAGACTGATGCAGACTGGTCACTGCAGAGGCAGGTGGCAGGTGCACACAACACTCACCTGTTCCTGCCCCCGGCTCCATTACCGACCGGCTACTACTGGCTAGTGTTTCCCGATCAGGCAACCTGGTTGTTTCTAAATTTAGCCAATACAAGGCAGCCATCTGACCGGGGTATCGGGGGAAAGACCAATCATCTGTCACCTGCCATCCGCTTCCTGCCCTTGTGTTTTTCTGTCCCCTTCCTTCTGTTTTTCCAATGTGCAGGGCCGCAGGCGTGGAAGGTTCCTTTCTCAAGGTCCCCTCCCCTCTCTTTGACCACCGCTCGGCGCTGGCACCACAAAAAAGTCTTTTGGGGGTTTCCACAGCTTTAATTCGAAGAAAAGAGATGGATACTCCGTAGAAAAAAAAATATATTGGAAGGCACCGGGGCAAGATGGGCTCGGCAAATCGGCTCTTTGCGCTGGGGGGACGGCGGAACTAACCTTGTTCAGTCATGGAAGGCACCTTGCAGTCTTTGACCCATGTGCTTGCTTGCTTGCTTCCAATGCCCTTGCCTTTCATCGGTAAATACTAAGAGTAAGGTGAGGTACCTTGGCTCGTACTTCGTACCTTCTGTCTGGAGTTTGAATACCTAGGCCGCGCTTACCTTAGAATTGTTTATGGAAAGCAGGAGCGGAAGCAGAAGCAGAAGCGACGACATGCCTTCCTAGTTCCTGCCTGAGCTTGAAAGAGGAGATTGAACCATTGAGCCAATGAACCTGGTGTGCTGGTGTGCTGGTGTGCTAGTCAAGATACGTTACCTTGGAATTCCCCTCACAAAGTCGGGAAGCCACGCCGCGCGACGGGTAACGCCAAGGCTTCGGCGCAACGATCAATCGAGACAACACAGCTCGAACAGTTGCCAGATATCGAGCCTTTTCTTACCTAGTGTGTCTTTCCCCCCGATGACTAGCTGCTAGCGTCCACCAGTAAACATGAGCCCTGGATTCTCCAAGTGCTTGCCGATTTTAGTACCTACCTAGGTATTGTACTGAGGTGTGTAAAAGTTCAGCCCAGGAAGGAGCAAAGACGTCATCATGGGGCCATGTTCCAAGCAATTCTTACCTAACTTTCTCTGATTGTGGTTTGGCTGTCTAACCACTCGATGCTCTCTTTCTCTCTCCTGAGGCTCCTCTCCCTCCATCATCTAGGATGCCTCCGGTCATGAACTTTTGCATTCCTCGGCCTCGCTTTACTCTAATCGAACCCACGCTAGCGGCCGGATGAACGACATGCGACGACAATCTCTCGCTTCTGTTCACCTTCTCCGTGGAAATCACAAATGTTGAGGCGACAAAATCCACAATGCCGCACCAGAGTGGCTCGTCTGGCACCGCGCAGTCGGACAGGATCCTGTCAACATGCACATCATCCGCCTTCATGACAAGGTCTGTCGTCGGTTAGGCTCACTCTGTCGCTGTATCCCCGCGGATACAGACAACAAACATAGTAGACTGCTACATTGTATTCGTACTGTACTTCCCGTCAGTGACAGTCCAGACGGTATGTCCAGCTCTTTCGACAACCAGCCAACCACGCCTGGCCCATGAATCCATCACAATCACCAAGCTTCTTCACATACACCCATTCCCACCCTGCTAACCCCCATCTGGTATCAGAATCGACCATTCATGGTGCTTGCACGCCCCCCCCCCCCCCCCCAGTTATTGGCCTCCCTTCGACGTTCCTCTGCTCCGCTAAGCGGTGGAACTCCGACGCCTCCCCTGCCGATTGTGCCCGGTGTGCCGTCCAAGGCATGGTGGGGAAGGACGGCCCTGCACATTTTCCAGAAGCCCAGCAGAAATGCCAACAATTTTACAGCAATTAACGATAATTAACGAGAATGACCGCTGTCGCCCACGAACGGTGAACCCACGACGGAGACGGACGGATCACTTTGAGCGAATTACTCATATCCATATGATATGATATCCTTCGCCTCGCTGCCGATGCAGACTATCAAGTACGTACCGTTTGCCCGTACGCTTTCGTCTACACTCCGGCCTTGGGCTGCGGGCCTGCAGATTCTCCAAGAATCCAACCCCCATCGAATCGACGTCCCATGCTCTGATCAGTCATCATCACCCTCGTCTTCAAGCCCCCTGGTGGACAGCAACGGGCCCTGGGCATGTAGGACCCGGCCGGCAAGAAGAATCATGGGCAAAGGAAAATCTGCTAGTCACTCGGCCGACGAGACGCCATAGATTGACATCTGGCAGCATGGCTGCCCGTTTGAAACCCCCGAGCCTAGGGCTGTTATGCTCGCCCAGTCACCCATGCCTGTCCCCGGCTCGGACTCGCAGCGGATAAACTACCTTCATCAGCAAAAGTCCATGGCAGAGTCGCATCTTCTCCGCACCGAAGAGTTCTCGACGCGGAGCAAAGCTTGGAGACCCTGGCCAAGCCCATGGTCGAATGAAGGCCCAGGATAATTGAGGTCATGCGCCATATCAACAAATCACCGTCATCCACTCTGCTGATTGGCATCGCCTGCATGCGTCCAACTCTTGTGTTTCTGCCTCTCTGCACCGCTCCATCGCTGCATCTCTCTACCTTTGCCTCTGCGTCTGTGGCTGACCAGTATGCGTCCACCGACTAACCCACTGATCGGACGGCAACTGCACTCTGCATTGTGGCACTAGCTCGGCATCTTGTCCTTTTCACCGCCTCCTGTTCATCGAGTCTATGGATGGCAAGCCTTCTATGGTTTGAAGCGTCTTCTGCCACCAGCACGCATCCTCTATGTGGCTCCTGGCAAAGTAGCGCTTGACAAACTTGGCGGGTCGGGGTGGAACGAAAGCTAGCCCCGAGACTCCGCTAGTTCCGTGGCGAATTCGCAGTTGGACTGACGATCCACAGATCTTGAGGGAGCCTCACGGTCTCACCGGGCTGCCGGGCTTGTGGATTCTCAGAGGCCACAGAAATATAGCGGGCAACACTATGTGTGGGAGAGAGGGGAAAAAAAAAAAACACCACTTTCTGTGGCGCCATGGCGCGAACAGTGTTGGAGAGGCAGATCTCTTTCCCTAGCCTCGAGGCTTCCGGGACACCCCATGCGTCTACTCACCGCGCTCGGCCGTCGCGGCTCGCACAACGTCCAACTCACATATGCGGGTCGGTGATGCGCACAGGGTTTCCTTTTGCCCTGTCGGTCAAGGAGCCAATGGCAGCTGGCGGCCGCAATGTTTTCACCATCACACAGCGATCAGCCCGCGCTGTGCCCGCGCGCTGTCTGAAATTTCCCACCATCTCGACGTGACGGCGGCAGTGGGGGCATGTCAGATCAGCTATCTGCAGGGCCGATTTCGAACCCAACGTGTCTCCCTAGAGGCCTCTCTAGTTGAGACTTTGACACGTCCCGACCGCGGGATCGTCTTTGCGCCCAAATCAAACACGGCGGCGGATGTCGATCACCAACGAGTCTACCAGAGACGAACCGAACGGCGTGCCCCATATCGCTGCCTGTCGGCGACTTAACAAGTGAGATCGCTGAGGTGCCGCCCGTCCCAATGCTATGCATCATCGGCAGACGGCCAGCGTACTATGGAACGTTGCGTCTCTCAGCCCCAGCCAACGACGCACACGCATGACATTGCTGACGTTGCCGGATATGGACAAGACAGATGAGAGAGAAAAAAAGAATACTGTGGCTCCAGATCAGCAAATGCCGTTTCCCAAAGGACCCTGAGAGCTGAAATGCCCCGGTACCCGAGAAGTCTCTCCAAAGCACTCGAAAGCCAACGCACGCGGTGTGAATTTGACCGAAATCTCGCAACAACAGTGAAAGAAGGTTATTTAAGAATAGAAACCCGCCTTGCCGAATACGGCAAGATCCAGATGCCCTCAACCATGCTTCTGCATGGATATTGGGAGGAGGACACCATTTCAGAGCCTCAGGCCGCAGGTCATTGTTCGCCGGCCAATCGACTGAGACACACAGTAACTTCGGTCGTCGGCGGGGAGTAGAAAAAAAAAAGTGCCATGATGTGGTGCTTATGTTGTCAGAGGCTCGCTGACGCTCACATCACCGTATGGACCGAATTACGCAGACGGGCCGAGAAGCGTAAGTTGATGTCAAAATGAAGCAGGTTTCTTTCGACTCTCCTGCACCGCCGACCTCCAAGGCCTCGTACGCTTCTTGTTCCTGCATTTCCTGCATCGATACTTCGGACGGTTGGGAGGTCACGTCTGGCGGCCGCCCTCCGACCTGCCTCCGACGACTGGAAGCTCCCTCCCTCTCATTTACCTCGGTTCCTTGGACCCCAGGAGATAGCGCCCCCATCTCCAAGACTCCAACATCCCGCCCAGCAAGGCCAAACCCACTCGTGATGTCTCTTCGGAAGATTATCTCGCTGCTGCTTCACACCGCTGCTGGTTAACAAATGACAGACTCCATCTCAATGTTTGGTGTGCTGGTCCTGGCGTGTCTTGTGTCATGAAAGGACATCCCTGACAGTTTGACAGGGTTGACAGGAGAGCCACACGGGGCGGTCAGGCACAAAGAAGCGGACCTCACGCGGACCCGGCCAGAGACGGGCGACCCTTGACGCGCGCGCGCACTCGTCGGCCTGTGTGAAAGCTGACTTGCTGGACGACGTTGGGACCAGTCACCGCCACCACATGAGCGTCACACCCCCGAGGGCCGGCATAGACAGACAGGTTGACGATTTGTTGCTGGCTGCGCTAAGTGGTGACACCAGGTGCCTCGTGGTTTGCGATGACTATCTGAGATCTCGTTGACAATTCGGGAAAGCTGTTTATGACGAGCGCCCCGTTCATGTTTCTCATTCCAGGGCTGGAAAACCAGAGCATGGGTCAAATACCCTAGCAGCGCACGCCAAAAATGGACACGAGAAACTGCTGTTTCAGCCAACCAGAACCAGAAAGACGCCCTGCAACTCCGATCTCCCAGCCCCTTGCAGATTGGTAAAGGCATGTTCAAACAACGACAAGAGACAAGAGCAGAGATGGAGACCCTGGATAGAAGCAACCCGCGCTCAACCCCAGCGCGGCGGAGCAGATATTGATGGGGGCAGGTTGAGAAGGCTTCGGAGGAAATGCGACGAGACCTCGGGAGACAGAGATCCCCCAAGGAGATTCATTCTATTTGAGACGGAGCTCCAAAGCATCACGTCTTGTTCTTGCCGAGGAAGGGGGATCGAATTAACGTTTTTTTGTCTTTGAATTAGTCTTCTCCACCGCCCTCTCACTCTGACTCGCTGCGCGCGATGCACCCGCCTACACTACGAAGTACGGAACGGATACCAAGCATCAAGGCAAGCTACGCTAGCGAACCCACCGATGTGAAGCTGGACGCCGAAGTAGAGCGGGGAAATGATCGTGGTACTTTTTTTTTTTCTTCTCGGACCTCCATTTCAAAAACTCTTCCACGCTCCTCTCCAAGCCCTTGGCCGTAGTGCTCCGGGCGGAGAGGTCCAGCAGATATGACATAACAGCAACAACCTCAAACCTTAGTCCCAGGATCTGCCCGATTCGCCTTCATGATTTGACATCTGGTTGACTCCGGCAGTCGTCTGAAGTGTATCGGGACACAGCCGAGGGGCACAATGTCAGCCTCCAGAGACGAGAATGGGATCATGGACTGTTTCTCAGACTCGGCAGGGACTCTGGCCATAGACAGGGGACAACCTCAAGGGATCGATGGACACGCGAGTCGGAGAAATAACACAAGGCAGAACACAGGCCCCCAAACGTCGCACCGAGATGGTTTGGACGCCGTGTCGTTGCTTCACCAGAAAAGCACAAATCACCAAGCACTTTTGATGGTTTGTTTTGGCAGCGGCAGCAGCAGATCCATACCATAGTGGACAGTGGGTATAGTTGGAGTTTGCCCATCAAGCCCCTGTCACGGCATCGACCCAGGTCCTGGTAGGGAACTTGTGTGAGTGCTGTGGTTCGAAAGCTCGGACGCGACGGCACAGGCTTGAAACCATGTCTTGAATGGCCGTCAGGTCTCTCTGGCTGATGCTACCTGGTATTATCTCCTAGACCACTTCTGGCGTCGCGGAGAGTTGTAGCTTGGGCTAGGAGAACTTTTACCTCGCCTGATGTTCCTTGGCTATTCTCTTCAGGACGGTGTGCACTAGCTGGGCACCTTCATTCTCGTCGTCGCCGCATCGCGCTGGCGCTTCTTTCGGCATAGCATACCACGGGGCAAGGTCCGCATGGGTGATGGGGAGCCCAAGGGGGAAGTACGCACGGATGCCCATGATCCATGACCGCATAACGTTCGCCAGTCGTTCTAGTCGACTAGAGATGGGAACAGGGTCCTTCCTTTTCCGGTCGGGATGGGAAACGATACAAGGACACTCTTCCTCGATACACCAGGACCAGGGCGGGGCTGTAGCTGAGAGTTCGCGCTTCTCATCCTCCAAGGTTGTGGCATGATGGGAGTCGAACTCTCCAGCTTTTTGGACAGTTCTCGCCGCGGCAATGTCAGCTTCCAGAGATGTCGAGACGATGGTGGCAGAGACGCACTCGTCATCTGACTTGGGACGATTGCGTGTGCAACTCCGGAACGCAGAAGTTCCTGTTCCCAGGGGATCGAAAGACCACGCAAGAGCCAGGCGGGAAAAACTGTATGAAAATTGGCGATGCAGATACAGGCACGTCGCCAGCAATACACCCATGCCCGCGGAGGCTATTTGTTGGACCCAGTGCTAGAGCCACTCGATTGGGGCCATAGGGCAGGCGGTAGGTACAACAAATGGGCATCGGGTGTCGTTGAGAATGGAGAGAGCCACTCGCTGTGGGCGCACACACGGAGAGAACCGCTTCCACTGCAGCCATGCTATGCTGCCATGGGCCAAGGTGACGGGACCTTTGTGTAGGGTTCTGGCGACGGACGGTACTGTATGTCACCACACCCGGGGCCGTAGAAAGGCAGGCAAGTTGAGTCCACCTGACGATGTTGGCCTCCTAATCGGGCTCTGACCGAATACATCACTACTCTTGAGCACCCTCTCAGCCCCGGAGAAGACTAGTCAGATGCAGACCATGCAAGCTCAAATGGCGAATGCCGAGGGCAATGGATTGTTACTCTGGGCGGTGCTCAACTCAATTTGTCTACGCTCGCCGCCTGCTATTCTCATGCTATAGGTCCCGCAATTCAGTTCTCGACGCTATTACCTAAGTCACCTGAGTCTGCCAGCTGGGCGACGGTGAACTACCAAGCCAAGAGATGACCTTGATCACAGCTTGGCAAAGAGGCCCAGTATGGATGGGGCCTACGAAGCGGTTTCCATCCGCAAGACCCAAACATGAAGCTTCTGCTGGCTATGGAGATGATGTCCTGGATCTCCGAGCCTGTCTGCCCCTTGACTCTGTTTTCGTCTTCATCTCAGAGTCTATAGTTGGGATGGACGAAAAAAGGAGCGGATACTGCTTGCCGCCCGAGCTCCGGTCTGACGGGCCACTTTGACTTCTGCCCGAACATCGACAGTGCCTAGATTTCTTGCTGAATGGTGTCACGAAAAAAAATGAAGGGCACAGGGAGGGCCAAGCTCGCATGAAGCTGAACCAAGTGGTTGTTTGGGACTGGACGGTGAGCGGTGCTCTGTCATCGGCTGAGTGGGCGCGTTGCACGAGCATGTTTGCATGAGCATGAGGGTAAAGAGGATGAGAGACCGAAAGATGGGATGGGATGAATTGAGTTGGGTTGGGGGATATCGCCCATGACTGGCCCGGCAGCGTCGCAAAGAGTCACCGGCACAGACGCTGGCACAGACAAGCAGCGATGCAGTACTCGCTGACTGGCGATTGCTTCGCCTCCATCGTGTTGACTAGCTCCCTGCCGACACCTTGCCCGCAGCGTGTCATTGGACTGGATCGGGACAAGATTGGCCCCTGCCCCTATTCTCTGACCTCTGAGGCTCATACAGCTTCTCGGCCGGTGGTCGCGAGGTCCAGTCAAGCGAGCATCGAAAATAGAGAGGCTATACGGAGCGGTGATGGAACAGTATGGCATGGCATGGCATCAGCGGCGCTGATGCAGTGATGCGATGATGGGCCGGTAACAGGGACAGCAAAGGTAACGAAGCCATCCCCAAAGGAGACAAGCAGCGAAAGCAGCCGCGAGAGTGAGACCAGCGGCAGAATCACCAACAGCAGCAGCCTGCGACGGCGTCAGGGAGGCGAAGGTAACAGAGGCAACGGGGCCCTGTGCCAGTGCCCGAGGAGAAACCAGCCACACAGCACAGCGGATGGCTAACTTGGAAGGGCATAGCAGAGGAACACGCTAGAAAGTCGCCAGATGGGGAGATGGTGCGGGCTTGTCTGCTAGCGCTGGAGAGCATGTTTCCGTCGGCGAACTTTGGGATGTGAAAGCAAAAGCGAAGCAAAGCGGAAGCAGCAGCTTGAGGCGCAGCAAACCCAAGGGCCGTCTCCCAGTGGTCGGTTCGGTATGGAGGGGGAGTGCGGGTTGCTTAGAGGGAGAGAGGTGCGAAAGGAGGTGGGAATTCGGCATGGACAAGATGTGAGCGTGCCGCAGACGACGATTCCCACAGCTGTTCAGCCCCATTATGGACTAGAATCATCATCAGCACACAGGCGTGGGGAGAGAAAGTCTCGAGAGGGTGAGGTGAGGGCCAAAGTCAGTCAGTCACTCACTCGCTCACTAACATGCACACACACTCTTTTTCACTCAGTTTCTGTCACCTACCCCCCTCTTTCTCTCACTCTCTCTCTCGCTCCCGCTCACTTACTCACCCGCCCCTCGACCAGGTCGGTCAATCATCTGTCTTCTCTTGGATAGACTTAACCCCACCGCTTGTTTTCACCTCTCGGTCACTCCCACTGGTGGCCCCCAGTGAGTGGCTTCTTTCGCCCTGGCCCCCGGTCTCTCTCCCTCGCTCTGCGTTAGTTTTTTTTTTTTTTTTAGTTTTTTTTTTTGCCAGTGAGAATCGCCGCCGCCTTTGGTTGGGGCCCAAGAAGCCGGCTCACCCACGGGAGGAGGGGCCCAGGGTTATTTTTAATTTTGGCTCTTTTTTGGGTCGACTTTTGGCGGGTGAACGGGGAGATTGGCGGTGCGATGGACAAACAGCACATTGCCCAGTACAGCACAAAACTAACATTTCGGGCGTAGTCATGTCTTTACACTCGACACTACGACCCTACTACGGCCGTCTTTGACAGATACCGACGTTGATAGACACGGTAGACGCGGAATAGCGCCGAGCGTCTGCTCGCCTAAGAGAATCCCAGACTACGGATGCCTTACCTTACACTACGACTACCGGATGCTGGGGCAAGCTGCTCGGGTCCCGTGTCAATACGCGCCCGAACATCGAGACATGATGATGGCCGTTGACATCAAGCTCACCAGACATGACAAGGAGTCTCTTAGTTAGTACCCCATTCATCCATGCCGGCGGCGACTTCGACCCATTATCTCTCCTACTGTGTATGCTCCTCTCATTCATCTTCACCCCCATTTGTTCAGTACTTACTCATCTTCTACCGCCTTGCCGGATTCTTTTTGTAGTCGTCCCATCCTCGATGAGAAATAACTATTCTTTTACATTTAACATTCTCATTCTCTCCTCTTCACCCCCAGTCTCCCCATGCATTAAAGTACATGCACACGCCTGCGTTACCTTGTGTACGGACATACAGCCAATCCTTACCATCCCTCACCTCACCTCTTTGGCTGACCATAGCCAGGATCCCTGCTCTTATCCCCCTTCCCATCTTAGAGTCCCATCTCATCCCAATCCATCCCATCCCTTCCTACCTATCTCAACAGGGCATCGCGATTCACTCCTGCCCCCCTACGGACGGACGACAACGGTACGGGGAGGAGGAAGAATAAGAATAAGCTCCGCGACGCACCAGTCCTCACCGACACACTCCAAGCCTCTCTGTCCAACAGGCTTAACCCCAGCCGCGGACGACTGTGTCAGAATCCGCGGAAACCCTGTTTCTCGGATCCAGAACCTGCTGGATCTGTCATTACTGAGACACTCACTCCCTTGGTCTCTCTGTCAACTTTGGAAAGGCATTCGCAGTTGAAGAGAGCAACGACATAGTGCACGAATACACCCACACACACTACCCTACACGCACACATACATAGATACATCTCGCACATCGCTGAGAGAGAGTTAATGACCCGGTACGTACGGATTTCTCACTGCCTAGTCCCAGCAACGATCCCAGCACGGACGGCCCCTCCCCTCCATAGTCCACACATGTCCCTGTCCCATCCACTCTCTCTCTCTCTCTCCTCTCACAGCCCTGTACCTTGCACCCGCACCTACGCCTGGGGTCTGCGCACCTGGACATCTCATCCACATCCACACACACACACACACACACACACACACACACACACACCCCCGCCAGACGGAGGAGCACAGCTGCAGCAACCTGCACAGCACAGCTGTTTTTCTCTTTGCTTTTCCTCTGCCCTTGCTCACAGGTCATGCCCCGTTATTCCCACCCGGTGGTCATACCTTGTCCCGATTAGGTCGGATCTGGTGTGGCACTTCTCTCAACTGTGTGTGCCGCCCTCTTCCTGAGCCAAAGCCAGACTGAGCCTGTGTGTGAGTGGTGTACGTCCATGTGTGTGTGTGTGCTGTGCCTGCTGCGGCCACTGTCTCTCTCTCCTCTTGGGGACGTGAGAGGTGAGGTGCCATTATTTAACTGTATCTGTCCCCGGCCCATCTACCACCGCCTTTTCCTGTCTCCCCTCCTCTCAGCCTACATCAAACATCAAACCTCATCAGCCTCGTTGAGCTGCTCGCGCTGTCCTCAACCACATTCGCTTTTTCCTAACTCTACTCTTAGGAAGTCCTCGTTGACTCCTGTCATTCGCTTTCGCGTTCTTGTGTTTTTCTTTTTCCGCCAAAATCTCAAATCCATCCCTCCTCGAAGCCAACCTCCTCCCGCCCTCTTGTTTCAATTATTTTCTCTCCCAACAAGATCCTTTGGAAGAGAAACAAAGCAGAACACACCAAAAGACAAGGAAAGGAAATCCAAACCCTCCAAAACCGCGCCCAGTCCACCCCCCCAGCAGACTCGAAGCATCCATCGCCAAATACCCTGGTATCCAGCCTCAACAACACCCGGGACTCGCTAGCTTACAACCCCGCGTCTCCCACAACTCGGCTTACAACCAGCAAATGCTCCATTACTGAATACCGGTCTTCTGATCAACCACACTCGCTTTTTTCGGAAACAGAGGACTTGAGATAGATATATTACAAAGGAAATCTAGGGAAACTCAGAACCCGCCCACCCACGATCACTATCAGTATCAGGAACTGGGAAAAGAAGAAGAAGAGAAGAGAAAGGAACCAAGGACAGAAAGAGACGTAAGAGGAATCCGCCAAATCGATTATCGAGCAAAGCGGCTTTCTTTACCAATTTTCCTGACATCGCCTCACACCAAGCGCCTGACCAACTTGCTGCCGGTCGCTTACACATCCAACGACGCATTTGCTCCTTTGCATCGCTTGCCCCGGTCCATCGACACTCTTCCGCAGTATTAAAGTCTAGTCTTGCGACTAAGCCTTACGCTGCTTTCCCAGTAACGATCCACCACTCGCTATCCATACACGGTCGTCTGCCCGTGTATACTTCCATGTGCGTCTTGCCTGCCTCCTCGTCTCTCGTTTGGCACTGACACGTACAGTTCTTTCGTTTAGTTCATCCCCCGAGCTTACAATGGCCGGTCCTGGTGGTGGTCCTCCCCGCCGCAGTCACACCAAGTCCCGCAAGGGCTGTGAGACTTGCAAGCGCCGTCATATCAGATGCGACGAGAACTTTCCCCAATGGTGTGTACTTCTTGCTTCGTTGTTGAGCCGCCGACTAACACAGCCAGTCGCAACTGCACAAAGCACAAGATTCGCTGCCCCTACAACGACATGCCCATGCCCGAGGACAGGTCAACAACGCCCGACAAGCCCGACCTCATGTGGACTCCCGAAATCGAGGCAGAAATCTCGCAGTGGCAACAGACAGGACAGTTCCCGTTCCTGTCTCTCGGCATTTACCCGGCACCGAATCCCCAGTACTTGTCTGTTGAGGATCTCAGGTTGATCTACCACGTAGCATCCATCTGCAATGAGTTGTCTACCTTTGATGCTAACGGCTTCACCCTCTGGACACGCCATATCCCCACGTAAGTGAGAAACGGCCTACTCGATTCCGAGCCATATTGACCCAAACTAGCATCATCAAGATTGGAGCGACGAACGCCTATGTCATGCACGCGCTTTTGGCCTTCTCAGCCACGCATATTGCCTTCTTGACCGACTGCCCCTTGGTGGGCAACATGGCATACGAGCACCGCGGCGTCGCCCTCAAGGGTCTGCAGGAGGCTATTGGCATGTTCAACCGCGAGACGTCGGATGCCGTCTTGGCAGCATCTCTTGTTCTGTCGTGGCAAGCCACAGATTGGTAGGCAACTCGCAGCAACCATCCGCTATGTTGTACATGCGCTAACGCAAAAATTGCAGGCGAAGCTGGACCCAGCTCATGCAAGGAACCTCATCGGTATGTTGTACACAGGAAGCCGCCTGGTCCGAGGGCAACTGCTAACTCGTACACTCTAGGTCATTGAGGCCATGGACTCCTGGAAGCACGAGTCCCAATTTGGCGACTTCATCGCCGAGAGCTGCACATTCCCAACCGCTCCCGCCTCTCCCAGTCCGGATCACAAGCCGAGCCAGCCACGCAAGGAAGACATTGACGCCTTCAATCGCACCCTGAGCCAGCTCCAAAAGGTCGAGGCCCACCTCAAGCACAACAAGGAGGACACCAAGTCAATCCAGCAGTTGATCAGCTTCCTCAAGGGCGCCCGCAAGGTCAGCCCCACGCTATCCGTCTCCCAGCAGTTTGAGCGCCTTCGTCCCCTGCGGACGTGGCTCTTCTGGCTGCCGGTCATGTACCTCAAGCAGACGGGCGGGTCGCCCAGCGCACTCATCATCATTGCCTACTACTACACGGTGGCCCTGATTATGGAGCGTCTGTTCACTGAGATTGGCGCCGCCTACTTTGGCAGCTTGTCCATTGGGCCCGTCGAGGAAATCGCCCGCCGCCTCCTTTCCATCAACATCTCGGCCAACCACGACGGTGACCTGCAGACCCCCCTGACACTCATGGAGTTCCCCATTGACACGGTCAACGAGTTCCGCTCGAGGATGGGTTGGATCCAGCCCGCGAGAACGCCCTCGTTCCCGCAGTTCAACCCTCCCAACTTCTACATGAACGAGCCGGTTCCCCTGCCTCCCGTTAGCGACTCGTATCTGCCATATGGTCACAACCCTGCCTTCAGCTACAGTGCCGAGTCCCTGCAGATGCTCAATGCCGAGTCGGCGCCCCCCAGCAACGTCTCCCCCCTGGTGTTGTCGTCCCCGTACGTCAACTCGCAGTACCTCAACATCCCCAGCCCCAACTACGGCGGCTACAGCCCGGCATCTTCGACATTTGAGGGCTCCGTTGCGTACAGTGACAACGAGGAGTACGGCTCGTACGAGAGCTATGACATGAGCGGCGTGCCTACCCCCATCGTCGGCGGTTCCCACAACTTTGGCGTCGGGTTCGTCTCTCCCACCACCCAGCAGCCCGTGTGGATCTAGAAAGGCCCTGCCCTCCCCTCCATGGCACCCTCGATAACCACTACGGCTCAAATACAATTGTCGCTTGGAAAGAATGCCGGATTGACCGCCGCTCAGGATGCCCACCACCCCTACCTACCCGCCACCGGAGGATTCCAACGTCTTGGCTTCATCTTCGCTCAACACGTTGCCCCCATCCCCGTTCCTCCACCCCGAACTCTTCGGCATGCTCCCCCTTCCCGAGTCACCAGTTCCTCGCGGCATGCCTCTCCCACGTCACCGGCACACACCGTCCTCCTCCGTCTCCGTCACGGGCGATTCTCCCATGTCGGTCAGCGCACCCTTCCCACCGCGCAACCAACAGCGCGTGCCATCGACACCGACCTTCCAGTTCAACAGCGAGAAGGGCAAGGAGCGCGAGACATAGGCTTTTCTCTGCCTGCTCCCTGCTTCCATATCTCCACCAGCTTCAAGTTCTTTTTCATCACCATCGTTTGGGACCCCCTTTGATTTCGAAACACCCTTTAATAATACCTGCTGCATCGACACAATTACGCCAATGTATACTACACACTCCTTTCCAGAGATCAACCGGTTGATCCGGGGGCGCCAGCCGCCGCCGCATTACCACGACTATCCTTTTTTTTTTTTAAACCAATCAACTAACCACATACGACCTCTACGGCGACAAGTGCCTCACCATTAATCTACGACGACACTCCTTCCTTAATTATCGAAGATGATACCCCCGATCCACCACAAACAACCATAGACGTTCCCTACTCTCACCGGCATATCGGACGATACCCAGTGCATCACACTCCTTTTTATGACTTCACGACAACAGAAGAAAAAGCATCTCGAATTATAGAGAGACGGGAAAGAAAGAAAGATTTACCCACCCACACTCCTTACGGATTACAATGGCACCTTACAATCCAAACTTGCATAGCGATTTGTTTTCGTGTTTGATGCAAAACACACCACGCGCACAACTCACACTCGGCGTTACAAAGGAGTTCAACAACACAACAACACAAGGGAAACACTTGGATGGATGGGCTCGAGAACCTCCAAACTGCATTGGGCGGAGTTTACACGTGTTTTGCTTATTGATCTTTTGATTTTTATTTGACGTACCGCGACGAAGGCTTGCCTCTCGCCGGACTTTTTTTTGCTGCAAACCGAGGACAAAAGAGTTTTGGATTTAATGAGTTTTTACTACTCCCTTCTCCCATTGGAGAGAGAAGAAGGAGATGCTGTTTTGAAAGCGTCGGGATTTTCTGTAATGAGGTTTTCACAAGGGTTAGCTCTAGCTTTTGCAGACTTGCGCTGCTGCCGCCCCCCTCTTCATTGAGCGAGGGGGGGGATTGGGCCTGTTTCGGTGCGTGGAAGAAATATACAAACCAGTTTGACGACGCGTATTACTTTTGGGTCCTCTTTGCAATGTGACACACACATACCCCATCTCTCTGTCGCTCTCAGCCTCTCTCAATGTTCAATATCAACTCTTGGATTTATCACATGTCACTAGCTGGATCGAGGCAAGATCCAGGTAGCTGGGAGTGAGTAGTCTGTTGCGACTGGTTTTCTTTTCCCTTTTTTTTCACGAAGCAGGCCAGAAGAAGCCCGACAGGGAGGGGGGGGGGGGTGGGGGTGCGTGCCTCTCGTAGGTGTGCTTGAAACCGTTTGGAACTGTGCCGGATCGATCTAGTTGAAATTATGATATGTTACGGCCGACGACGCGCGGGGGGAGGTTGGGGAGGCGAATGCGCGAATGACCGGGGGGGCAAGATATTTGCTTTTCGTGTTGACGAGGTCTAGCGTTTCGTTGGCGTTGAAGTTTACCTTGCGGTAGTGTTGTTCCATTGCATTTTTTTCTTCTTCTTTTCCAGCGCCGTCGGAACCGAATGTTTATCTGTAATTACTATCTGTAATTACCTCTCAACGTTGTTTTTTTTTTTTTTTTGCCCTTGCGTCTCTCTCCTATTCATGTACTATTTCTTGTCCGGTTTAGGAAATCGAATGCGAAAAGTGTAATCCGTATTCCGACGCTTGCCATGCATTCTGGGGAAGGGAAGCTGGTTCCCCCTCCCTGCAGTTGTGCGGGCTGAATAAGGACCAGAATGTGAGCTTCTTTGGGTTGGTTAGAGAGGGGGGGGGGATCGTCGTCTGGGTTATAGATTCCCATGTTCGTGTAGTGTTTCTACCCGGAGCTCTTTGCGTGCCTGCTTGATTGCCTCGTTGCTTATTCCTTCTGACTCTGTCTCGATGGGGGGAACCGGGACGGTTTGAGAATGGTTGGTTGGGGGGGACAAGGTTAGACGTCCCAGGGGTTTGATGTACTATGTGACTATGTATTGTATGTACGGGATATGAATGGCTAGTTTTGCTGGTTTGACTGGCTGCTTGTTTAGTTAGTTGGTAAGAGGCGGAGAATTGCATATGATCGGCCAAGAAGTGACCTGACAAAGTAAGGCGAAGCGAGGCGAGGCGAGGCCCAGCTGAAGGGGGACTAGATGCGGTTTTTGCGTCCCTGTCGGTTTGGGCGGGATTTGACGGCACGGGCGGGTTAATGAGGGATGGTGGATCATGGTTGATGGCGAGTGATGTTCGGAGTACGGAGTACGAGGCTGGAGATTACTGCATGATGATAACGGCGGTGATGATGCTAGACATGCAACGGCCGTATAGAAGGGGGTTAGGATGGCTATTTTGATGTATTGGCTGGCTAGGCTGGAGAACCATGCATTCCAGGTAGCAGAGAGTCATCGATATGGCCAAGGCTCGGCCATTGAAAGTCTTCAAATTTGGAAGTATCTCGTCTTTCTAAGATTGCTGGTCTGAGTTTATCGTAAGCTCTTCGGTTGCTGTCCTTTTCACCTCAACTCCTCGGAGTCCACTAACCGTTCCAAGTGTTTCCACTAGGAAATGAGCAGGTGGTTCGACCGATTAGGCATGTTTTCTCCGGGCGGTACTCCGTAGTCATGAGAGTTGGGCACCCCTATAGACCTCTAGATTATGGACCACGTCGGGCGATGGCCTCTTCGTGCCCGCTTGTCTTCGATCCGATAGGGCCGTCTACATTTGGCTAGAAGCTTGGGTCTGGCTGGGCATACTTGCAAGGGGGAGGCGATTTTCACTTGAACAGGAAGCGAATGATCAATGCTGCTCCAATACTTTTGTTTGATAAGCCTATCACTCGGAGTGGATGGTACTGTTGATTAACTCCTGGTGACGCTCCTCGAGATAGGGGTTCTGTTAAATGAGGAAAGGGCATGGCCTCAGGGGTCTGCTGATCAGCCATTGTTTGCGCGTAACCATATGCTGAGTTGACTTATCCTTTTGCGATATAGGCCCCTGAGAGAGTCCGCTGATTTACCATTTGTGATGATGCCTCAGAACAGACTTATAGACCTCCATACCTCAAATGTGCTGAGTTTGTCACTGTGGCCTGCCAAGCGTCACCGATACTTCTCTCGCTCTTTTCATTTACCGGGCCTTCTCAGTCTCAGGCCTGTGAATAGAAACGGGGCAGTTGCGTTGCGTTGACACACTGAACCAGGTGTGAAGTGATTCCTAGCATGATATGTCAAGTATGTGTAGAGATAGAGAGTGAAGGCGGACATGGTTCTCTCAAGCCCATCGCAGCGCTGTATGTGTTAGCCATGCGCCAGTTGGGTCTTCTTGGCAGCTGCTTGATGCCGACGAGCGAGTTGTCCTCGCCATCATAAACTCTGGCCATTTTAATACTTATCTTCCGACAAAACAGAAGTTATAGCGCACGGCACTAACAAGAGTACTACAAATTTTTGAATGGATTCACTGGCGAGAGTATGCCATGGGAGCAGGGGATCTTGTCTTTCTGTCTTCAAAAGCGAGAATCTCAACATATGTCATATACCCTTTGCTGAACCCTCTTCCTCATGATCGGCCTTAAAAAGCTCGATCGCATCCTCGGGAGGGAGAGAGATCAGGTTTCGCACATCGCCTGATTCGATGGCGAAGAGGACATGCCAGTGCGCGACGTGCCTCAATACATTTGCGCAGAGTGAGGTGTTCTATGCTGGCCGACGGGGGGATATAGATGCGTTCCTCTTCATTTAGCTTCATTCGTCTATCTTCAAACCTCAGTCTCCCAGTACTAATCGCCGGCCCGACAGTAACCATGAAGGAATACCCGGGAAACCAGCACCGACGAAGAGGGTGTGGTGACCTCTCGCTCCGTGGCTTGCGCGATCGAAGCATAAAACATGGAGGATGGTCGCGACTTTTGTATTCGGGCTCAACGTAACATTGAAATCTCCATCCTCGATTCTCGGGTTTCAGTGCTGGATGAAGGCGCAACGATCCCAGACTGCTGTTATAGACGCCTTTTACCCCCCCTCCCGCCGTCAAAACTGGGATCAGCCTGTGGATTGCATACTTGGAGTCCCATAGTAATACTCAAGCTCTTATCAACGCCGAACCCCTATCGAACCAAGTTCGACTTCTGCGCGTCTTTCCATAAGGCCGAAGCACACAGCAATACACATCTTAACAGTCAGCCCACGCCCCTGGCCACCAGCGTACCGGCATTTGTAGCTGAGAGCATTCACGCATAATCAATAATACCACATGAATCACCATAGTCTCTCGCAACACCTGAAGATACCAAAACTCCATATCGCGCGGCGCCCACTCGGGGACAGCTGGCGTTGTAACAAAACCCTATGCTAAAGCTATCTACCCTATCTACCTATCTACGACGGTTAAAGCCCCATTTTGGTGTGTCTTTTGCATGCATCATGACGCCTTCGCTTCCCATTTCAATACCGGCGGCCGTGTGTTTTGTTCTGTTGCGCACGGGTTGTGTTGTGTTCAACCTCCAACCTTCTCTCTGAGTGTTGGTTCACTCCAAATATTGCCTCGGGAACACAATGGCTCCCAGCAAGCTTTGAAGTTTGTCCGGTTCCCAGGCGCTTGATTGAAAGGCGCCCAGTCACCGAATGTGTCCCATTACTTTGACCCTTCCACCACGAGCCACAAAGCAAATAGCTCGTGTACCAAGAAAAAAAAAGAAGAGCGTCTCATCTCCAAGCTGCTCTGCCCCTAAACACCCCGTCACATGATGCTGGCTCCGTCGGTATGCTGTGTGAAAAAGAAAAAAAAGAAAAACGATCCGTCTCAGCTGCCCCCGATCACTTGTGTCGCAGAGAAAAGCTGATTGCCAGGTGTGTTTGTTTCACGTCGCAACTCCGTCGGATTCTTTCTTTCAACTCGATCGTCTCTTGCGACCCAATTACAAGCCGTTTTTGCTTCCTTGATATGTGTCTTCCTCTCCTCTGCTCTTTCTCCCAAAAGGCATCGTCGTTACTCATTTGTAAAGGACGCCTCGGTGGTATTTTCCTCCCCAAGTCATATCATGAAAGATCGCTCGAAACTGGGCCCTTTTTCTTCGTGTTCAACGTCGTCTTCATACGCAAACTCTCAAGCGTCCACGTGCCCTAATCATGCAGAGTAGTACTGGCGAAGTTTACCCTGATCCTCGGGCCGCATTTGGTTCACAAAGTCGTTGAACTGAGGAATCATTTCCCGGTACATGTTTATAACCTAGGCTATGTAAGTAGATATCGCTGCGCGTGGGATGGATGGTGATGCTGACCTTCTGGAAGTGCTCGTGCAGTTCGGCCTTGATTGGGCTCCTCATATTAATCTCCTTGTACCTTGCAATGGCAACGAAGAGCTGGGGAAGCGCCTTCTCCATAGCTTGGGGGTTCTGTCCAACGACCAGGGTAAAGCCTTTGAAGGCAGTGGCCTTCTCTTCCAGGAACTCGACGTGCTCCATAGCTGAGAGGAAGTCCTCGGCAAAGGTCGGCAGTAGAGGGGCGAGGGCTTCAGAGTTGTGAAGACCAAGGCGGCCGAGAGCAATAGCTGCGTTCTCATTGACTGCGTTTTGTACACCAGGGTTCGAAATGATCTCGACCAAGCGCTGCAGAAGTTCCGGGACGAAAGGAGAGATTGCCTTGCTGTTGACCATGACGATCTCGCCAGCGGACCAGCATGCATTGTTGACAACGCTAAAGCCGCTGTCAATCTCCTCGTCGAGAATGTTGTCGAGGTCCAGCTGCTTCAGCAAGATGGGGAAAATAGAGTTCAGATGCTTCTCAAGCTGAGGGAAAACGTATTTCGCGCAGTCTCCCAGCAGGGCGTAAGCTGATTGCCGGACATCGTCCTGAGGATCCTCGAGACAGAAGCCGAGAAGCTCGAAATACGTTCCCTCTGAGCCTCTGACCAGCTCCTGCTTCTTGTCCTCATCAAGAGACTGGATGATAGCACTCAATAGGTCGAGACTCGTGACGAGAAAGTCCTTGTCTGGGGAGTCGAGCGTTGGGTTGTTGGTAGCCTGCAAACTTTGCTCGAGGTTTGTGTGGATAATGTTGACGCATCTTACGAAGATGGGCTGCGCATAAGGGGTGAAGGCCGAGCCCAGCGCCATGGCGACGTAAGAGAGGCACTCTAGCAGAGGGAAGAGCTCACGCGAGTCGTCGCTGACCTTTTGGTAGCGTTCAATCAAGGCAGGCATCAGGAGGCCCATAGCGTCCGGCTGAGCAATAACGGGACCAATATTCTCCGCCAAGGTTTGGACGCAGTCGTACAAGATATACATGTTTCTGTCCTTGTACCGGGCAAAACACTGGACGAACTGCTGCAGAATAGGGATGCAGTAGGGCTCGAGAACCTTGCCGGACTTCTCTTCGAGGTTGGCGAAAGCGGACGCCGCAGCTTCCTGGACCTTCTTGTTCTTGTCGAGCATCTTGCGGAGGATGCCTTCCATCATGGGCTCGAAGTAAGTGACCTTTTGGTTCTGATCGAGGTTCGCAGCCCACTGTGAGTAGCGGCCGAGCGTCCAGCAGGTAATTTGCCTGACGATGGGCTCGTTGTCTCCGAGGAGTGAGAGGAGGTAGGGTACAAGCTCCGGCAGGTGGGGGGTAACGGCATTGATGGTTCCCTCGGCGACTGCGCCGAGGGCCAGGACAGCGGCCTCTCTGTACTGCCATTCCTCATGCTTGAGGTTGCTCGTCAGGTAGGGCAGGATCGCAGTGAAGACAGGGTCGGAAAAGTCACGCGCAAAGACGTCGAGGGCAGCGGCGGAGCACTTGCGGATAGTCCAACGTTCGTCGGGGTTCTCGTCGCCATCGTCAAGGTCGTCGATCTCGCCCTCCTCCAGATCGTCATCCATGCTAGCCAGCTTTTCATAGGCATTTCCGTTCTGGGCAGTATCGGCTGAGGCCTCGCCACCCTTACCCCTGGCCGCCGACTTCTTGGCGAATTGCGGCTTGATGTCCTCCTCGCGGTCTTCTTCTTCCTCGTCGTCTGATGCACCACCGAGAAGGGCAATGTCCTCCCCACTGTAGACCATGCACTCCAGCAATACGGGGATGATCTTGTCGAGGTATGGCGTCAGGGAGCGCCACAGGTCCTCATGCTCGCCCACGGCCAGCCAAAACTCGGCAGCCTCGCATGCTAGATCTTCGTCATCACTCTTCTGCTGGGTGATGATGTAGTCGACGAGGCCAGCAATGTGGGGCTGCAGCTTGTCTGGGCGGGTCTCGACTAGCTGGACGAAGGCGTGGCACACCTGGCGGCGCACATCGGGGTGCTGGTCGCCAGCCAAGGTAAAGAGGTGGTTCAGCAGGCTGTCAATGTTGTTGAGCATCGCCTGAGACTTGCGCGGAGTGAAGACGTTGATGGCAGTCAGGGCCTTTGCGCGGACCTTGGGCAGCTCGCTCTTAGTGGCCTCGATAAACTTGGGGAGCAAAAAGTTCAGGGGGCGTTGGCCGTTGTGCTCACGCTCCAGAACCTTGACGTTGTCCTCGCAAATCTTGGCCATGGCGGACATTGCGCCCTCCTGGCCCTCGTTGGAAACCTGGCCGTTCTCGTTGGAAATGAGACTGAGCAGCTGGGGGAGCAACTCAGGCCAGCTCAAGATACCGCCTCTCCTGATGATCTCGGTCGCGATGTTGCCGGCGTAATTACGGACCTGGGAGTTCTTGTCCTGGATACCGAGGGGAATGGCCATCTTGATGAGGGCCAAGCTGCTCTCGGGAATCTGCTTGTAGTTGGTGCGCACATTATTCTTCAGCATGATGGCAGCAGCAGAGCGCACGAGGTGGAAGTCTTGGGCAGAGCATTGTACACCCTGGGGCGGATCGGCGCTGGAGAAAAGGTATGCGAGATAGTTGTTGAAGTCGGGAGAGGCCTTGGCCTGCGTGAGCATCTGCGCATCAATGGCAGTTAGTAAGTGTCGCAAGGGGCAAGCGGGACGAATGGTGGGCAACTCACGATCTCTGCCTGCTTCTGCGCATTCTTGTCGAATCCGCTGAGCGAGTCCTTGAGGCAAGCAGCCAGCTGGCTCAAGGACTCTGGGGCCGGCTGCCAGGCCATGACTGGCGCCTATCTGGGGATAATTTGGAAAAAGAAGAGTTGAACAAAAAAAAATAGAGGTTGGCGACTTGTCAGGTGGTCGAGAATCGGGGGAGGATTCGAGCGACGGAGCGATGATGTGAGGTCGGTCGGTCGGGTGGTTGTCGAGCACGGCGGGAGGGTAAGGTAGAGAGGGGCAGTCGTTGAAGTTGTTCGGCCAGGGCCACGGTCGGTAGTAAGGGCAGTGGGCGTTGACATTGGCGACTGGCAACACACTGACTGATGAAATGGTGGGGTCGGCCTGTCAGCTTTTTTTTCGCGATAACTATGGTGCGGCGGAGTAGCGGGTAATAGGCAAGGTACCTCTGGACGAGACCGCCTCCTAACGGTACCTTGGACGTGGTATTTTAAGCGGGCAGAGAAGAGCAGTTGCGACTTGAGAGAAGGTACCTCGCGCAGAGGTGGGATCAGTTGAAGGTCCCCGGTCCAAAGTCCAGAGTCGCAGCGCTAGTGGTCCGTCGTAGCGCATCTGGGCCCATCCAGTACGGTACTCAGTAAGGTCAGGTAGACCGTAGCGAGGGCACGCCGCACTGCACCTTTCACTTCACGGGCAGCTCAGTGGTATGTTACCTTGATACAGAGGCAGGTAAATGTACCTAGGCGTCTTGACCCCCAGATGGCTGCTTTCTGTGCGTGTGTGTGTGTGAGAGAGAGAGAGAGAGAGAGAGATGGACAGTTTGAGGCGTCTGTTCTCCGTTTGAATGACCTGAGCAGGTGAGGCAGGCAAGGAAGGAGGTGGTGAAGAGGGGGAAGAGGCAGAGGCACCTCTGATGCACATGTGCGAGTGAGAGGCGCGGGAAGTACTAATTTCAGCCAGTCCGTACCCTCTCCTCTGAGGTATCTGAGGTCTTCCCATCCCAACAGTTGTGGCGATGAAAATACCAAAGTTTAATGTGTTGTGCTGTCATTTGCGTATCAGTGTCGTGTAAAAGAACACATGCGTATCGACTGTCTGTCCTCTCCTTGCTAATCATAAGCGTTTCCTCGTTGTCCCCAGCATCTAAACACCTATGGGGGTGCATATACCTTATTCACCATTTGATGCTGAGGAAAACAGACTGTGAAATTGAAGTTCACAACTTGTCAAGTGGGCATATGAATGGGGTTGGGGTTTGGAGAGGCAGGGGCGATTCTAAGGACGGAATCAGGAGAAATCCGATGGAATGGATGGAAGAAGTCGAAACTGGCAGACAGTTAGAAACCGGGAAACAATACGGTGACGGTGACGGACGTGAGGATCAAGACGGTTGCAAACGGCAGAGGGAAGGTGTAAAAGGTGGTCCTGCTGGTCGGCCCTTCCGCCAATATGTGTCGGTCTCACAGTCCGTCCAGTCCAGGTCCTTCCACAGCTGCACTGCTGCCCACCATGAGGAGAAAAAAATCCTGAGCTCACCTCATGGATGATGGGACTTGTGGACATTTGGATACTTTCTCTAGGTACTTCACGGAGTTGCAGTCCCTATGGCTCGTGCTCCTTTCTACCCCTCGTTCCTCCTGCGTCGACCAGATGGGGCAGGCTCTTTCTCCCCCACCACGCCATGTCGATAAAGTCTGTCGTTCCTGCCAGGGTTCACTTTTATCTCAGACAGCACGTGGGTCACTCTTGCTCTTGCCGTGCGCTGGAATTCAAAGGAAAGCTTCTTGGATCTTCTAGGTATTTGGCCAGGCCCTACTTGCCTCGAGAGTGAACAGTAGGTAGGAAGTACCCCAATACCTCAAGTCTACCTGAAGGTATCTTAGATAGGATTGAGTTGAGTATTTTGAACTAGTACATGATCTTCGGCAAGGTAGAGAGAGACTTGGACAACGGGCACGGAACACATAGGAAAACACAAGTTGGCCGATCCCTGCAACGGTCAACCCCTTGAGTACGGGCATTTGCTTGCATCTTTTTTTTTTTTCCCAACGTTGCCAGAAAATGCGGTGGGACTCCACAAACGTCGCACAGAGGAAACCTTTCTTTCGTGCACACCGCAAGTGACAAGATTCCCTCCTAATTGCCAATCGTAACGAATACTGTCCTCTCGACAACTCTGGGTCTGTTGAATCCTTAGATCGGGGGCAAGGAGACGAGGATCAAACCCCGAGGGCTCAACCTGACGCCGCAAGGGGGTTTCCGCCCAGTATCCGCCCCCCTTTCGAAGGTGGACTTTATAATCGCAAGCCGTCAAGACGTCAAACCTCTCTCAGTCCTGACGGGGGAGTTGTCAAAAGGAGAATGCTAGGTCGCACAGGTTCCCAGACTTGTCGCCTTCGCGAGTCATCACCGTCGATTTGCGGCCGACTCAACGAAGTTTGCCGCTCTTCAGCTCGAGGTTCCCAGGTTCAAGGTATTACGTGCAGATCCGGTGACACCCGTCAGAGCGCATCCGTACCTCAATTCTTCAAAGTTGTTCTTCCGCAAGAAAAGAAGACATGAGCCGAACTTCTACCACGAAACAAGACAAAACAATCTTAATCAACATCCATGTGGCGGAAATCAACGGACGACAAGAGCTCAGATTGCTCGGGCGCGTCTTAGCCACGTTCTAGACTCGGACAGCAAGCACATTCCAGAGATTCCAGAAGGAAGCCAAAACGTCGACCACGAAAATCAGTGACATGAGATCAGAACAAGAACACAAACTTCGAAAACACCGGGCGCCATGGTCCGAGATGTCGCCTGCCGAACGTCCCATCTAGGTCATTTGCATTATTTGCGCACGCTGTCATAGCAACCTCGGAGAATTGGAGATGAAGGTCCTTGTTGTCTATGACGTTGGGTATAGCTGTTGTCTCGATAACATCCGTCGCGCCGTGCAGACTTCTCGCCGGTTCGTGATGATGTGCCTCTCCCTCCTTCTTGCAGTTGAACAGCCCGAAGCCACAAGTGGGCGTTCATCCCTCGGTCCGCCGCCTCCAGACACCGGGGCCCCCTCATGAGCCCGGCACGCCGCATGTTCACTCCCTAAGCCCTGTGTGACTGTCACCCATCCGCTCCAGGAAGTTGCAAGCAGCGAGGCCTCGCCCCTTTCGCTCCCGCTCCCGCTCCCGCTCCCTTCAAAGATCGCAAGTGGCGATCGACAAATGCGGTAGACACGGGCGGAAATGAACTGTGTGACGCAAATCTATAGGCCAGCATCCCTTGAGCCATAAAATTGTTACTGCGAGCTGGGTGTGTTCAGGCACCGTCCACCAAGGGCTCTCCCTTGAGCTTCGCTGTGACGACGTCGACGATGGCCCGGAACGCCTCCATCTCCTCCTCCACCGAGAGACTCATGGCCGCGCCGCCGAGATTGATGGAGCAGCCGACGTAAACGGGCATGTTGGCCCTCTTGGCTAGCAGCTTGGCCATCCTCGTCGTGAACTCCAGCGTTGACTCCACCGAGTAAATGGCCGTTGAGACGGGCTGAGCCGGCTCAAGTCTCTGTATGCGTGTGTCAGTAAACAAAAGGTCGTATTGATAAGTTTGTCAGTTTTGGTGGTATGTGGGATGGAAAATACGTTTGGCAATGCGTATACAAACGAGCCAAGTGCTGCCGGTCCCGACTGTTCGTCTTGCGTCACTGAGGTCAGGAAGAGGGTTGCCACCTTGGCCTTGGTGCTCAGGTGGATATGGATGCGGGTATCGAGGGAGCGGGGCAACGGAATGGAGAGCTGCGTGGCGATACTCATAGGAGCCATTTTGTAAGTTTCCAGTGAGGATCGTTCTAGCTGGGTGAGAATGTTGCTTGAAGTTGATCGAGTGAGGTTGGAGATGTAAACGCCATGGAGTGTGGAGTAGAGGGATTCGTGCCGAGATACGAATGCGCACTGTATTTGCACTGTGATCTCCAACACCACCATGTGAACCCTAAATAATTGGGATATTTACTTCGCGACACCATGTAGTGCTTGTCAGCGCAGAAAAACTTCACTTCTTACAGTCATATTGAAACGACCATCTCAGTGAGGATCGAACGAGAACTAGAAATGATAGTCATTGTGCACTGGGAACAGCTCTGCGATGGGCTGGAAGGTCGTTTGCGTTCTAGTCACGATATAATCAACTTGGCTTCGTCAAGCTGTCACATACGACCATACCCATTGGAAAACTCGGGATCCCGTCCGCTCTCCCATAGATAAGCCAATGAGGGCCGGATTAGTAGTTGGGTCGGTGACGACCAGCGAATACTTGGTGTTGTATGTTTTTTGTTTTATCTACATGTCCTCAAGCTTGTGAGGGATCAAGATCCATCTCGAGGATTGGTCGGCTTCCACGATCTTTTGCTCTTCCACTTTACCGAAGTTGACATGAATGAACCAATCTCTGTTCTGCTTATGGCGGAAGTTGTCTATGTCTGTTTCTTTTCTCTATGCGGTGTATCAAGACTACCATTATATATACAATCATCGTAAAAACATCCTACAGGAAGAGCAGGCGGAGGAGGTATGAAGACCCCACTAGCTTGCGCTCTTCTCCTTCATGGCTTCCGCGCTGATAATTTCACTTCTATGAGCTTGCTGGCGCTTCCTTTCCAGACAATGCCTCAGTCTCAGGCAACAACTCAACCTCAGACACAGATGCAATCTCAGAGATAGTTGTAGTCTCTGGGACAGGTGCCACCTCATCCGTGTTCTCCTCCAGCTTGGCAGCCGTCTGAGGCAACTTGGTAAAGACCGCAACGAAGCCACCCCCAACAACCCGCGACCCAACCTTGGGCCGGCAAACGATCCCCCTCGCCGCCGCGCCCGTCTCGCCCCTCTCAATCGCCTTGCGAATAGCCACAACCTTAACATCCCAGTTCCGACCGCCCGTGCCGTCCTGGAACATGTCATCACCCGACGTCGACGTCTGCAGCTCTACGACGCGGTCCTGCACCAGCGGCTGTTCCGTGTCCTTTGCCCAGGTGACAAAGTCGAGGATCTGCGTGATGGACGGGAAGAAAATGACGACTTTCCCGTCGGGCTGGAGAGCCTTGACGGCCATCTCGGCATAGTCCT